>NC_140957.1:11117147-11432147 GCF_014529385.1 Adiantum capillus-veneris
GTCATACTGAAGTGCAAGGTTAAGCATATCGCATATCCAATATCGTGTTTTCTTGCTTGTCCATTTAATCATTTCAGCCTTGACACCTTGAAGGTCACCTACCTTGCTAGTAGCAAGTTTCTCAAGCGTGCGGCATACATCTTCAATGGTAAAGAAGGGAGACATAAACAGAAGGGAGCTACAACACTCCATCTTATCAACATTGGGTTTCTCATAGAGGTTCTTGCAATGCATATACATATCCTCAAGAGTCAAGTCACCAAAGCTCTCAACGCGCTTGCCTTTTATATTTTGCCAAAACTTGCCACGTGCATGTGCTTTCTCTTGCGCTAAAAGAAGTTGTTTTTTGACTTCCCACCTTCTCCTCTTCTTTTGAACAAGTGCTTTGAACATTCCAAGTAAACTTTCTTGTCTTTGATTGCATCCAATCTTAGAAAGTGTTTTCGGGCTTGACTACATTCCATGTCAAACCATTTCTTCTTGGTGCTACCCTTCTTAGACCTTTTGCAAGACGTGTGTTTCACCGAAAAGTATTCCTTTGCACAAGAGAAAATTACTTCTTTGAAAACTTTTCACTTGCACTCTCATGTTAGGCTCTCTTGATGCTCTATCATGCTTAACATTTGGTCCACCATATCAACATATATAAGTGATCGTTTGAAGTCTAGACGTAGGTACAAATGATTCACATCATGATTGAAGGTTACATGCTCGGGCCTTTTACCACACTTGAGGTCAATACATAACATCCTATGATCCGATTCCAGATTCCATTCACCAAGTGTAAAGCTTTGTATGCATTCTAGAGTGGCTTCCGAGAACAACATATAGTCAATCACGCTATCACCATTGTGCTTTCTACATGTAAAGTCATTGGTGCCTTGCCATAGAGATACACCATTTGCAATGAGCATTCCGGTACTATTGCACATATGTAGAAGTGACTTTCCATAGTGATCGAGTTCTTTTGCATCATTAGAACGTTGATTATACATGTATGAATCATCCATTCTTCTTGAGACATGCGGCATGTCGACTTGTTGTGTGTTGTGTTGTAACATATTTGTGCAAGAATTCATGTCTCCAAAAACAATGACTTCACCTTGATCCTTGTAACGAGAAATGTCTTCCTCTAGTTCAACAAAGGGCTGATCTCTATCCATATTCAAGCGAGCATAAAGTTTGGAGTCATAGTGAGGAATGTAGCAACCAGCCATAAACATGACTTAACCATTTGATGGGCTGATTTTCAACCATAAGTAGCGTTTATACTTATCTTGTTTGACAATGGAAACATCTTTCAAACCCTTTTTGGTCATACATGCTACATCTCCTTGGCCTCTTCGTTGCTTTACATTTTTGGCCCACATCAAAGAATGCACATCGTATTTGTCAAATCCAAGAATTCGTTGCGCATCATGCTCCCATGTTTTGACAAGAAGTATCACTTCGGAGTCATTGGTAAGCTCATCAATGCCAATTCCCTCATTCCATGGATACCCATTACAATTCCAAAAGCTTATTCGCAAGCGTGAGTTGGTCTCATAGATCATGTGTCCCTATTTGTTGGGTGGACTTGCATCCTCCTCAAGTGGCTTTTCTTCTTGAGATGATACCTTAACCTTCTTGCTTCTTTCCTCATATGCTTTGCGACGTACATTTTGTTGCATAAGAGTGCGATCCTCATATACATTACAACACGTTCCTTTGAGGTAGATCCAACCATTGTCAAGGATGATCTTTCTCTTTACCTCATCCGCCATGGTATATACAATAGGTCTTTCTCCCGAGCAAGGGACTCCTTGTTTTCCAACTTAATGTGCACCATAATCCATGATTCCTGACATGCCAAAGTGTGTAGCAAAAAACTCTTCAATAGAAACCGCAAGAGATTGGGGTGTTTCCATGCTTTCCTCCTTGATTCCACGAATGACAATGTTCTTTGAGCATTTTTGTCGTTCTTGCAATTCTTGAGTGTCCACATTCTCTACATTCTTTGCTTGGACAACGGCTTGCGTGATAGGAGATGTAGAAACCACATTATCCTTACATATATCAGCCCATGATTTGGATGCATTTCTCATCTCACATACATCATGTCGTATTGTATCTATCGTTTCCTCTTTCAATACATGATCACTCTAAACTTTGCTCAAGCGCTCTTTCAATGCATTCATGTCAACAAGAGGGCGTTTACATTCTTGAACTTCATTCTCAAGATGCATCAAACATGTTGTTTGCATTTCAAGAACCTTCTTGAGGTGCTCATTCTCCACAACGGGAACTCTTAAAGTGCCATTCTCCATTGCAAGTGGGCGCAACTCTTCACCTTGCTTGTTGATGGTTTCCTGTAACGAGATCAAGTAAGCCATGATCATTGCTTCCGTTGTTGTAGACGATGTGGTTGGATTAGCATCCAAATTCCTTGGAGATTTTGCATCATTCTCCATGGCGAGTGTGGTTTTTCCACCCTTGCGATTTTTGTCTGACATTGCCTTCAAGTCGGCAACAAAAACGAAAAGTTTTGACAGTTTTTTCAGTTCAGAGAGAGAGAGAGAGAGAGAGAGAGAGAGAGAGAGAGAGAGAGAGAGAGAGAGAGAGAGAGAGAGAGAGAGAGAGGGGGGGGGGGGGGGGGAAAGGAACGAGAAAGAGGGATAGGAGAGAGAGAGAGAGAGAGAGAGAGAGAGAGAGAGAGAGAGAGAGAGAGATAGATAGGGATAGATAGAAATAGAGAGAGAGAGAGAGAGAGAGAGAGAGAGGGGGGGGGGGGGGGGAGAGGTAGGGAGATAGGAAAGAGAGAGAGAGAGAGAGAGAGAGAGAGAGAGAGAGAGAGAGGGAAAGAGGGAGAGAAACAGATAGAGAGAGAGAGAGAGAGAAAGAGAGAGAGTAAATAGAGAGAGGGAAAGGGAAAGAGAAAGAGAAAGAGAAAGAGAGAGATAGAGGGAGAGAAAGAGATAGAAAGAGTAGATAGGGATAGATAGAAATAGAGATAGATATATAGGGAAAGAGAGAGAGAGAGAGAGAGAGAGAGAGAGAGAGAGAGAGAGAGAGAGAGAGAGAGAGAGGGAAAGAGGGAGAGAAAGATAAAGAGACAGAGAGAGATAGACGGAGAGAGGAAAAGATGGAGAGAAAGAGAGGGAAAGAGGAAGAGGTAGAGAGAAGGAGAGAGGGAAAGAGATAGAGAGATAGAGAGAGAGAGAGAGAGAGAGAGAGAGAGAGAGAGAGAGAGAGAGAGAGAGAGAGGGAGAGGGAAAGAGGGAGAGAGAGAGGGAGAGAGGGAAAGAGGGTGAGAAAGAGAGAGAGAGAGAGAGGGGAAAGAGGGAGACAAAGAGATAGAGAGAGACAGAGAGAGAGAGTAAATAGAGAGAGGGAAAGAGAGGAATAGAGAGAGATAGGGAAAGAGGGAAAGAGGGAAAGATAGGGAGAGAGATATGGAGAGAGGAAGATTGGGCTCCAAAGGGATACATGAGAAAACAGCACCAAGATTACCTTCAAGGCGAGGATGCTTTGTTGAACGAAGTGCTTGCTTTACATGGAGGCGCAGACATGACTCTGGGATGGAGCTTTCGCTTTGTAGTTCAACTGCACGACCAAGAAGGGGAGAGCAAGAGGGAGAGAGAGACAGAGAGAGAGAGAGAGAGAGAGAGAGAGAGAGAGAGAGAGAGAGAGAGAGAGAGAGAGAGAGAGACTCAGTGAGAGAAATAGAATTACTTATTGCATTACATTAGAATTGTAATGTTACGATCAATGGATCACTTAGACGTTGAATCTAGGTGCACCCAACACAAAACGATGGCTACATTTACAACCTTAACATATATATGTGTGTACATATATATTTTTTTATGCATGTAGGGGAGCTTAGCACCCGAAGGTTAGATGCTTCCTCTTGGGTATAGTCCTTTTTTAATTGTGGCGTTGTGGTCATTGATCCAGTACTCATGCATGGACTACCGCAATGTACCTGTGGTTTTACCACGGTCACTACAACACATCTCGCAAAAATCGACGCAGGTACCGATGAAAAAAAGTTAGTTTTAAAACTAAAAAGCGTTGAAATAGGCCTCGGAAGAGACGCCGGTATCGTAACGTCCGAATGAGCATCGGTATACTTAACGTCGAAATGATCCTTTAAATACGCGTCAGAATAGACTACAAATAAGGACCGGTATTTCTATAGTATATTCCAACGCTTCTTTAGAAGTCTATATCGACGCTCATATGGTACTCTATATCGACGACCAAACCTGCAAATTATTTTTGGGCGAAGAGAGCTGGGAACTAATGCTGCATGTACTGCAGCAAAAGAAAACAGCCCTCTCTGCCCAAAGGAAGAGTGCACAAGCAACCGCACTCCACCTACAAGCTAGCGCTAAAGAGCGAGTGTATGGCAATTAGCAAAATTGTAAGAATAACATAACCTGTTTGCCAAACCATAACCTGTTACCATAATTAAAACATGAGTCAAAAATTGTAAAACCATAAACATAAGCTGTTTGCCATACCATAACCATTACCATAACTTGCTTGTCATACCATAACCATAACAACCATACCATCATTGCAAAACCATAACCATAACCATAACCATCACATGATTGCTATACCATCATAGCAAAACCATAACTATCACATGATTGCTATACCATCATAGCAAAACCATAATCATCACATGATTGCCATACCATCATTGCACAACCATAACCATAACCATCACATGATTGCCATACCATCATAGCAAAACCATAATCTTAAGTTGACTATCAAACCTTAACCATAACATTTGTGCCATACCATAAACATAAGCACTACAAAACTGTACATATGCAAACAATCACTAAGTGACAGACCCTCATGGTAATGCCTCCCAGTCTCCGTACTCTCCCTCCTCCTGCAACAGCAGCTAGGTCAAAAGGGCCACAAGTCCATGCTTGTACCCATACTTCTCCCCTCGGCGTGTCGGAAGGCGCTTCACGGCAACTTCCTGCAAAATTATGGATTAATCATTAGATAAATCTTCAAATAACATATATATTATCAATAATTTAAAGCATACATATAATAGTTACAAACTCATGTCAAAGCATATCATAGCCTCCACTCCCAAGATGTGACACTCCAACAGACTCCAAACGTGCTCTGGCTGCATCTCTCTCAGCTGAAATCTCTCACGATTGTCTTGTGTCTCTCGTGCAATCCCAGCCCACTCCTTTGCGTCCAACCATGCCGGCTTGGGACTGTCATCATTGTACCTGTCTCTTGCCTCTGACCGGCAGTGTGACATTGTGGACTTCGCCACGCTCAAAATCCAGTTGTTTGAAACTTGATCGTAGCCCTCTACCGGCCTGTACTCTCTCTGAATGGCCTCGACGATGTAATTCTTTCTCTCAAGATCGAGGTTATCCCAAACCTCCATCAGAGAGTGACCAAATTGAATCATACAGAGTAGTCGAATCCTCTATCGCATGGCCTTTCTGACCCTATCTGCCACAACAGTCTCATCCCTGCTCTTGTACACCTTGCTAGGATCATGCTTGTGTGATCCCCAAGGTGTACGTGGTGTGCCAATCGGTGAACTATCTACCGAAGAGAGTGGTGGACACTCTCTCGATGGTGTGGACGCATCGGTAGAACCTCTACCACAGCAACCACCACCTCCAAAACGATGCCTACCTCGTCTCGAGGATGAACCACCCGTCGGTGTAGGGGGTATACGAGTCCTAGGCGTAGGGGGCACACTAGACTGAGGTGTCGGGCCGCTCGGTGTAGGGACCACACTAGTCCCGGGCATAGGGTCGGCCGTAGTAGGTCTAGAGGGACGTGCTGTCCAAAGGTGTTGTGCCATCGCGATCTGCTATGGTGTGAACTAAGACAAAAATAAGCCCATCTGCTCGGGTGACATGCCGATCGGAGTGACAGGAAAACTAAAATTAGGAGAGTATGGCTCATCGTCATCGTCCATGGCTAATCATACACAAACAACACCCACAAAATATGTTAGTTTACGTAAGAAATGCTTAATCAATACAAATAACAAATCAACGAAACTGCTACACAAATGACAATATCTAAATTGTATTATAGACTAATAAAAAGAGCTTTACAAAAGGGTTCCTAGCAAAAGTCATTAGTTAATCTCTCATCCTCTATGAGATCTGATGTACCAAAGATGTCTATCTCAATCTGTACTTCTGTATCTTCATCGTTGAACTCTACTTCTTCATTGCTCTCTGCATCAGCTTTGGTGTTTGGCACCTCATCTCTAGCTTCAGAAAATTTCTCAATGCTGACATCCACCTCAAAATCTAAACTTAAAGTTGGAGTCAATCCTGCACTTTGTTCATGAATACCTCTTTGACCTCAACATCCAATCCTTCATACACTTGCTTGCTACGTGGAGCAACTTGAACGACATAGAGCCAGCAGTGTTTAGACAGATCATTCTCATCATTTTCTATCTATAGTGGATCGTGTATGAACACAACTTGTTCACAATGCTGCGGAAGTATGAATGTATCCCACACATCTGTCCACACCCGCCTAGAGTTCACTTGAATTAATCCACCCTTGTCTTTACGCACAATTGCATTAGGGCCGCTAGTAATAACTTTGCACCACTTGACATCAAAGATAAACATATCAAACTTTCTAAAGCTAATCTTCAAATTGTCTTGGATGTAGCCAAAGAATTCAAGCTGGCTAGTCTCTGTATTCTCATCCCTGGCACTACTCCTACTTTCTTGGATGAAGCTTGCCCTAACACCACTATCGAAAGTGACCCTTTCTTTGTCGATCCGTTGCAACCTAAAGTGCTTCCCGTGTGACCACAAAGCTCCATATTTGTGATACCACAGCCACAAAATTGAAACAGACTAAAAGTTATTAAAGCAAACTAACCTTCATGTGGAGCTCAAAAAGGAAGTTGTGAAATATACATGCCAATCGCAACCCATTGACATCTCCTCTTCCTCTTTAGTAATCAACACTCCATTTCTCTTTGCCTCTGAGAGTGTCGCATCTAACCACCGCCCAGTTGGAAAGTTGGGCAATTTTTGAATATGATCTGGAAAAGGAAGGTTTCTAGTTGCACGGTTGCGCTTGAATTGAAGGCGATCTGTCAAACGTTGCTACTTTTCCCCTTCATACCTCTCTAGCCACTTTTGCATGATGTCTGAGTTGAGAAGGAAAAATCTCATAACCTTTTCTCGCATTGTGATATCCATCTTCCTAACGATGCCTTGTCCCTGCGGCTCGTCCCTTGTCACCTCGACGTTGACCTCAGTAGTCCACATTCGAGGCATCTCTAGATCAATCAAGACCAAAAATTCACCGATGAGGACAAGAGACTCTTGTACAAGCCATCCTTCGGCCATGCTACCCTCGGGGCGAGCCCTTTGACGAACAAACCCCTTTAAAGTCTTCATAAATCTCTCCAAGAAGAACATCCACCTGCTATGGACCACCCCAGCAAACTGCAACTTCATCGCTCACATGCACAAGTACATGCATTTGGATGGTAAGAATGTTTGTTGGAAAGTACTTCTCCACCATGCACACTTCTTCAATAGCATTTAAGCGTGCTGCATCGATGATGTCTTCTCTTATCTCTTTTGAAATGATCTAGCGTACCAACTCACTAATTTTGTAGATTGTTCTTCTAATGTCATCTGTCAAACAACCCTTTATGGCAATTGGCTAAGATGAACTGTAAAAATTTGTGCCAATCGTGGGACTTAAGACCACTGAGATTGTCATCTCTCGTAAAATCCGTTTTCAAACATCACATACACCCTGTGGGAGTCTTGAATGAAGATATAGTCTTCTTCACTTGTTGCTCTTTTGCACAACTCAGAACCCATGGACCTTTTGGTATAGACCACTTTCCATTGGGTTTAAGTCAAGGCCACATCTTTGGCATTCGACCCACAGCCTGGATGTCATCTCTTTGGGCCTTGCTCTATCTTTTTCTAGTGATGGTTTTCCAGATGATCTCCCCCACATTCTTGAAGATGTGCATTGGGTTGAGCGAATGATTAATCAGCAGGTCACTCTAGTACGGGAGATCATGGAAAGTAGAAAGTCTTTTCATTCTAGGTGGCATCCAATCTCCCTTCTCCAGCCACATGTTTTTCCAATCACTCACTTTCAGTGGATGCATGTCATGTTTGCATATGTTTGGTCCACGTAGCTCATGTCCTTCAGGAAAAAATCTACCATGCTCCTTGTAAACTGTCTTGCTCAAATGCTCAGAGCGGTGGAAGCCAAGTCGAGGACCACATTTCGAACATGCATCATTGCCCGAGTAACTCAAGCTTGAAACATCACAAAATTAAAATATAAAGCATTGACATAGCCATGAATCACATGTGTATGAGGGTTTTAAAGGCACTTACCTGAGCACTCACCAAAGCCTGGCTAATCGTGCATGGTCCACATGAGAATGCCTTGCACATGTGCATTTCGTCTTCCGATTGGTTGGGACATATCAACCACATCGATTCCTGTGCACAGGATTTGGAGCTCTTCCATAAGTGGTTCCAGATAGACGTTTATGTTCTTTGATTTGTACTTTCCTGGGATCATCAATGACAACAACAGATGGCCCTTCTTGATAGTGAGCCATGGTGGAAGATTATAATTAACCAGACAAATAGGCCACGTGCTCCATGACAAAATCCGTAATCTAAATGGGTTTACGCTGTCCATTGCCAGACCAAAGAAAATACATTGAAGCTCGTTCTTAAATATAGGCTAGCTTTCCTCTACGTGCTTCCATGCATGAGAGTCAGTAAGTACCCGCATCACATCATCTGTCGATCTAGTATTTGAGTGCCATGTCATCAAAGTGGCTATGCACTTGCACCTGAACATGCTCTTTATTCTTGGAATGATAGGAAAGTATCGAGCAAATGACCTTTGCATGGATAAATTTTCCTTGTGTGTCCTCCCTATACCTGTTTGATCCACAATTGGGACATTGTTTCAGGTTTGCATACTCATTGCAAAAAAGTATACAATCATTAGGACATGCATGTATTTTTTGATAATCCAAGCCCAAATTAGTAAGAAGCTTTTTAGCGGCTAGACGGGTAGGGGGCATGTGATGCCCTTCTGGCAAGATTTGCTCATTCATCAACCTGTCGTTACATGAACAAGTCAACCCTTTGATCACTTTATATGAACTATAATTTTCACTTTACCATGCTTAGGATAAAATATGTTTACCTGAAAAGCGTTGTGACTGAGGCGTCAAACCAATCATAGACAGACTACAAATTAAGCATTGCCAAAGGTTTTTATGTACAATATTTGATTAGTGACAACAATCTCCTTTCCCAACTTGGAGTGTATCCACTCAATACTCCCAACAGGTGAGGGTCTATGCTCAGGTGGTCTAAACTCGGGGTACCCTATAGCATAATGATACCAAGCTCGGAATGTATTAGGTATAATAAAATCCATAGACATCAACCTTTTCTTCTCTTACCCATTATGTGTGGTAGTGACAAGCCTTTGCACTTCCACTTCCACCATAAGGCGGGAGAGTATATCCGCCCATATCTCTTGAGTTAAGATGTCATTCATCTACACACACACCTCATCACTCAAGTTAGTTAGAATGATAAAACAAAAACTCAAAGTCAAATATTATATTTTCAAAACAATATGTGTTACATCAAAATCAAATTTTTATAACCGTAGAAGACCAAAAAAGTACATAGTGTTTCTAGGGAGATACATAAATACGAAAGGGTCCTATGAACCAATTCTTGGTTCCTACAACCGAGGTCCTACCCCTATATTTGTTCACATCTCGAGTATCAAAGTTTAGCACTTTAACTTGTGCATCACGTCTTCCTTTTTGTACCATTCATCTCCTCATGATATATCCGTGGGTGGTAATCCATTAAAGCAGTTTACATGAGCATGTCGTTCATTTACATCACCTCTGTAGAAATATCTACTCGAGTCACTGCTTTGGTTGTGATTGGGCAAAGTCACTAATGCACCTGGGCTTCTCATAGTCATCAAAGGTAATGGTGACATTGTGAGGGTTGTATTTGAGAATAGGTCCATAGACTCTATTGAACCAATCCTGGGGTATATAATAGAATTGCTTGCCGCCATTTGATTTCTTCCATACTCTCAATTATGATCTTCTCACAAAAGCCGTATCTTTGGTTTAGCATAAGGGCCTTATTACTAATTATGAGTTCTCGACTTGGTGTGTCAAAAAGAGAACATAGGTTAAGGTAAAGAACATATCCTTGCACTTTAACATCGCCTTCTTGGATCTTTTCCATTACCCAAAGCTGTGGGTTGTTCATAACCTATCAGGAACTTGTCTTCAATGTTCAGATTGAGCTTCAACGTATAACTCCCATGCTATGTAAGTGTTCGGTACAAGGTAGTCTCTAGTCCCCTTTGAAACTTGAACCACTTCAATTCCCCAATGGAGAGAGACTGAATCCAACCGCATAATTGAAAAAGACTCGTTGTGCAAAGTCATTCGGGAGTTCATCTAGACAATTAAGAAGATCCATCTAAAAACATGACACGCAGAGAGAAAACTTAGCTCACAAGCGATCCAAAACTGAGTCTATGCTTCGTACATTCATCAAAATTTGATTTTTATGACTTCATTACAATATTATGGGTGTCTCGTAGCTAATTGTTTAAATATTCTTTTAACTTTCATGACAGGGTATTCTCCCAGAACTCCCATGCGACAACGTGGTCTGTAGTTATCTTCTGGATTTTCTTTTCCTATGACAACTGCAAGAGCTTCAAACTTCTTAGTAACTTTGGCAATCCTTAACATTTGGGAGTGCATCGCCAAGTAGTAGAATATGTCTTCTAGGCCTAACCATATTCTGAGTTGAAGTAGCATGAGGTTGGCAAACGAATCTCTTGGACTGTCATCAATGTAGATAAAGAATTAATGGAAGGCTTTTTGGTGACGGGTAAGGTAACTATAGTCAAAACTCTTCCAACAAGTTGTGCTTCCCAGCATGTCAAAGACTTTGGTCCCGATTTCTAAGTAAAAGAGTTCTCATTCATTCCTAGACAATCGTGTCACCATATTGTTGAACACTATGGCCAAAACCTCAATCCCCTGGCTAAAGCATTCAAACATCACTCTGTGAGCCATTTGTTACTACAAAACAAACATTCAAAGAAGTTACAATGTCGTTGTTGAACACTTCAACCACTTCACCACAACTCAACCAAACACTTACACTCAAGAAGAAAAGTCAAACAAGTACCACCAACCAATGTCACTTATAGATGCATCATGAATACAATATCCTTTTTCAAATAGCATGCATGAATGCCTGCACGATGCAGACTAGTATCAGGCTTAAGGCTATCTCCATAACCTTAAGCATAGGCTTTGATACCAGGTGAGAGATACCCCTCCTCGGGGGTCTATACACAAAATATAAAATTTACACTTTTATACAATTTTCAATATACATCAGAGTTGCAAAAGAATTTGCATAGGGGAGGAGCTCTCAACACCCGACCAAGCATGGAGTTTAGGCAAGGAGCCGCACTGCATCCATAGGCACCTAGCGACTAGTGCTACCCCTGAATGGGTGTTATGAATGAAAGCGTACTCAAGAAAAATATAACATTGTGGAGGGTGAATATATGTGTACACCACGTTGAGATAGAGAGAATATAGTGGAGGGTAAAATAGAGTGCACAGAGACCTGAGAGAATGACAACAAGAGAATCTTTAATTGCCCTATCTAAATGAAACACGCAACCATGTATTAATGCAATGAAAAAATATGGGTATACCATAACATCAAAAAGTTTATGAAAAAATAACTAGCAGAGCACCAGACCCTATGTAGGGATCGATCGGTCCACCCATCCACATCCGCTCTACTACAGACGAAGTGAATTTCACTTCTTCGGGAGCGATCCAGAACACCTCCAACCTACCTGAGCCACACATAGGTTAAGGCCGCTTTGCCTCCCTCTATGAACCCGAGCTCTGAAAGGATCCCAAGTACAGGTAGGTGGTAGGGTATCAACACCAACCATACCAGTTTAGGCGCCACGCCTCTTTGATGCCCAGCACATGGTGTTTAGGAAAAGCCATGCAAATCCCCGACGCGTTAGCCGTGTAGGTCATTCAACCCCCGACGCACTAATCGTGTAGATGAGCCTAACAAAAAGAAGAAAACCTAGGCAACACCCCGAATCCAGCAAAGCCCCAAGTCAACAACCCTTTAGTCTAAGGCTAAGCGATGTAGGTGATCCTCGTCTTATAGTGACACTGCCATGAGAAACATCACACATGAGTCCAATCAAAATAGCACTTTCCATATGCACAAACAATCTTTTCCAAGCAGTTAGAATGTACAGGGTCTCTACCCTTACACGTCCACCATAAACCATCTAGATCACTTCATGATCTAATTTCAAAACCATAAATCATAATCCAATCATATCACACGGGTGAGCACTCCAACTTGGGTGTGAGGCACAACCAATCCTACATAACCACTTTAGAACATAACATGGATGCAAAAAATTTTAGCAGCATTTTGACAGCATAACCATATCCAAAAAAAAACCATGAGCCACACCAGCTTTCACCATAAAATCACAACCATAATCCATTGAGGGAATCTTAGCCCTTAACCACAAATCACAATCACACTAAACCAACTCCCACACTTGGAGTTTCACTTATCCCCTGTAGTCAATCAGAGTCCACACACATATGACTCTTAAGACATGATTCTTTCATGCATAAAAATAGTCCCACTAGAAACTAATCATGATATAAAAATCCGATTTTGACAACATCCAACCATGCAAAGTTGATGCATCACGTGTGCAGTTCACCTTTAGCACATAAAGCTAGTTTTGACCGAGAAAGATGGAAAGCAATCATAGCCATGCATATGAGGCATCCACATCAATCCATAAGTTTCCATACATCATATGATAACATTACATCACCATAAACATGATACAAAACAGCTCTGCCCTTTAGGTCAACCATAAACCATAACTTCATACATATGCAAAAAACAACTTTTCGACATTTTCAAGAGCTGCGTGACATACAAATGAAAGTATTTGACCTCAAACCAATGCATCAAGATCATATCATAATATATACTAACACTTTATCAAATCACTTTACTCATATGGTACTTACACAACAAACATTAAAAAGAAAGCCACTTTCATCATATCTGCCTATGCGGTTTGGGATGTCTAACCATATACCCTCACATAAGTTTATGGGAATCTAAGAGCTGAAATGCATGCTCATCTACTCTACCATGCTAATTACTAAGCTATGCTAAGCTTTTAGAGTGATTATGTGATGAGATACTTCTTTCTCGTAAGACTACTCCTTCCTCTCAATCTACTCCCATACCCCGCTAACTCTCACCATCTTCGAAGGTGTGTGAGGTCTTGGGTCTGAGACCGTGAGGGAATTGATGTTGTGTTATATAAGTGTTTGCTTAGTGCTTGAAGTTTCCATCTTCATTGCACTAGCTAGTTATTGAAGGAACACAAAGAATTGTATCATAAAATGTCTCCCTTGATGGGGGAAACCTATAATACAAAGCCTTTTGGAGGGGGGACCAGTTGCATGTAGATCTGGTCCTCAACTGTTGTCAATAGCTTAATTTCTCTCTCTTTTGAAGTATTGTTCATGCCTATCTAACTAGGTTTTATGCTTTTTGTTACTCTCTCCATCCAAGCACTCTTGCTAGGCTCATTAGGAATCTATTCTAATGAAATACTCACTATGTCTATGCTATTTTCCGCTACACACAAGTTACTAGGCCATTAAATGTTACAGTGTGTTTGATCTGCCGATGCCATGCAATGTGGATTCTTCTCAGAGAGTCAGAGATTGGAAAATGTCTTTTCATTCGATACACTGGTGGATTTTACCACTACAACATGCCACGCAAAAATTGACACAAATACCAACCACTCAAAATCTTGTTTTAAACGTAAAAATCCCTAGAACAAGCGTCAAAATAATCATCGGCATTGTATCGTTGGTATATGCATCGGTATATTAACCATCGGAACAAAAAATGAAGTACACGTCAATATTTGCCTCCCAGTACGCATCGAAAACTAATTTTGCCATATTGATGTCTGTTTCAAGGTGCATAATAACGCATATATCGATACCTTGTTACGAGACTAGACACCCTCCTGTTGTAGTGGTTAGCTGCAATTGGGATAGCTGGCATAATGGCTAAATATATGTTGTCTAATTATTTTTCTTATTGATTGGATGATGATGATTTTGTAGAGTGGAATGCGAGGAGTTGATGAAGAGGCGCAAGCAATAACTCTCGACCATTTTATACTCGCATAGTATTTTAGATTTTCATTTCAATAAGCCATTATGGCTCTGTAAATAATTGTAGTGGGAACTTCCCTTATGGGTCATGCAAGGACTAATGAGCTTTACTCATTTGCAAAAGTGAAGTGGTTGTAAAAGAGGGGCCTCAAATTTTGGCACCTTAAACTCACAAAGGTGCCGTGGAGTTTGGGGGCTAGATTTAGGCCTTTCCTTTGCAAATTTTCTTCTCTACTCTCTTATGATATGCTCTATTTATTGTGTACTCTCTAATCAAGTCTCTATCCCTTACAATTCTCTTACACACTCTTACAATCTTGTCTATGTCAATTCTATGTTGTGTGTGTGTGTGTGTGTGTGCGCCTAGAAATTGGGAAAAGATGTGGATAGGTTGATGGGATGTTTATGAGCATGTGTTGAATAGTTTAAGAAACCCGTCTCCCCCTCTACTCCCAACAGTGGTATCAGAGCTTCGGGTTCGAGAAAATCGGTAATTAAATCCCAATTTCGAAGAGGATTTTTTCAATTGGCAATATCAAATCTGCAAGGTGAAGCTAATCAGTGATCCATTGACAAATTGACAAGTCGACAATTTAATTTGCTTAACGACGATCAAGACTTGGTATGGCCAGTTTTAATTTCAATTGATAATTAATTCATGTGGAATTGTGAAGACATGCAGGTGATGAATTTTGAAGAAGGCGATGTTGAAGAGATTTTGACAAATTTTATGATTCGGAAGCGACATCGGGTTCCATTGAAAGCGTATCAAAGGGATAAATTTGGTGGAGAATTGAAGAAAGGCAAAAGAAGCAACTCCGGTTCCAAGCTTGAATAAGGGCAAAGAGACGAGAAGAGGTGGAATTTCAAAAGGCAACTCAAGCTTGTCAAGAGACTCCTATGCAAAGGAAATTATCATGAACCAACCCAATCAAGCTTTTCAACAGTATTGTGTGAAGCCCTGCTTACACAAATCTATGCTTGAGGGTCGACCTCCGCCAAAGTGTGCAGAGTTGGCATCAATCTAAGCGCCTTGGTCCATGGAGGAGTTCTCCCTCTTGCATCGAGCTCCAAAACTGCCTACAGACGTCGCCATCTTCATCCCTTTCCCTGGTGCAACTTCTCTGCCTACGAGCTTGCTGCCCTCCTCTTTTCCCATGCACACCATTTCACACTACTTTAAAAAAGTAGTGGCAAGGTCCCTTTGATATCCCTTCTAAAATTACCGGCCGCCCATTGAAGCATTCCTTTCAACTTTAACCCTTTGATAGCTTAAGGAGGGTGGTCATTCCCCCTCTTTTTACCCCCAATAGTGGAACTACCTAGTGGTCTTAAACAAAAAGAAAAGTCACGCACCCCATTACCTTTAGTCTGCAACCCATTAAGCTTTGAAACAAAAACATACACCTAAGCATTCATTCCCCCCTCCAAAGGTCGGGTGCCGCAAGTCCAATGGTTGAGAAGATATAACTAAATTGTTCTTTGATCGGTGTACCAGCAGCACGTGATACCGCCCAGTTGTCATAAATTATGGTCGATTACTTTTTGTAGCTTTAATTCCACAGTCTTCCAAGACTCACATCAAGAGATTGAAGCAGGCGGTTATAAATTGGAAATCATCAAAGGCCGCACATCATTAACGACTATCCACTATGGCAGCAGGGAGATCCAAAATAGCATTCACTTCAATTTGACGGTGACCAGTAACGTAAAATTGGCAATTGTATTACCATTATTTTTGGTTTACGGGAGATCGGGCGTCGCAAAACTTGACCGACTCGCAGACGAACCATCAGACCGCTCACTTTTTCGACAATTTCCTAGTTCATCACCATTTTGAACTTGACGTCAACACGATTTTTTAGCTAAGTACATTTCATTTTTGTTATTTATTTTACTCTCTTTTTTTAATGCCGCATATTGCATCTGTAAATATCACCATATAGCCCTTTTAAGCATAATTACTTAAAATATCAAAAATAAAATTAAAAAATCACACCAATCATGACACACCTTCCACAAGCACCCACAATTGCTGAACAGCTTGCCAATCTACAACAATCCCTCACGTATGAACGCATGCGAAGGCAAGAACTTGAAGATAAATTATTGCATTCTACAGGCACAAAATCTGCACCGGTACCCAAGCAAAACAAAATTAGCAGAAAATCCTTCACTTTCAAGGACTTTGATTGCACTAAAGATGCTAGCATGGTTCTAGCATAGGTTAGTCAGTTAGATGACTATTTTCATGATGAAGACTTCCCCGAACATGAAATGGTAAAATGTGCATCAAATCATCTCCTTAGCAGCGCTGCATTGTGGTGGAACGCCACCAAACAGCACGGGAAAAGACCACGTACCTAGCATGCATTGAAAAAAATGTTTTTACCTCAATTTTTGCCCACATAGTACAAAGCTAAAGCACAACGTTAATGGGATTTAATTTGATAGGGTCGAAATGAAGATGTACAGGGTTACACTGATCGTTATTGTAATTTTTTAATTCAATTGCAAGCTATTGAACATGTTAGTCGTAGGAAATCGAAGCATAAGTATATATCAGGCTTGGCACTACAAATTGGTGCTGAGGTAGATATGTTTGAACCGGATTCTTTGTCAAAAGCTATTATTTTGGCTCTCAATGTAGAGAAGAACAAAGGTGGACAACCCTCTCACATTGATTAAGCTGCTAACACTAATCGTAACAAGAGACCCCCTTTCTCTACTAACTTTGACAAAAACAAATATCAAAGCCATACTTTTTTCAAGAGACGCAGATTTGACAATTCTCCTACAACTGCTCAACCTCAAAGTAACAATAACAACAATACACAACAACGAGGCAACCAAAATTCTTTCAACCAATATCTTGCTCCAAACTCTAAAGGTAACAAAAAGGTGAAGTGTTTTGAATGATTTTAGTATGGTCACTATGCAGATAAGTGCCCACATGGTCCTGCTAAGGACAATGGTCAATCCAATGGCCACTTCAATGGAGTCAATAGAAATCTACTCCAAAAACCCTTCAACAACAACCGCCCTAGCGGTGCTACTCTTAACCTCATCGAAGATGCTAATCCCAACGACAATGAAGTGGAAGCTAATTACGATGAGGGATATGATCCTGAGTATGATAACAATGACAACCCATCTCTAGGTACTCCTATATCATCCCACACCTTGTTTAAAGTGCAAGGCACTGTTAAGGGTGAAACTGTCACCATTCTATTAGATGATGGTAGTAGTCATGATTTCATTTCTACATGCTTAGCATAGAAACTCTCTCAAAAGAAAAATTAATAATCAACATTTTAATTGTAAAACCCAAATCACTTTTGAAGTTTGCATTGGTAAATTTACACAAGCACATACATTTCTGGTAGCACTATTGCATGGTCTTGATATGATTTTGGGAATGCCATTTCGTCATGAATTTGATCCGTTGATTAATTATTAAACACATACTATGCTCTCACTCATAATAATAAAAATTTCTCCATCCAAGCAACACTAGCACATCAAAAATTTCCACTCCTCTCTCACACTCAAGCCAAAAGAGCAATTCGAAAATAGGGAAAAACATATCTAGTGTTGGTAAATCAAATTTCTGCTGAAACTGGAACTTCACGCAACTCTACACACGATTAATTTCCCTCACAGTTTAAAGATTGTTTCATACATGATCTGCCACCTGGAATTCCACCATCATGCCTAGAAGATCACAAAATAGATATTATATCGGTTAGTGAACCTCCTTGTAGAGCACCTTATCGTGTAAATCCAATCGTACATAGGGAGATACAAACTGAAATCACTGATTTACTTGATCGAGGCATAATCTGACCTAGTAGTTCACCATACGGAGCTCTAGTACTTCTTGTCAAGAAGAAAAATGGAAGCTTTCGTATGTGTATCGAATATAGGGCTTTAAACAAGATCACCATTAAGAATAGGTTTCCTATTCCTAGAGTGGATGATCTATTAGACAAACTGAAAGGGGCAAACATCTTTAGCAAAATTGACCTTGAATTAGGGTATCAACAATTCAAAATGTTTGAACATGATGTCTACAAAACTGCTTTCAGAACACAAACTGGACACTTTGAATTTCTTGTCATGCCATTTGGTTTGACAAATGTACCAGCCACATTCACACGCATGATGAATAGAATTTTCATTGACCAACAAGATTTTGTGATTTTATTTCTTGATGACATTTTGGTAATCAGTAAATTTGAAGAAGAGCATAAAGAGCACTTAACACGTGTATTTGATCTGCTTGCACAAAATCACTTCTATTTGAATCCTGAAAAGAGTTTATTTTTCCAATCAAAAATTGAATATTTGGGACACTCGTACTGGGTAAAGGAATACATGTATACCCCAAGAAAATTGACGCCATTCAGTCATGGCCTCAGTCATGGCCTAGACTCAAAAACTTGCATGAGCTACATTCTTTCATCGGTCTTTGTAGGTATTACATGAAATTTGTTCGTAACTTTTCTTTTCAAGTCACATTATTTGACTCTCCTATTGAAGAAAAATACACCTTATGAATGGACTGATTTGCAAGAAAGCTCATTTAATGCACTAAAACATGCTTTGACTAATGCACCTGTCTTGCAACTGCCTGATTTTAAAAGACCATTCTTTGTTGTAGTCACTGATGCTAGTGGAAAAGGTATCGGTGCAGTCCTTATCCAAGATAACCATCCACTTGCTTTTGAAAGTCATAAATTTAAACCTTCTGAAACAAAGTTTAGTACTTATGATAAAGAGTTGACTGTTGTTGTACATGCATTGAAAATTTGGAAACACTATGTAATGGGTACTGACTTGATCACTAAAACTGATCAACAAAGTATCAAATATTTACTTTCTTAGCCCTTAATAGATGATAGACATATTAAGTGGGCCGCTTTTATTCAAAGTTTTCAGCCCAACATCCAATACCAACCTGGTAAAGAAAACGTTGTAGCTGATGCTTTGAGTAGAAGACCCTCATCATATATCAGCCATTACGGGAACTTCATTTGACACTATGCCTGACACTTATGCACATGATGATGACTTCAAAACGACATGGTTGCATATGCTTGACAACTTTGTGCACACATTTCTCGAATACACTATTCAAGAAAACTTCCTTTATTTCAAACAAAATATATGTGTGACTAAACCTTTTTGTACATTAATTATTGAAGAATTGCACAAACCACCCTATGCTATACATAGAGGATTTTTTGCAACTTTTCAAAATTTATGTCGTGATCTCTATTGGCCTACTATGAGAATTTATGTTAAATAGTGTGTTTTAACTTGTTTGATTTGTCAAAAGATCAAAGCAGCTACTACAGGTCAGAAATTGGGACTTTTACACCCTCTCCCCATTCCTGAAAGACCTTGGGAACACATTTCAATGGATTTTGTTACTGGTTTCCCACTCACACTACACAAGCATGACATGATTTGGACTATTATTGACCATTTTTCTATACAAGCGTATTTCATTCCTTGTAAGAAAACACTCACAGCACATTAATAGCCAAACCGAGGCACAAATTTTTATCTTCCCCAGCAAAATCCAACCACGTGTCTTCAATATGTTTCCATGCCACACAATCTATAGGGATTTGTAGCACACCATCCGAAGATCTATTCTCCCCATGCCACGTTTCTAGAGAAGCCATGGTTGAATTTGAAAAATGCTCGATGCAAGGTAGCAGAGGAAAATGTCATAGCACCTTCTACGACACTTTTTGTTCATAGAGATCTGTTCAATATCTCTTGGAATCACATTTTAGACACTTTTTCATGTCCACATATTCCCCCTAAAAAGAATGCAATCATTAGGACAAACGTAATCCATCCCGAGGGTTTGTAGGATCTTTCTTGCACCCTCTCTAGAATCTTGCATCACATTATTAGTTGGTAATATGTGCTCCTTTAGCAATCTACACAAAGAAAAACAATAACATCTCTTGTAATTTGGTACATTATACATGTATAGATTTTTATTGAAATTGACACATTGCAAGAGATTACCTTAAAATTTTTGTGACGCTAGTGTCACTCCATCCAAACTTTGTATGTACGTTGAGAAAAACCAAGAGCACCTTCAATCTAGACACTCATGCTCCATCATACAAGGGCATGTCGGTCTCACGTTTCATGTCATCGTAGATGATCATGAGGCTTCCCAAATCCATGATTTCCTCGGGGTTGGGATGTGCTCTGCATGGTCACCCTCTGAGCTTGAAGAGATTGCATTTTGTACCCTCATGTATGTTGCTTGAGTAAAGCACCTACAAACACATCGACTAGGTTGCAAAATTGTTGCTTGTTGGCCAACATCATAGTTCGACGAGTTGTAATTGGAAACAACTTGATCAATCTATAATAGATGGGTCAAACTTGCCAAACTCACGAATGTACTACAAATAAATGTGCCTTGTCTGTCGCACAACATGTTTGCATTGACAACAAGGACATAAGATAATTCTTGCAAGATAGGTATCTCGATCGAATGGCCTCACATCATCATCACTACTATAATGACTTTGAATACCCTGAACCCTAAATTAAACATAAATTTACTCTTCTCTTGTCCCTCTCTCTCACTATTTCACCCTCCGATAGCAATTAAGAAACCATAAATCACAATGTAAGCGACCTCACATTCTTCCGATCCTCAAACATGCTGCGAACAAATGGCCTTGTCCATCGCACAGTATGTTTGCATTGATTACAAGGACATAAGATCCTTCTTGCAAGATAGGCGTCTCGATCGGATGGATCCACATCATCGTCACTATTATAATGACTTTGAATCCTTGAACCCTAAATTAAACATAAATTTTTTCTTTTCTCGTCTCTCTCTCTCTCACACACACACTCTTCCTCCCTCCCATAGCAATTAAGAAACCATAAATCACGTTGTAAACTACCCTCCGGTCACACCTCGGTCTAGAGGTGCACAGAGATCAGGACCGCTAGGTTATAATCTTGTCTTTATTAGTCAATGCATATATTTGTGGGTATGATAAAATCTACAAACCCACGTTCACATGACAATGCATGTAGCAGGCAAAACCCCTTTGCCTCTTGTTTAGCTATAGTCATGCCCTATCTAGTGTAAATTACCTCAAATTCTTTAGCCATGCCCGATCCCCGAGATGCAAAAATTAGCAAAATTAAGAAATGACTACATACCTAAACTTATGGAAGCTACATGAAAGCTATTTGCAAGATGACATACACAAACGGCTCGCAGACAATGCTTTTTTGAAGTTCACAACATTTTTGGGACAAAAAATTGCAGTGGACTTTAGAGACAACTTTCTTGTGAGCCGTTTGTGCATGTGAACTTGCAAACAACTACATACTCAAACCTAACAGGATATATGTAAGCTATTTGCAAGCTCACATATACAAACTGCTCGTAACAAGCTGTTTACAAAGTTCGTTCTATTTTTGGGACACAAAAACACAATGGATTACAAAAACAACTTTACCGCAAGTCGTTTATGCATGTGAGCTTGCAAACAATGACATAACTAAACCCATGGAAGCTACATGCAAGCTATTTGCACGCTCACATGCGTGAATGGCTCGTGGACAAGCTGTTTTCAAAATCCACAACGTTTTTGGGACGAAAGAACGTAGCAAACTTTAGAAACGACTTCCTCACGAGCCGTTTGCGTATGTGAGCTTGCAAACAACTACATACATAAACCTAACAAGCTAGTTGCAAGCTCATATGTGCAAATGGCTCGCGAAAAAGCCGTTTTCAAAGTTTGCAATGTTTTTGGGACGCAAAAATGCAGCAGAATTCAGAAACAACTTTCCCGCGATTGTTTGCCCATGTGAGCTTGCAAACAACTCCATACCCGATCCTAACAAGCTACATGCAAGCTTACATGCACAAATGGCTCAAGAACAAGCCGTTTCAAAAGCTTGTGCTATTTTTAAATAATACTAAACCCTAAACTTAGGCCTATAATATGGGGCCATAGCATGTTTAGGTGGTGTCGAAAAGGAGTGTCTTGGACACTCCTTTGGGAGGAGATGAAATGGATGGGTGGGTTATTCATTTTCATATTATATAAAGGAAAAATAAAATCTTTTTTGGCTAAGAGGTTGGAATTTAGGCGGGTTGGAAATTCCATTTCACTTTAATACTAAAGCTTAAAGTAGCAAACTGTCTGCGCATTTAAATTCCCTCTCGCCGCCACTCCTCTAGGCTCTCTGCACTGCTGCCTCAATGGGTCCCTCCGTCTCTTGTGCCCATCTCTCTCTCTCTCTCTCTCTCTCTCTCTCTCTCTCTCTCTCTCTCTCTCTCTCTCTCTCTCTCTCTCTCTCTCCTCCATAGCCTCTCCTCTCGGCTGTGCTCGCTCTCTCTCTCTCTCTCTCTCTCTCTCTCTCTCTCTCTCTCTCTCTCTCTCTCTCTCTCTCTCTCTCTCTCTCTCTCTCTCTCTCTATTTTGACTGTCTTCATTGTTGTGTCATTAGCATCCTTGCACGTTCCACATGGAATCACATAATACTCATAATGGCAATACCAACCCCCTTTACCTTCCTCCATTATCTGCTACACATCATATCCCAAGGGATCTTCTGTCGAGTCTACAAAACTATTGGGCTGCAAAGAAGAGGGAACAAAGAAACATGCAAAAAACGATGGCACGAGTGTAAGAGGATGGTGACATTGATGAGCAGGAGGCAAAGATTGTCTGAGGTGAAGACTCCTCGTTCAAAAAATGAGCTATTTTTTAAATGGGCTACTGTCATGGCATGCCTCAATGGAGTCAATGGGGCTGACAATGTAATGATCAATAGTGATGTTACAAAGGCATTAGGACTTCATCAAAGAAATGTCACGGGAGCCAATTTCGGGTTGCAAACTGATATGGAGGAGGATTCACTTCCCTTAGACACGTGTCAACGTCAATAGCACAGGACCATCACCTTAACAATCGAGATCAGGGAAATCGTGTTTCAATTCCACTCAATGGAAACCCGCATCTCCCCAAACAAGAAAGATTTTGTTCGAAAGAGAATTGGCAAGAGTGCACATGTGGTGCATCCGGTACATCTCCTCGATTTACCTCAAGTATATCAGCTAGAACATCTTCAAAGTGTGTCACAATGCTTTAGTTAGTAATTTTGGGTGCTTGCAAAAGCTTTGAAGTGCTTTATAAGTGTCTCAAAGCGCCAAAAAAGTGCACCTTAGTGTGCTTGAAAGCGCTAAAAAGTGCTTCAAAGTATTTCAAAGCGCTTCCAAAGTGCACTAAAGTGCTTCGTGATACTTGAAAGTGCCACAAAGTACTTTAGAGTGCTTTAGAGTGATTTCTAAACTCTAAAGTGCTTTGGGGTGCTACGGAGTGCCACAAAGTGCCTCTGAGTGCTCTTAAATAGCATTGAAGTGCTTTCAAAGAGCCCTTAAAGTGCACTTCATAGTACTTTCAAGTGCCCAAAAGTGCTTTAAAGTTTCCATAGTTCTTCAAAGTGCTTCAGAGTGCTTGAAAGCGTCAAAAAGTTCTTTACAATGTTTCAACGTGCTTCAAAGTGCCACACAGTTCTATTTAGTGCACCAAAGTGCCCCAAAGTGCTTCATAGTGCTTGAAATTGTCGTAAAGTGCTTCATAGTGCTTGAAAGTGCCATAGAGTGCCATAGAGTTCTTTGGAGTGCCACAAAGTGCTTAAAAGTGCTTTTAACGTGCCACCAAGTAGTTTAGAGTGCTTCCAAAAGTGCACCAAAGTAGTTCAAAGTCCACCAAAGTGCTTAAGACTACTTCAAAGTGCTATCAAGTGTCACAAAGTGCCTTAGAGTGCTCTTAAAGTGCACTCAAGTGCTTCAAAGAACTTCAAAGGGCACCAAAGTGCATGACAGGTTGCTTGAAAGTGCCTCGTAGTGCTTGAAAGTGCTTCAAAGTGCTTTCAAGTGCCCCAAAGTTTTTTAAAGTGCTATAGAGTGCTTAAAAGGGCATCACAATGCCCCAAAGTGTTTCAAAGTGGTCTCTAAGTGCACTGAAGTGCTTCACTACTAGTAGATAGAAGTTCAACAATACAAAAAATTGAAGTAGAAACTGTGAATTTCTAGAAATAGACACCAACTCCCACTCTTCACAAGCTCCCAATGCTCAACCAACCCCACCTCACTTTGGTTGAAAAGGTAGAGAAATGACATACCTACTTTTGTGTGGATTGAAAGGTGAAGTCATACCTACTTTTGTGAAAATACACCCCAAGGTGGTAGTAGGTAAGTGTTGCAATTAGATTTCAGTACTTTATAGTATTTTTAAATGTCTTTTGTGTGACAGAGGGATTTGTACATGCGGTTCCAGGAGGCTCATCCTAACATTAGAATGTCCCTTAGATGCTTTGATGGTCTGAAACCATACTTCGTACGCAAGTTGGAGGACCGCAACACCTGTTGTTGTGAATACCATGTTTAGCTTGTTTACTTGAAGGAAGGCTTAAATTAGATGCACCATGGAAGATACGGGCTACATGGAACTTCATGATTTTGCAGGTGTCTTGTGTGCAGTCTGAGTGGTTTAATAGCGTAGTGCACAGCATCAAGACCACTTTTTCATCCTTGACAAGCCTATGGGAGTTTGTATTGTATGCAAAGCCAACGGATAGTGCTTTCCACCGCAGCAAATGTCTTTCGGGAACATGCATTGATTGTGGGATTAAAAGGCTCTTGTTGTGTCCCGTTGAAGAGAGTGATGGTATCTCTAGAATGACTGTCAAGCTTTTTGACAAGGTTCTTACACAGGAAAAGGATGAAGAAGGTCTAGCTATGTCAAAAAGACCTTGCGGTTCAGTAGCTTAGTCCGATGAGTTTCATTTCTATGCCCCGAGAGAAACTAGGGAAGTTCATCAAACACAACTACTTGTACAAGTGGCAAGCTCAACAGTTCAAGGAGTGTTTGGCCAATTTTCATGACAATGTAGTGGTATCTATAGTGGGTTTTGCAGAGAATTACTTCTTCTCAAGGCACAGAATGAGATCCATTCAACGCATTGGTATTCAATTTTAGGTCACAATCTTTGTTCACATTTCATACTTTTCATACTTACGTGATGTGCTTGGTGCTATGCAAAAGATGACTCACATCTACATCTATGATGACAAGATCACACATGACACGTTGTTTGTACAGCACTGTTTTCTTTTGCACAACAAATGGCTAACAAGACACGACTATAGTGTCAAGTGACATTGGGTGTGGTCGGATGGTGCTGCATCACAATTCAAAGCAAGGTGGCCATTCTATTTTTTTGCACAATTCTTCAATATGACAGGTGTCAAAATGACACACAATTTGTTTGTTTCAGGCCATGGAAAGGGTGAACACAACGTGGTGCAGTGGTCAAAAGAGCCCTCACACACGAGCAATTGAATTATGACGGGTGGGTTCTTCATAACGCTTCAAGCATTGTTGCATTCCTCAATGCAACTCTCAGATATTAATGCCCAGAGACAGGCAAGAAAGTCGATCGTGCTTTCTGGGAGGTCAAGCTCGATGATGTCAATAGAGTTATAGCATGGGATTGCAAGCACATGACAGGGTCTCAATCTTGGCACTGTGTCAATGTCTACAGTCAGACGGATATGCACGGACTAAGGCACAGACTACTCTCTTGGTTTTGCGGTGCGTGCATCAAAGGTGAATGGAGGAGATGTGCCAACAAAGATCATGTTCAGGGGTGGGTATACTTGCAAATACAACCCACAGTTACAGATGAAAGCGATGGAGAAGTGTCAAGCAAGGATGAGCATGAATACACCCCCATGTATGTTGGTCACCACGATTACCTGAGCGATGCCTTGATGGTTGGCCAGAAATTTGCAGTGACTACAAAGGAGACAGGTGCAGACTTCTACGTCCTCAAAATGCACCAACACAAAGCGCTGGCCAAAACAGAGGAAAAGGATCAATGGCACAACATCATTAAGAAAAATTTGTATGTGGTTGAGGGCTTATTCTATGACAAGGTACATGGCCGAGATGATACTTATGTCCTTTTGGACAACAAGCCCACTACTCTAATCTACTCCCATCTAGTCCGATGGATCAGGTTTTCCATGTTCCCGAGGGAAGGTGAGCATAATGTATATGATATGTCAAATGACATATTCAAGAAAATCTATAACAGCATGCCCCCAAAGGAGAAGTTGTAAGATTTATCTATGTAAATTTGACTTGAGGACTTGGCCAACACTTTTAATAGTAGCTAGTACTTTTTTTTAATAAAAATGAGACAGTGAACTATATATATTAAAGAGATTCAGGAAGGACTACATCAAATCTTGGGGGGGGAAATCACTTGACTATTTTCCTCTAAAATTACAACTAATCACCCCTACTAAATAGCTATCACTTTTCATAGTAGAGTGATAAAAGACGTCTTTTAAAACACTTGAAAGAACTTCTAAGCACTTGACCAGTTGACTAGCACTTGACCAACATCCTAAACCACTTTACCAGTCCCCTGAAATTGTCATAAAGTGCTTCATAGTGCTTGAAACTTCCATAGAGTGTTGCATAGTCCTTGAAAGTTCCACAGAGTGCCTCAGAGTGCTTTGAAGTGCCACAAAGTGCTTGAAGTGCTTTGAAAGTGCCACCAAGTAGTTTAGAGTGCTTCCAAAGTGCACCAAAGTGCTGGTAAAGTTCTTAAGAGTGCTTCAGAGTTCTATCAAGTGCCACAAAGTGCCTCAAAGTGCTCTTAAAGTGCAATGAGCTACTTTTCAAAGTGCTTCAAAGGGCACCAAAGTGCATGACTGGTTGCTTGAAAGTGCCTTGTAGTGCTTGAATGTGCTCCAAAGTACTTTCAAGTGCCCCAAAGTGATTTCAAGTGCTGCAGAGTGCTTAAAAGGGCACCAAAGTGCCCCAAAGTTCTTTAGAGTGTTCTCCAAGTCCACTGAAGTGCTTCACTACTAGTGGACACAAGTTCAACAATACAAAAAATATAAGTAGAAACTGTGAATTTTCAAAAATAGACACCAACTCCCACTCTTCACCAACCTCCACTGCTCAACCAACCCCACCTCACTTCGGTTGAAAAGGTGGAGAAATGACATACCTACTTTTTTGTGGACCAAAGGTGAAGTCATACCTACTTTTGTGAAAATACACTCCGAGGTGGTAGTAGGTAAGTGTTGCAATTAGATTTTAGTACTTTATAGTATTTTTAAATGTATTTTGTGTGATAGAGAAATTTGTACATGCGGTTCCAGAAGGCTCATCCTAACATTAGAATGTCCCTTAGATGCTTTGAGGGTCTGAATCCATACTTTGTATGAAAGTTGAAGGACCGCAACACTTGTTGTTGTGAATACCATGTTCAGTTTGTTTACTTGAAGGAAGGCTTAAATCAGATGCGCCATGGAAGATACGGGCTACATGGAACTTCATGCTGTTGTTGGTGTCTTGTGTGCATTCCGAGTGGTGGAAAAGCACAATGCACAGCATACAAACCACTTTTTCATCTTTGACAGAACTATGGGAGTTTGTATTGTATCCAAAGCCAACTGATAGTGCTTTTCACCGCAGAAAATGTATTTTGGGAACATGCATTGATTGCGGGATTAAAAGGATCTTGTTGTGTCCCATTGAAGAGAGTGATGGTATCTCTAGAGTGACTATCAAGATTTTTGACAAGGTTCTTACACAGGAAAAGGATGAAGAAGGTCTAGCTAAATGTCAAAAAGACCTTGTAGTTTAGCAGCTTAGTTCGATGAGTTTCATTTCTATGCTCCGAGGGAAACTAGGGAAGTTCATCAAACACAACTACTTGTACAGGTGGCAAGCTCAATAGTTCAAGGAGTGTTTGGCAAATTTTCTTGACAATGTAGTGGTGTCTATAGTGGATTTTGCAGAGAATTACTCCTTCAAGGTGCAGAATGAGATCCAGTCAATGCATTGATATTCATCTCAGGTCACAATCTTTGTTCACATTTCATACTTACGTGATGCGCTTGGTGCTATACAAAAGACAACTCACTTCTACATCTCTAATGACAAGACACACGACACTTTGTTTGTGCAGCACTATTTTCTTTCGCACAACAAATGGCTGAAAAGACACGGCTATAGTGTCAAGCGACATTGGGTGTGGTCAGATGGTGCTACGTCACAATTCAAAGCAAGGCGGCCATTCTATTTTGTTGCATGATTCTTCAATATGACAGGTGTTGAAATGATGCACAATTTGTTGCTTGAGGCCATGGAAAGGGTAAAACACAACGGGGCTGGTGCAGTGGTCAAAAGAGCCCTCAATGGAGGATATGTGCCAGCAAAGATCATGTGTAGGGGTAAGTATAGTTGCAAATACAAGCCAGAGTTACAGATGAAAGCGATGGAGAAGTGTCAAGCGAGGATGAGGATGAATACACCCCCATGTATGCTGGTCACCAGGATTACTTGAGTGATGCCTTGATGGTTGGCTAGAACTCTGTAGTGACTACAGAGGAGGTAGGTGCAGACTTCTACATCCTGAAATGCATCGGCACAAAGCTCCTAGCCAAAACAGAGGGAAAGGATCAATGGCACAACATCATTAAGAAAATTTTGTATGTGGTTAAGGGCCTATTCTATGACAACTAAATGGCCAAAATGATACTTATGTCCTTTTGGACAACAAGCCCACTGCTCTAATCTACTCCCATCTAGTGCGATGCAGTAGGGTTTTCCATGTTCTCGAGGGAAGGTGAGCATAATGTATATGATATGTCAAATGACATATTTGAGCATATCTATAATAGCATGCCCCCAAAGGATAAAAGTAGCTAGTACTTTTTGTTTTAAATGAAAAGGAGACAGTGAACTATATTAAAGAGAGTCAGGAAGGATTACATCAAAGCTGGTGTGTGTGTGTGTGTGTGTGTGTGTGTGTGTGGGGGGGGGGGGGGGGGGGGGGGGGGGGATCACTTGACTACTTCCCTCTAAAATTACTGCTAATCACCCCTGCTGAATAGCTAGCACTTTTCACAGTAGAGTGATAAAAGACGCCTTTTAAAACACTTGAAAGCACTTCTAAGCACTTGACCTATTGACTAGCACTTTACAAACCCCCTAAACCACTTTACCAATCCCCCTGAAACACTCAAAAGCACTTCTGAGCACTTTACTAGCCCCTTGAACCACTTAACTAGCTCCTTGGACCACCTTACCACCACTTGATCAACTTTTTGGACCACTTAGGACCACTTGACCAGCACTTTTAAGTACTTTGTACTTTTTGGACCACTTTGTACCACTTGGACAACACTTTGAACCACTTGACCACTTAACCAACACTTAACACCCAATCCAGTAGACAGCAGGAAAAAAAGTTGACTTGCAAACTTCTTCATAGTATATTCAGGTTTAGATGCAAGAACAATTAGCTTTACAAGGAGTTTTCTTTTTCAAGAAGTAAAGTCAGTTAGCTAGAAGACTGCATCGGCCATTTTTGCCGAGGTGACCGCTCATACTTGGTTGTTGGAGGTGGCAGTCTCAGTGCAATAATTTTTTGTTGTCCCCATACTTTTCCTTGTGCCAGTACCTAGTCCAATTGTGCAAGCTCATCCTTTCTGGCATCAAATGGACATTCACTAACAGTCTTGGTTCTGTCAAGAGTCTCAGCCCACTATATTATAAATGAGGCAACATCCTCCTTGAGGAAATTTCCCACTACCTCTCATTTTTCTTTTCTATCCGAAGCAAAATGACGAAGTTACTGGGATCATTGAAGTACATCTTATAGAGGGAATCATCCAGCAGTAAAGTATTATACTTATTGAACTTAGGAAAGAGGCACCAAAAGGTTTCTAGTTTTTTGAAAAACATTTGCTTTGGGGGCTTTCCATATTCCCAACTGCTAACATGGAAGCAGTTTTGTACAAGCCACCCACTCAGACAAGGCTTGGCCTGAGATAGGCACTTGTCCATACCCTTCTCAAGATTGTGGTAGGCACACATCGACCACAAAAAAGTCTCTGCTATTTGACTCAGTCCAAGCAAGAATAATTCTACATCGCTCCGTACATAGTAGGTGACGTTATCATTCCCCTTTACTTTGTTAAAGTACAACGTGTTTAAATCTGGGGTTCCAATCCTTTGTGCTTATCATGCACACAAGCAAGCACATTGTTGAAGTCTACAATTACTGTCAAATCTCTATGGACTGGGAAACAAGACATTGGTTTGTAGCAAGGAAGCTGGCGATCAATGTGCTCTACCTCATCAGTGGGCGGTGGGGGTTTTGAGCCAACCACACGAAATTTAACTATAGAGCACAAGTGGACAGAAATTAAGAGAGAATACTTATATTTATATTGCCGGGAGAAAAGATACAAAGCTACAATCTAAAAAAGATAGCATGAAAAAAAAAGATACATAGCTGCAATCTAAAAAAGATACAAAAAAGTTGTGGTCAAGAACTATCCAAGAAAATATGAGGCCGGTGTCTTTTAGCTGTCGTGTGCCCACAAGTACCATCTGTTATGCTTTTTGGTGGTCATCGCAACTGATCCCAAGTGTGTTGTACCAAACTGTAAATGGGAGATACCACATATAGCAAGATGCTGGGCACTTGGGAATTCTTATGAGGAGCTTGAAGGTAGGTTGGTCATATTATACAACAGAACTTATGCTAATATATTGTGGAGACTTATTGTATGTGTTGGTTTAGCTGAACCAGTGACTGAGAAAGAAGCTTTCACATTGTCCATGCACGATGTGGACGAGGTCTTTGACCTTGAAGCCATGTTGCTAAAGCACAAGAACTTTGAGGGTGGAAAAACTGTTGAGAGTGGTGATGGATACATTCTGAAGGATACAACTCCATTCGCAAGCAACCAAGGTAATGTTAGTTTTGTATATCTGTCTCCTCCCATGTCTGAATCATGGTCACCGTGTTCATTGTGGTCACAATATGATTCTCATGTACGGATGCCTATAAGGACGACAATGTAGCTGAGGCAGAGGATCCTGAAATGGAATCAACCCAGCAATTTGTAGCGGTGGAGATGCGAAAGAAAAAAAAGAATCAGGTGGAGGACAAGCTATCCCAGGACCCCAAAAAGAGTACTGGCATACTCCCCCCAAAAACCAGAGCATTCAAGAAAATTTAGCTTCTTGCAGCTTTGTATCTTTTTTTTTTCATGCTATCGTTTTTAGATTGCAACTTTATATCTTTTTTTTTCATGGAATCATTTTTAGATTGCAGCTTTGCATCATTTACTCAAAAATATAAATATAAATTTTCTCTCTTAGTTTCTGTCCATTTGTGCTCTATAGTAAAAATTCGTGTGGTTGGCTCAAAACCCCCACCGCCCATTAATGAGGTAGAGCACATTGATCGCCAGCTTCCTTGCTACGAACCAATGTCTCACTTCCCAGTCCATAGAGATTTGACAGTAATTGTAGACTTCAACAATGTGCTTGCTTGTGTGCATGATAAGCACAAAGGATTGGAACCCCCAGATTTAAATACGTTGTACTTTGAAAAAGTAAAGGGGGATGATAACGTCACCTGCTATGTATGTAACGATGCAAAATTATTCTTACTTGGACTTAGCCAGATAGCAGAGACTTTTTTGTGGTTGTCGTGTGCCTGCCACAATCTTGAGAAGGGTATGGACAAGTGCCTATCTCAAGCCAAGCCTTGTCTGAGTGGGTGGCTGGCACAGAACTGTTGCCATGTTAGCAATTGAGAATATGGAAACCCCCCAAAGCAAATGTTTTTCAAAAAACTAGAAACCTTTTGGTACCTCTTTTCTAAGTTCAATAAGTCTAATACTTTACTGCTGCATGATTCCCTCTATAAGATGTACTTCAATGATCCCAGTAACTTTGTCATTCTGCCTGGGATAGAAAAGCAAAATGAGAGGTAGTGGGAAAATTTCCTCAAGGAAGATGTTGCCTCATTCAGTGGAGTGAGAATCCTGACAAAGCCAAGAATATTAGGGAATGTCCATTTGATTCCAGGAAGGATGAACTTACACAATTGGACTGGGCACTGGCACATGGAAAAGTACGGGCACAACAAAAAATTCTTGCACCGAGACTGCCACCTCCAGCAACCAAGTATGAGCGGACACCTCGGTAAAAATGGCCAGAGTAGTCTTCTAACTAACTGACTTTACTCCTTGAAAAAGCTAACTCCCTGTAAAGCTAATTGTTCTTGTATCTAAACCTGAATATGCTATGAAGAATTTTGCAAGTCAACTGTTTTTGTTGTAAACTGCTTAAAAGTGCTAGTCAGGTGGTCAAGTGGTCCAAAGAGCTAGTCGAGTGGTTCAGGGGGCCAGTAAATGGTGTTCAGTGGTTCAAAATTGTTTATTGAGTAGTTCAAAGTGCTTTCCAAGTGGTATAAAGTGCTGGCCAAGTGGTTCAGGGGGTGGTCAAGTGGTTCATAGTGCTTGTCAAGTAGTATAAAGTGCTTAAAAGTTCTAGTCAGGTGGTCCAAAGAGCTGGTTAAGTGGTTCAGGGGGCTGGTAAAGTGCTCATAAGTGATTTTAAGTGTTTCAAGGGACGGGTAAAGTGGTTTAGGGGATTTGTAAAGTGTTGGTCAACTGGTCAATTGCTCCGAAGTGCTTTCAAGTGTTTTAAAAGATGTCTTATTTCACTCTACTGTGAAAAGTGCTAGCTATTTAGCAAGGGTGATTTTAGAGGGAAGTAGTCAGGTGATCCCTCCCCCTCTCAGCTTTGATGTAATCCTTCCTGAGTCTATTCAATATAGTTCATTGTCTCCTTTTTATTTTAAAAAAAACTACTAGCTACTGTTAAAAGTGTTGGCCAAATCCTCAAGTCAAATAATCGAGATAAATCTTACAAGTTCTCCTTTGAGGGCATGTTGTTATAGATTTGCTCGAATACGTCATTTGACATATCTTATACATTATGCTCACCTTCCCTTGGGAACATGGAAAACATGATGCTTCGCACCAGGTGAGAGTAGATTAGAGCAATGGGCTTGTTGTCCAAAAGGACATAAGTATCATCTCGGTCATTTACCTTGTCATAGAATAGGCCCTCAATCACATACAAATTTTTCTTAATGTTGTGCCATTGATCCTTTTCCTTTGTTTTGGCTAGGCGGTTTGTGTTGGTGCATTTTGAGGACGTAGAAGTCTGCACCTGTCTCCTTTGTAGTCACTGCAAAGTTCTAGCCAACCATCAAGGCATCGCTTAGGTAATCATGATGACCATCATACATGGGGGCGTATTCATCCTCATCCTCACTCAACACTTCTCCTTTGCTTTCATCTGTATCTGTGGGTTGTATTTGCAAGTATACCCATCCCTGCACATGATCTTTGTTGGCACATCTCCTCCATTGACCTTTGATGCACGCACCACAAAAGCAAGAGAGCAGTCTGGGCCTTAGTCCGTGCATATCCATCTGACTGTAGCCATTGACACACCATCAAGATCAAGACCATGTCATGTGCTTGCAATCCCACGCTATAACTCTATTGACATCATTGAGCTTGACCTCCCAGAAAGCATGATCGACTTTCTTGCATGTCTATGGGCATTAATTTCTGAGAGTTGCATTGAGGAATGCAACAATGCTTGAAGCGTTATGCAACACCCACCCATTAGATTTCAATTGCTCGTGTGTGAGGGCTCTTTTGACCACTGCACCAGCCCCATTGTGTTCACCCTTTCCATGGCCTGAAGCAAAGAAATTGTGTGTCATTTTGACACCTGTCATATTGAATAATTGTGCAACAAAATAGAATGGCCGCCTTGCTTTGAATTGTGACCTAGCACTATCCGACCACACCCAATGTCGCTTGACACTATACCCGTGTCTTGTCAGCCATTTGTTGTGCAAAAGAAAACAGTGTTGCACAAACAAAGTGTCATGTGTCTTATCATCAGAGATGTAGAAGTGAGTCGTCTTTTGTATAGCACCAAGTGCATCACGTAAGTATGAAATGTGAACAAAGATTGTGACCTGAGATGAATACCAATGCATTGATTGGATCTCATTCTGCACCTTGAAGAAGTAATTCTCTACAAAATCCACTATAGACACCACTACATCGTTAAGAAAATTGGCCAAACACTCCTTGAACTGTTGAGCTTGCCATCTGTAATAAGTAGTTGTGTTTGATGAACTTCCCTAGTTTCCCTCGGAGCATAGAAATGAAACTCATCGGACTGAGCTACTGAACCACGAGGTCTTTTTGACATTTAGCTAGACCTTCTTCATCCTTTTCCTATGTAGGAACCTTGTCAAAAAGCTTGACAGTCATTCTAGAGATACCGTCACTCTCTTCGACAAGACACAACACGAGACTTTTAATCCCGCAATCAGTGCATGTTCCCAAAAGACATTTGCTGCAATGAAAAGCACTATCAGTTGTTGGCTTTGGATAGAATATAAACTCTCATACTTCTCTTAAGGATGAAAAAGTGGTTTTGATGATGTACACTGTGCTATTCCACCACTCGGACTGCACACAAGACACCTGCAAAAGCATTAAGTTCCATGTAGCCCATATCTTCCATGGCACATCTGATTTAAGCCTTCCTTCAAGTAAACAAGTTGAACATGGTATTCACAAAACCAGGTGTTGTGGTCCTTCAACTTGTATACGAACTATGGCTTCAGACCCTCAAAGCATCTAAGGGACATTCTAATGCTAGGAGTAGCCTCCTAGAACCCGCATGTACAAATCCCTCTGCCACACAAAAGACATTTAAAAATACTATAAAGTACTGAAATCTAATTGAAACACTTACCTACTACCACCTCGGGGTGTATTTTCACAAAAGTAGGTATGACTTCTCCTTTGGCCCACACAAAAGTAGGTTTGTCATTTCTCCACCTTTTCAACCAAAGTGAGGTGGGGTTGGTTGAGCAGTGGGAGTTGGCGAAGGGTGGGAGTTGGTATCTATTTCTGGAAACTCACAGTTTCTACTTCAATTTTTTGTATTGTTGAACTTCTGTCCACTAGTAGTGAAGCACTTTAGTGCACTTGGAGAACACTTTGAAGCACTTTGGGGCACTGTGGTGCCCTTTTAAGCACTTTGTAGCACTTTAAAGCACTTTGGGGCACTTGAAAGCTCCTTGTAGAAATTTCAAACACTACGAGGCACTTTCAAGCAACCTGTCATGCACTTTGGTGCCCTTTGAAGCACTTCAGTAAACTTTAAGAGCACTCTATGGCACTTTCTGGCACTTGATAGCACTCTGAAGCACTCTTAAGCATTTTACCAATACTTTGAACTACTTTGGTGCACTTTGGAAGCACTCTAAACTACTTGGTGGCACTTTAAAAGCACTTTCAAGCACTTCAAAGCACTCTGTGGCACTTTCAAGCACTTTTGAAGCACTATGAAGCACTTTGGGACACTTTGGTGCACTAAATAGAATTGTGTGGCACGTTGAAGCAATGTAAAGGATTTTTTGACTCTTTCAAGCACTCTGAAGCAGGTTGAAGAACTCTGCAAACTTTAAAGCAGTTTAAAGTACTCTGAAGTACACTTTAAGGGCTCTTTGAAAGAACTTCAGTGCTATTTAAGAGCACTCTAAGGTACTTTGTGGCACTCTGCAGCACTCCAAAGAACTTTAGAGCTTAGAAAGCACTGTAAAGTACTTTGTGGAACTTTCAAGCACCATGAAGCACTTTAGTGCACTTTGGAAGCGCTTTGAAATACTTTGAAGCACTTTTTAGCGCTTTCAAGCTCACTAAGATGCACTTTTTTGGCGCTTTCAAGCATTTGCAGGCTCTAAGTGGTGCACTTTGAAGCACGAGAGACACTTATATCGCACTTCAAAGCTTTTGCAAGCACCCAAAATTACTAAGTAAAGCATTGTGACACACTTTGAAGATGTTCTGGCTGATATACCTGAGGTAAATCGAGGATATGTAGCGGATGCACCACATGTGCCTCTTGCCAATTCTCTTTCGAACGACATTTTTCTTGTTTGGTGGAGATGCAGGTTTCCATTGACCAAAATTGAAACACGATTTCTCTAATTTCGATTGTTAAGGTTATGGTCCTATGCTGTTGACATTGACATGTCTCTAAGGGAAGTGACCCCTCCTCCATATCAGCTTGCAGCCAAAAACTGGCTCTCGTGACATTTCTTTGATGAAGTCCTAATGCCTTTGTAACATCATTATTGCTCATTACATTGTCAGCCCCATTGAGTCCATTGGGGCATCCCATTCCAGTAGCACATTTCAAAAATAGCTCATTGTTGAATGAGGAGTCTTCACCTCAGGTAATGTATGACAAATGTTAGAGAAAATCAACCTCCCAACTATCTCCGATGTGGGTTGCAACACTGAGAACGTTGGATGACTACGAAGTTGTTGTAGAATGCTCCATTGAAGACCCTCAAAAATCTTGTTTGTTTGATTACGCCAACACTTAGAAACTGCCCTACAGATTTTCTTTGTCTCCTACTCATCAATGTCACCATCCTCTTACGCTTGTGCCATCCTTTTTTACATGTTTCTTTGTTCCCTCTTCTATGCAGTCCAATAGTTTTGTAGACCCGGCATAAGATCCCTTGGGATATGGTGTGTAGTAGATAATGGAGGAAGGTAAAGGGGGTTTGTACTACCGTTATGAGTATTATGTGATTCCATGTGGAACGTGCGAGGATGCTAATGACACGACAATGAAGACAGTCAAAATAGTGCCATAGTACTTGTAGAGAGAGAGAGAGAGAGAGAGAGAGAGAGGTTTTGTTGAAGCTGAATATGGATGGCAATGAGGAGTTGGTTGATATGGCTTTGTGTTGCACCCGCAAGCACCTGCAGTGGCTATGGAGGATTGAGAGAGAGAGAGAGAGAGAGAGAGAGAGAGAGAGAGAGAGAGAGAGAGAGAGAGAGAGAGAGAGAGAGAGAGAGAGAGAGAGAGAGACTGAGCTTGCAAGCCTATAGCCGCTGCACGATCCCGACAATGGAGGCTATGGAGAGAGAGAGAGAGAGAGAGAGAGAGAGAGAGAGAGAGAGAGAGAGAGAGAGAGAGAGAGAGAGAGAGAGAGAGAGAGAGAGAGAGAGAGAGATGGGCACAAGAGGCGGTGGGACCCATGGAGGCAGTGCTACAGAGAGCCCAAAGGAGTGGCAGTAAGAGGGTTAAATGCGTAGGCAGTTTGCTACTTTAAGATTTAGTATTAAAGTGAAATGGAATTTTCAGCCCACCTAAATTCCAGCCTCTCAACCAAAAAAGATTTTATCTTTCCCTTATATAATTTGAAAATGAATAACCCACCACCCATTTCATCTTCTCCCAAAGGAGTGTCCAAGACACTCCTTTTTGGTACCACCTAAACATGCTACGGCCCACAAACAATATTCTAAACCACAGGTGTAGTTACTTGGGTTTAATTTTTTGATGGTTATGAGAAGTAGCAACCAAAAATAATCTCTATCTATCTCTACCCTCTCTATACATTAAATAGAGATATGTACTACTTAAAGGTATTCACTACTACCCCCTATTTAGGTCTAATAGTATATATGTGTGTAAGATGTCCTATTACTTACTTACCTTTAATGTAGATGTCTGATGAGAGACCACCTATTGGGGAGTAGCCCAATCATTCTTTATTTTTTTGGTTCACATCCTAGATGGGCCCCCATCCAGGGTGGACGTCACCTCTAGTGGACTCGACTCTTGAAAAGGCATGGTCCTCTTGCACCTACAAAGGTGTCGGCCCATCTATCCAGGTTTCTCTACCAGTGGTACAACATGCACTCTCCTTGCAAGGATGCGTACCTCCGTTTGACAAAGGGATTGTTTGGCCACTACGCTCCACATCAGCTTGTGGCCTACGATCTTTCTCAGTCGACCATACCATGTGCGAGCTAGGCAGGGACTCCCTACATCCATAGCCTCGCACCGATGGCACCTCCTTATACGATTTTCTTCTTACCGTCCTACTCCCCTTCCATCGCAGGGCCCCACTCCCCTTCCATCACAGGGCCCCATGCCATTGCATTCGACTCATGCTTCACTTGAGCATCACTAAAAATCCACATCTAGTAGATGAACTTCTTCTGGGAGCACATGCCGATGACAGAGCGGCGAGGGATCTTGTGGCTTTGCTTGTTTTGCTAGTGCAAAATGGTCATCTATCACAAATGATGACGGATAAGTCCCTTTGGAAGCAAGTTACTAGCTTGGGAATTAAATGGGGTTTGTTAGCCTTTAATTAAGTCATGTATCAAGTAGAAGAAATGTAATGATTTACAAAGCACACAAAAGCTTATAGTGGCAAATGCGACTTTGATCACCTTGATGCAGGAACACAAGAGTCACCAATGAATAAGAGAAGACACAAAGTATAGACAAACCAACCTTCGCAAGGTTACATATCTTGTCCTTGATGAGGCGGATCGAATGCTGGACATGGGTTTTGATTCTCAAATCAAAAAAATTATCTCCTAGATTCGACATGACAGATAGACTTTGTATTGGAGTGCAACTTGGCCTAAAGAAGTTGAAGGTTTAGCCAGACAATTTCCACAGAATCCTTACAAAGTTGTCATTGGTTCACAAAATTTGGAAGCCCATCATTCGAATGTACAGATTGTAGAAGTTGTTTTTGAGAATGAGAGATACTCAAAAGTGGCAAATTTCCTGGAGCAAATGATGGACGGAAGTAAAGTGATCGTATTTATGGAAACAAAAAGAGATTTGGAAAATTGCAATAGCCTTATAATGACAGCAACAGATGTTGTAGCTCAAGGCTTGGATGTATAAAGTTCGTCATCAATTCTGATTTTCATGGATCATAGTTCTTGTTGTGGTTTGAAAATAGTACAAGCAGTGGAGCACAAGAAAGAAAAATGACAACAAAGACCGCACCGACATTTCCAACCAGGTCATGTCAAGGATGACATGAATTTGGAGGGGGGGAGTGTTGATCCAAGGATCAACAACACCACATAATTCAACAAAGCCTTATTCTTTGAGAGTTATGAAATGCTATGGATTATGGTTATAAACATTATTTGTAATACGTAGTTAGTCTAGCTGTAGAAGTCGGGGTGCGATGGCACTTCTAGATTATAAATACAAAGCCATTTCACCCCTTGAACTCTATTTTAGGTTTAAAATATGGTAGTCTTAGTATATAAGGTACCTAGGTCATTTTGTAAGAAGAACTTTATCATAATCTAAGTTTTAAGTTTCCGCTGACTTTGTGTGAGAGAGAAAGAGAGAGAGCATGAGTTTCATCCTAGTGGTACTCCCGGATCGTTCATCGCATTGGAGAACCAACTCCACCATTGCCAAAGGCTCGGTGAGAGCTACACGACAACAACAAGCATTCCACACGAGACAGAGCACACGCACTGATGCATATACGAGCTATTTGCGTTTGTAAGTATATCAAACGATGTCTGGTTACATGCAAGTATATCAAATGATGTTTGTTTTTTGTGTGCAATAGTCATGAGAATTGTAGCAACATAAGCTACACATAGGTACTCATAGACTTTAGTTTCAAGCACTTCTAAAAATTTGGCTCTATCTTCATACACGTTTTTTGCAAATGGGTCTAGAGTGAGGGTTTTGAGTGTAGAGGCTTTGGAACATGTGGACCCTAGTGAGGGGGTGGTATTCCTTAAGTTTTGTACGATTTTGGTATGGTTTATTGAGTTTCTTTTCATTTGTGTGTATGTGGTTGGGTGGTGTAGTTGAGAACAATGAGATTTTAGATTGTAGTTTAGTTAGCCTTTTAGAGTGTTGTACTCATGGAATGGTCTCAGCCCGACAAGCTAAAGAGATTGTTTCCGTGCACCTATCATGTCATCTATGTCCTTGATTAACATTATGTTGATATAGGTTGTGTTGCATGCACTTTATGGGTGGTGTGATTCGCTCCTCCAACAGAGCATCACTATGAGCGTTGTTAGGGTATAAAGCCCAATGTGGTCGCCCAGGTAAGTGGGCAGGCCGCCAGGTATGTACACATATTCTTTTGTTAAAACCTAATAAGAACTCACTATGCTCTACACATTTTACAGTAGAGCGAGTTCACCATATCGTCGTGCTCTTCTTCTCGCACTCTCTCTCGCGTCGCACTTCCGCTCGTACTCCTTCAACTGGTATCAGAGCTCAGATCGAGGCTCGGGGCAGCACTACAGGAGGCTAGAGTCACCAGCTCAAATTGGAGTGAAATTCGACAGGCGAAGACACGGCCCCAAATCCTGTGGGTAAGCCCGAAGGGCTTGGTGTTCTCAGACATTCATTCTGAGGTCATCTCGGCCACCGTTCGGCTTCGACAAAGGTCTGCGCAGGCCATTTTCGACTACGTGGTCTCGGCAGGTGCAGATCCGACTCTGCAAATTTGGGGTTTTCGGCCTACGACTGCAGGTGCTGAGGATATCGACACTCCCAGAGTGTTGATTTGTGGCTGTCTACACATCGAAGGACGGCTCATAGTTCTTGGAGACGTGTCACATACGACACGGGCGCATCTACACACAGACTGTAGGCGACATCCACTAGTTCATCAGGTAGCTTGTGTTTGCTGCTTGATAATCTAGATTTCATCCTGACATTGCAGGTACTTCCACATGGGATGTATTGTCAGAGATGATGTATGTCTGTTGAGGGTTTGCTGGCTGTGAGTCACGCAGCAAACAACCGCCACAACGGTTACAGCATACAGTGGGAAATTTGTGGATGTATGACTTTGTGGGAAGTCTATGTACTGTCAGATTTACTGCAGCCTTTGTTGAGGGTCGAGTGAGGTTTTATTGAGCTGGGGGATTCTCGAATGTTGAGATCCTTTCGGTGATACAGGTCCTGGAGCGATCCCTCGAGCACCCTTAGATAGGCAGCTAGGATGTATTGACTGTGAGTTAGACAATTGGGATTGCATCTTTGCTTTACTGCCGTTGAGGCATTGTCACAGTCTATTCTTACAGGACAGTGACAGGACAGTGAGAGACAGTACACGTGAGGACAGGTTTACCCGCATCTAACAGTGTCAGAGAGACAGTGTTTTTTGAGCTATTTTTTGGTCTGTTTTTTGAGTACACCAGAGCCATTTTACAAAGGAGACTCTGCCAAAATTTATGCAGAATCTGAAGCTTTCTTGGTTCATTTGACAGGTTGATATTGGTTCAAAGGTCAGTTTACAGGGGAAACTCTGCCGAATTTTTCCCAGGAAAGTAAACCACTGTGAAGCGTAGCTATGGCTGGATCACAGGACACCGCTCTTTACAATATCAAGAAGCTAGATGGAACCAATTTCCCATTGTGGAAGAAGCAGATTTGGCACGTGCTGGTACAAAAGAAGCAGATAAAACCTATAAAGCTCAAGGGGATAAAACCAAAAGATATGGACGAAGATGAATGGAGCGAAATGGATGAATTGGCACTTTCTACCATTATGCTGACTTTGGCAGAAAGCGTTTACTTCAATGTAGCTTGTTGACTTGAAGATGAAAGAAGGGACACCTATGTCCAATCATCTGAATGAATTCAACACAATCTACAGTCAGTTGTCAGCTCAAGGTGTCAAGTTTGATGAACCTGTTAGAGCTATGTTCCTGTTGATCACATTGCCGAAAATTTGGGACACTTTTCGCACAGCTTTGAGTAATTTTGCACCTCCAGATGGTTTGAACATAGCAGGTGTAGAAGGAAGTCTGCTTACTGAAGAAACCAATAGAAAGACAATGGACAAAGGCAAAGGAACAGCCTTAGTTGTCAGGGGAAGGACCAAAGAAAAGTACAAAGGTGGAAAGAGGAATCAGTCTCGTAGCAAGTCCCGCAGTGCTACAGGCAAGAGTGACATAGAATGCTACCATTGTGGCAAGAAGGGTCACATGAAAAGAGACTGCAGAGAATGGAAAGCAGAAAAAGGCAAAGAGAAAGCTGAAGACAATGGTGAGAAGAACAAGTCCTCAGTGAAGATTCAAGAAATAAATGTGACAAACACTGTTGCAGAGGATGACAGTCTAGTATCAGGAGACATCTACTTCTTGAAGAATACAATGGACTCAGCTCTTCTTACAGCATCTGATGGAAATGCACTGAGTGACTGGATTATAGACTCAGGGGCATCACTTCATGTGTCTCCAAACAAGGAGTGGTTTACCTCTTATGTGACCACTAAAGATCATGTTCGGCTAGGCAATGGGCAGACATGTGAGATCTTAGGTGTTCGAGATGTTCAATTGAAGTTTCAAAATGGCTCTTCTTTCACGCTGAAGAATGTGAGACATGTTCCCGCAATTACAAAGAGCTTGATAAGCACAGGTTTACTTGATGATGCTGGCTACGTCACCATTTTTGGACAGAACATGTGGAAGATATCCAAGGGTTCTATGACAGTAGCACATGGAGTAAAGTCTGGAGGACTTTACATTATTTATGTATCAAATGTCTCTAAAAATGTAATCAATGTAACCGAGCAGCCGAACGTTTCTTTGTGGCATAGCTGGTTAGGACATATGTCCAAGAAGGGAATGGAAATCAATGTAACCGAGCAGCCGAACGTTTCTTTGTGGCATAGCCGGTTAGGACATATGTCCAAGACGGGAATGGAAATCTTGTCTCGTTCTGGTTATTTGCCTGGCTTTTCATTTAATGATTTTGAATTCTGTGAACATTGTCTGTATGGTAAGCAAACACAGCAGCCACATAAGCATAGAAGCAGTAGAAGAGATACACAGTTGGCACTTGTTCATAGTGATTTGTGTGGACCTATGCCTAACCTATCTCTAGGGGGAGCTTTTTACTTTATGACATTTATAGATGATTACTCGAGGAAAGTATGGGTTTACTTTCTCAAGCACAAGGATGAAGTGTTTAGTGTTTTCAAAACGTTTGTGACACTTGTGGAGAACCAGAGTGGCAAGAAGCTTAAATGCTTACGCACTGACAATGGTGGAGAGTATGTTTCAAAGGCCTTTCAGGACTTTTGTGAGTCAAAAGGTATAAAACGTGAACTTACTGCTCCTTACAATCCTCCTCAAAATGGTGTTGCTGAGAGGATGAATAGGACCATACAAGAGAAGGTCAGAAGTATGTTGTCAAATGCACAGCTGCCAAATGGGTTTTGGGCTGAAGCTGTATCAACAGTTGTTCATCTTGTAAATAGATCTCCTAGCAAGGTTTTGCAGAAGGATTCAGTGCCAGAGATGGTATGGTCAGGCAAAATGCCCTCATACAAACATCTCAGAGTCTTTGGCTGTGAGGCATATACTCACATTCCAAAGGAATTTAGGAACAAACTTGAGCCAAAGAGTAGAAAGTGCATCTTTCTAGGCTATGGTAATTCTGGTGAGATGGGGTACAGACTTTGGGATCCCGAATCCAGAAAGGTTGTCCGCAGCAATGATGTTCACTTTAATGAATCCAAATATCATTTTAAACCAGAGAGGGTTGATGAGATTAGAAGAGTTGTCTTCCAAGAAGATGGACCTGCACGTGCAAGACAAAATGTCAGGGCTCAAGAGGAGCAAGGACAGGATAGATTGGAACCACAGGTTGTGGCTGAGCCTGAGCCACCTATTGTGCGTAGATCTGGACGTGTCACGCGACCTCCTGATAGGTTTGTTCCATCTATGAACTATGTCATGTTGACTGATTGCAATGAGCCTTCATGTTACAAGGAATCAGTGCAAATGAAGGACTCTGGGAATTGGCAATTGGCCATGCAGTGAGAGATGACAGATCTGCATAAAAACAAGACATGGAAGCTAGTTAAATTACCATAGGGCAAAAAGGCTCTACCTTGTAAATGGGTTTACAGGTATAAGATCACCGCTCATGATAGTCAACCAAAGTACAAAGCAAGGCTTGTTGCCAAGGACTTTAAGCAAGAACAAGGCATTGACTTTGATGAAGTCTTCTCTCCGGTGGTCAAGATGACTACATTGAGATGCTTTCTTGCATTGGTTGCCATATTAGATTTGGTGTTGCACCAAATGGATGTCAAGACAGTGTTCTTGCATGGTGATTTAGATGTGGAAATTTACATGCAGCAGCCTGAAGGGTTTGTTGAGAAAGGCAAGGAAGATTGGGTATGCCAGTTGTTAAAGAGTCTTTATGGCTTAAAACAATCACCGAGGGCATGGTACCATAAATTCCACAAGTTTATGCTTTCTCAAGGCTACAAACGTAGTGAGTTCAATCACTGTCTATACACAAAGAAGGCTAAGGATGGCAGTTGGCTGATCCTTATTTTGTATGTGGATGACATGTTGATTGCTAGCAAGCACTTGGAAGAAATTTCAGCTTTGAAGTCAAAGATGGCAAAATCGTTTGACATGAAAGACATGGGTGAGGAAGGTCATATACTTGGTATGCGCATTGAGAGAGACAGATCAAAGAAGTTGATTTGGTTATCTCAAACAGAGTATATTGACAAGGTTTTGCAACGTTTCAATATGGAGAAGGGAAAGGCACTGAGTGTTCCATTGCCACCATATGTGAAACTTAGCAAACAAGATTTTCCTGTGTCTGAGGAAGAACAGGCTGAAATGGATAAGATTCCATATGCGTCTGCAGTGGGTAGTTTGATGTATGCAATGATTTCTACTCGCCCAGACATTGCATTTGCAGTGGGAGTAGTAAGTCGATACATGTCAAACCCAGGCAAGAAACATTGGGAGGCAGTGAAAGGAATATTGAGATACCTGAAAGCTACAAAGAGTATGCGTATATGCTATGGGAGTCAGGAGCTAAGTGTAAAGGGTTTTACAGACTCAGATTATGCAGGTGACTTAGACAGCCGAAGGTCTACGTCAGGGTATGTCTTTACATTGGCTGGTGGAGCAGTATCATGGCGTTCTAGATTACAAGATTGTGTTACTCAGTCTACTATAGAGGCTGAATATGTTGCAACATCAGAGGCATGCAAAGAATCAATTTGGCTTAATCGACTAGTAACAGATTTGGGAATCAAAGAAGAGATGCCTGTGTTATATTGTGATAGTCAAAGTGCTATACAATTGGCTCGCAATCCAGTTTATCACTCAAAGAAAAAGCATGTGGATGTGAAGTATCATTTCATCAGGGAAATGCTCGAGGATAAGCAACTTCAGCTTGTCAAAGTTCACACCACAGAAAATCCTGCTGATCTACTTACAAAAGGACTTCCTTCAGAGAGCTTTGCGCATTTTCGCAAGCAGTTAGGTGTAGGGTAGTACATCACTTCTCTACATCTCTTGTATATTAGCTTGTATAGTAGCTTCTCTCACACTTAAAGTACCACATTGGACTTTAAGTGGGAGGTTGTTGGGGTATAAAGCCCAATGTGGTCGCCCAGGTAAGTGGGCGGGCCGCCAGGTATGTACACATATTCTTTTGTTAAAACCTAATAAGAACTCACTATGCTCTACACATTTTACAGTAGAGCGAGTTCACCATATCGTCGTGCTCTTCTTCTCGCACTCTCTCTCGCGTCGCACTTCCGCTCTGTAGGTAAAAATAGTCCGAGAATGCCAAAACTCAGATCTTGTTTTGGGGCTCTTGGGAAAGCAACGATCACAATGCAGAAGAGGTAAATGTCCTCACCTCCCTCTCATGCACACGCACAAACACACACACACACACAAGGAGAGGAGGAGAGCCAGGTATGCTCCCTCATTCTCCTCTCTCTCATGCTCCCTTCCCTTCTTTTCTCTCTCCCTCCCACTCACACACACACACACACACACACTCACATTGAGAGAGAGAGAGAGGGGGGGGGGGGGGGGGGGATAAAGAGAGAGATAAATAGAGTTAGAGAGAATGAGAGAGAGAGTGGTGCTCTAGAAAGAGTATGTGTTCAAAAATGTGTGCGGTCTAAAAATATGTATGTTTAGGGTCATGTATGTGGCAACCATTGCAAGGTATACGTATGTTTAGCACTATAGGAGGAAAAATTGAGAATTGTCATTATTACCATGGATTTACAAATGGAAATGGAGAGAGAAAACATTGCATTGGTGGTAAAAGGCACGTCAATAAATGTGGCAATGGTTTGTCAACAATATATGTAGTAGTAATTGTGGATATATATATGTGACTCTTATCACGTCTATTACCACGGATACTACTGCTATATGGATTTTCAAAAATAAAGGTATTTGTTTGGGCCACCCAATTTTGGGTGGCCCAAATGAGTACCTTTATTTTTCATCTCCAAAAAACATATGAAACATCAATTGCATTTTTAAAAATGTGCTGAAAAAAATAAACAATAGACTTTAAATATACCTTACCTTGATAATTTAAAGTACAAAAGAGCAATAATTTTAAAAAATGACATATAAGATCAAAATGTTAGTTGAGTTGTATATACATGTTCTCATGGAGTTTTTTTTTTGTAACATTTGCACTTTAAAAGACAACTACAAAAAATATTTCATATGTCCTCCTCCTCCTTGTCCACAGGTAAATTTGTTTGATCACCCTGACTCTACATTAATCAAAACCAAATTAAACAAATTAATAGCTCAAAACAATTAATACAATATGATTTGTCTACACTTATTGTCTGTAGAGATCTGACTGCTAAGTCGAATTGCTCCCAAGATGTGATGGTTCTCTACTAACAACCATCACCAAGTATCAAGTTCTATGTGCGGCTCTCAATACTTAACCATCTGCTTAGTCGGGCGACTCAGAGTGATATTTTCCTAAGTTAGCAATAACAAAAGAAATTCATAAACTAAAGCATTTTTTTAAGCGGTTCATGCTCTACTTCAAAAAAACTTACAGATCTGTCCTTCTAAGCTTCTTTGCCTCCCGAACCATAGTGTGTGGGATTTTTCTTGGTACGAGCATTGTGTTGTTGACTATAGGAAGAGCCCGTTGTTGCTTGTTTTCTATTTTCCTTCATTTTTCACTCCCACTTCGCATTTTCCATGTTTCCACCACGATAGATCCTATTTGGATTTGCGACATGGTTGATCGTGTGCGTTGTACACTTGATTGCTTGTCTTTAAGAAACTTTTGATATAGCCCTCCAACCACTGTGCTGAAAAAGTCTCATTGGGGGCATTTGAAAATTAAGCAGATTTGCTTCCTCAATGTAGCTTGCATGATTGGGTTGTTGGTCTTTGAACCTTACAAAACACTTATTATATGTCGAGTGTATAAGAATCTGAAGATGACATCGAACGTCCTGCCCTGTGTTGTACCAAAGTCCACCTCACCACCATATTTTACTCTATAGTAGCATCCATGCATGTGTGGCATGGGTACGTCAATGTCCTTGTCATCCGTGTCTAGAGGATTCAACGACTCCCTCATCACTCCTCCCACATAACCTAACATGGCCCGGGTCGAGAGATATAAAGGTCTTTTACAACCAAACGCTTCCCCAGACCGTAGCCTGCATCACTTGGAGGTGTTGAGAGTAACCACTGCTCAGACTTCTTAGTACTCCCCCTGCATAACCATCCAGGTCTGGGCCGGGAGTAACAAAAAAAAATGTATTTTTCAAGCGTACAACCAAGTGCTCCCTAAACATCTCGTCTGCGTCGTTCAGAGGTTCAAAAAATACCAAAACAACATTTCTCAGTACTCCACCCAGGAGTAAAATCACCAATCATTGAAACCAATATTAAATTCAGAGTCAAGCATTTCAAATTGGCACCAAGACAAGTTCAAAACAGATAACATCCATTTCAAACAACTTTTCAAACAATACTTTCTAGCTATGAAGAAAAACAAGTAGAGAGTTCATTCGAGATTTTGGCTGGATATGTGTCATTTCCTTAAAATCTAATACCTAACTAACCCAAATTATTTTCTCATATTAAATTGATCATTTAATGTGGGAGAATAAATGGGAACAAGAGTTAGAATATAGACTTGTGCTTATGGATCTATCTTAGCATGGGACCAAGTCAATGGGTCCAAATGAGAGATGGTATGTCAAAGAGCAATGCTAGGTAATGGATCTTGAAAGACCTTATGGTTAGCTTCATTAAAGACCTCCAAAGTTTAGTGTTAAAAGTACTTAGACCTAGGGCCTTAGGCAAGCTAGGGCTGAGCTTGAGGTGGGAACCCTGCCCAAGCTTGAGGTGCTTATCGTGCTTGCTGACTAAGGTGCTTGAGGAGCTTGTAGTTGCTTGCTGACTAAGGTGTTTGAGGTGCTTGTTATTCTTGTTTCTAAGGTTCTTGTCATGATTGATGATTAAGGTTCTTGAAGTGCTTTAGGTACTTGGGGGATAAGGTGCTTGAGTTACTTGAATTCAAAGCAAGGCCTATAAAGGAGGGGGCGAGCCACAAGAGTAGAGAATGGGGTTAAATGACCACTCCCTCATTGAAAGGGCACCCTAGAAAAAGGGACACATATCAAGCCCCCAGCTAGGTTGCCCTCATGGGGGCGACCCATGAGAGTAGGGGATGGGGTTGAGTGACCACTCCCTCGTCCAAAGGGCACCCCTGGAAAAAGGGACACATGTCAAGCCCATAGCTAGGTTGCCATCATGGGGTTGAGTGACCACTCCCTCATCCAAATGGCACCCCTGGAAAAAGGGACACATGTCAAGCCCCTAGCTAGGTTTCCCTCAGTAGGGGATGGGGTTGAGTGACCACTCCCTCATCCAAAGGCCACCACTGGCAAAAGGGACATATGTCAAGCCCCTAGCTAGGTTTCCCTCATGGTGTTCCTAAAGCCTATTGGTTGACCCTTAGAGAGGTCCAATGATAATTTACCTAATTAAATTCATTTTTTAAGCATTTATCAATCCCTCTCTCTCAAAGGGGAAAGGAGGACACTTGTCCAAAGTCTACGTCTATTGCTAGTTGTGACCAAGGCTTGTGATTGGCTAGGCTTGAGAGAGCCAATGAGCCACAAGAATGATCTAGAAAAGGGGGTTGACCATGCAAGCTTGAGGGGGTATGCTCTCTCCCACACACTCACACACACTCTCATTGTGTGAAGTGCTAAGTGCAAGAACTTCATCTCCTTCTCCAAGCTTGTTAAGAAGTTGAGATCCTACACCAACACTCTTGGATATGGAATGCAAATCCAACCAAGAGCCATGCTTCAATTCTTAAGCTTGCCATCTTCTTCATCATCATTACTATGCTATTATGGTATTCTATGCAACAAGAGTGATGATAAGTGAGGAACTATTTCTTTCTCGTAAGAATGCTTCTTCTTCCTCTTCACTATCCTCATTCTATGCTACCTCTCTCCACCTTCAAAGGTGTTTGAGGTCTTGGGACTGAGATCGGGGACAAGTTAAAGATTTCATTTAGCTTAGTTACGGGTATAATTGTGGTGCATGAATCTCTCTATCTTCATTGCACCATCAAGGTCTCAAGGACCACAAAGCTTGTATTGTACCAAGTCTCTCTTTATGGGAGAGATTATAATACAAAAGCCTTTTGGAGGGGGGACCTGCTCCACATAAATCCGGTCCTCAAATGTTGTCAAGTTCTCTGATTCTGTCTCTTGCAAAGTATTGTGCATGCCAAGTTAATTAAGTATAATGGTTATGTTGCTACCTCTAATCAAGTCCACCCTCTATTTTCTTAAAGTAGTCTCATAAAAATGTTCACTACAACTCTCTTAATTCCACTATTCTCAATGTTCCTAGGCCATTTTTGCTACATTGGTATCAGAGCTATTGGTTTCTCTTTTCTTGCTTAAGAAGAGAGGTCCTTAAGTTGTCCATGAAAGGTTGAACATGTTCATTGCAAGAGGGTAATGGATTCTCTTGGGGCTTGCCTTTGGCTTAACCAATATTGAGCTACTAGCAAGCTCAACAGGGACCATAATCAACTAGGCTATGTTAGACCCTCTCCACTATTCTTTGCAATCAAGAGTCTCTAAACCACGGGTGTGGCTACTTGAGAACTAATTTTCAAAGGTAAAGGAGAGTAGAAACTAAGGTTTTTGAGGGTACGAAAGCACAAAGTAGCATACACATAAGTTTAATTAGCATGGCTGACAATAATCAAGAGAGTAGAATTGATATTGACAGCTTTGATTTTGCACATGAAGGTTCTACAGATGATGTCCCAATGTTTGTGGACTATTTTGTTACTAGGTTGCAACAAGCTATGGGAAACCCTGCCTTGCAAGTTGAAGTTACTCAACAGATTTGTGCTTATGGGATTTCCCTTCCTCTCCAAGAAGAGAGAGAGCTTACAAAGCCTCTTACTGAGACTTCCAAAACAAGACTCTCTCCAATAAGAGAAGAGGAGGAATTCAATGAACGAGAAAGAAGTGAATCTTCAAAATCCTCTGAAGATGTGGCTCCACGAAGATGGCGTTGTTGACAATCCCCAAGTCCTGTCAAGAGGAAAAGATCATCCTATAGTCCTTCTCTTTGTCACTTTGAAAGGGAAGAGAAGAAACAAAGGAAGAAGAAGGCAAGAAAGAGGTCACCCTCTTCTCGTTCTTCTTCTCCTTCCTCCTCTTTTGACAAAAGAAGTGGTTATTCTTCTAGAGAATACAAGAGGAGAGGACATCACAAATCCTACCCTGCTTGGAAAAGGTCCCAAAATCTTAAGAAGTTCAAAGAGGGAGGAAAGAATATCTCTTTTCCTATGATGGCACCTTGGTGTTGCTGACAAAGTATTGGCCTCCATCCAGTAATTCTATGTGGCCTTTGGAGATGAGGGCTTCACAGAGTCCTCCAAACTACACCATGTAGCTATGCACTTTTAAAAATATGCTCGTCAATGGTGGGCTAGTCTTCGCGGGAATGGCAAAGCCCCAAGGACATGAGGAACTCTACGAGTTTCCATAATAAAGCAATTCCTTGCAAGCGATGCCAAGGACAAAGTGCTTATTGAATGGAGAAGCCTGAAGCTACTCTCCCACGAGTCTATCCACAAATATGTAGACAAGTTTTGGGGTTACATCTCAAAGCTACAATCTTTCAAAAGATAGACTTCGTTGAGCAAAAGAAACAATTTTGTGCGGTATTACCTGAAGAAATGGCTAAGTAGGTCAACTCCCAATGGCCTGGTCTATCACCAAAATCATCCACCACACTATGGTTGCATCTCTATCAATTTCCAACAAGGGGCTAAAAGGAATGCCAAGACTATGGAAAAAAAAAAGATCAAAATGATGCAAAGGGGAAGAACAATGCTCAAAGTTCTTCTTGAGGCAATTCCAACAACAACAACAATAACAACAACAACAAGACCATGGAAAACAAAGATCAAAATGATGCAAAGGGGAAGAACAACAACAGCAAGACCATGGAAAACAAAGATCGAAATGATGCAAAGGGGAAGAACAATGCTCAAAGTTCTTCTCGAGGCAATTCCAACAACAACAACAAGAACACCAAGGATGAAGGAGTTTACAAAGGTAAAAACAAATTGTCCTGAAGAGCTAGAGTCTTTTCGCAAAGATCACAAATGTTTTAAAGGTGGGGAGAAAGGAAATGGCTATTGTTCTTGCCCCAAAAGAAATGCCTGCAAGACTCCTAGAGCTTCCATGATTGAAGCTCCAAAAGAGGATGCTCATTGCAAAGGATCATCCCTTTCCTATGCTTAGGAAAAGGTGAGGGAGCATGATGCCTTCATCCTTTTTGACCCACTTTACTTACAAATTCATATCAATGGAGTTGGCCAATAAGCTGGGCATTCAAGCTTTAGATGGGAGATATTGTAACTACCGATGGGACGTCAATGAAAAGCTTAGTTTCCTTGTACATGATTTTTGTCAAAGAGTATCTATATGATGCTAATGTTTTAACAAAACAAAGTGGTAGGAAACAAGAAGAATTAGATTTGTCTAATTTTCAAAATAGATTCCAAGATGTATTTATTGATGACCTCCCTATGGAGCTACCTCCAAAACGAGGGGACAATGATCATATGATACAGCTTCTACACTGGAGCTCACCACCTAATAAACCTCCGTATAGAGTTTCTCAAGCTCAACAAGAGGAGATTATGAGGTAAGTACATGAGATGGATGGTGAGGCCTAGCTCCTCTCCCTTTTGTTCTCTAGTCCTTTTAGTGCAAAAGAAAGATGGTACATACCACATGCGTGTGGACTATCAAGCACTAAATCGTATCACTATCAAAAAAAGATTTATTGTACCTCGGGTAGAAGATTTAGTTGATAAGTTAGAAGGTTTGACCTACTTCAGTAGGATTGACATTAAAAGTGACTATCATCAAATAAGGATAGTGAATGAAGATATCGTAAAGAGCGGGTTGAATATCTTGTCATGCCTTTTCGTTTGACAAATGCTCCATCCATGTTCAAGCGTGTAATGGAGAAAATTTTTAGACCCCACCATAAGTTTATTGGAGTGTTCTTTGATGATATCATCATCTACTCCAAGTCCTTGGGGGAACACAAGCAACATCTCCAAGTAATTTTTCAAGCTTTGAGGGAGAACAAGCTTTTTATCAACCAAAAGAAGAGTGAATTTTTCCTTCAAGAGATTCAATACTTAGGTCATATTATCTCTCAAGATGGTATTCATATGGGTCCATCAAAGTTGGAGGTAATAAAAGCATGGCCTAATCCAAGGAATCTACATGAGCTACAAAGCTTTATTGGCATGTGTGCATATTATAGATGCTTCATAGAAAATTTCTCTCAAATAGCAAGAACATTACATGACTTAACCAAGAAGAATGTTAAGCACTCGTGGACTGCTAAGGGGAAAAATGCTTTTGACAAGCTCAAAGAGATGCTTACCTCCCAACCAGTGCTTATGCTTTGGATCTCTCAAAGCCATTTGAGGCTTGTGGTGATTGCCTTGGAGCAGTCTTGCTTCAAGAAGGGCATGACATAGCATATGAGGGTCGAAGGCTCAATATCAATGAACGGGTCTTGGGCATATATGAAAAAGAGCCTTTAGTTGTTCTACATGCCCTAGACACATGGAAGCACTATCTATTGGGGACTCCGTTTATTTTGCAAACGGACCACCAAAGTCTCAAGTACTTCATGATGCAAACCAAGCTCTCCAACAAACAAATGAGGTGGAAAATTTTTCTTTCGCAATTTAATTTTCATATTGCTCACATTGCTGGTAAGCATAATCAAGTGGAAAATTCACTATCGTGAGACGACTGAGGGTAAATGTGGTGTCTATAGAAACTCAAAATTATATATCTTCCATGATAGATGAGTACGCTACTAACCCTCATTTTAAAGATATAATGTCAGCCCTTGCCTTAGGGAAGAAAGAGGAATCATTCACCTTGCAGGATGGTTATCTTCTCCATGGCAACAAGCTATGTGTTATTCACTCCCTTTGTGAGAGAGTCATGTATGAATCCCATGTTCCTCCCCATGCGGGGCATCAAGGATTTAACCTACTTTTTGAGGAGTATAAACGTACTTTTATTGGCCTTCCATGAAAGTGGACATACAAGAGTATGTTTCAAAGTGTGTGGTATGCCAAAAGACCAAGTATGATAGAGGGAAGCAACCTAGATTACTCCAGCCATTGCCCATCCCTAATTCACCATGAGAAAGTATATCCATGGACTTTATCTTTGGATTACCCAAGTCTATCCATGGGAATATGGGAATATGGACAATAGTTGACAGGTTTAGCAAGCAAGCACACTTTATTCCTATCAAGAAGACTATTAAGGCACACAAAATGGCAACCCTCTTCATATCACATATTTTCAAACAATCCTCGATCTACTAAAGACTTATGTTATGAAAGTAGATCAACGCTCACAATGGGAGAGGTACTTACCCCTTGTAGAGTATGCATACAATAATACTTTCCATACTACTATGGGAAAGGCACCTTTTGAGATAATAGAGGGAAGGTCTTCGCTGTCGTGAGTATAGCCGTGACCCACAAGAATCTTTCCAAAAGATTAAGGAGGCTATATACATCTCTCAACAAAGGAAAAAAGCTAATACTGATAAGCACATAAGGGCCTTAACCTTCAAAGAAAATGATTGGGTCTTACTCAAGTTTCCCAAGGCTCAATGGAGGCAAACGACAGGAAAAAATCCTATGTGCCATCAAAAGTATTATGCTAAACTAGAAAAAAGGTACTATGGTCCCTTTCAAATCTTGTAACCAATCAATGAGACGTCTTATCAACTCAAGTTTCCCAACCATTGGCTCATATAAAATTCTTTTCAAGTGAGGCTACTCAAGCCCTACAAAGGAGAGCCACCAACAAACCCAATTATTGAAGACCCCCCAGAAATCAAAGATCAAGAAGAGGTGCTACAACCGGAAGCTAGTACAAGGTACTAAAACATGGTAAGATTACTCAAAGGTATCTTATTAAGTTCAAAAATTATCCTTTTGAAGATGCTAGATGGATGCAAGTAATACAGCTTAAGGATAGTATGGACATTGTCGATGCTACATTAGAGTAAGCAAATGTAAATGTTTCTTTTAAATGATCAATTTTTTGTCTTATAAAATTAATTCTCTTTTTATTGTGCACAAATTTAAGTAGTATGCATGCTTAGAATCATGTTTGTGATGATGACGTCTCTCAAACACGAAGTAGAATTTGGACCACTCTACTTTGGGAAAATGAAATGCTACATTAGAGTAAGCAAATGTAAATGTTTCTTTTAAATGATCAATTTTTTGTCTTATAAAATTAATTCTCTTTTTATTGTGCACAAATTTAAGTAGCTTAGAATCATGTTTGTGATGATGACGTCTCTCAAACACGAAGTAGAATTTGTCACTCTACTTTGGGAAAATGAAATGGACTCAAGAGCAAACATGCTTGCGGCGGTAGCTAAGTCTCCCAAGCCCCAAATGGATTATTCATGCATCTTGGAATGATGTTGTAGGGTAAAAAGGGATCCTCTACCCGCTAAGAAACATAGACTGATGACTAAGGCCTTATCTCCTCTATCTCATAGTCAAGGACGACTATGATTTCAAGAGAGAGGTAATGTCATAAAATCTAATATCTAACTAACCCAAATGATTTTCTCATATTAAAATGATGATTTAATGTGGGAGAATAAACGGGAACAAGAGTTAGGATATAGACATGTGCTTATGGATCTATCTCAGCACAAGACCAAAGTTAATGGGTCCTAATGAGAGATGGTCTGTCAAAGAGAAATGCTAGGTAATGGAGCTTGAGAGTCCTTAGGGTTATCTTCATTAAATACCTCAAAAGGTTAGTGTTAAAAGTACTTAGACCTAGGACTTTAGGCAATCTAGGGCTGAGCTTCAGGTGGGAACCCGCCAGCCCAAGCTTGAGGTGCTTCTCGTGCTTGTTGACTAAGGTGCTTGAGGTGCTTGTTGTGCTTGCTGACTAAGGTGCTTGAGGTGCTTGTCATGCTTGATTATTAAGGTTCTTGAAATGCTTAAGGTACTTGGGGGCTAAGGTGCTTGAAGTACTTGAATTCAAAGGGGCCTACAAAGCAGGGGGCAAGCCATGAGAGTAGGGGATAAGGTTGAGTGACCACTCCGCATCCAAAGGGAGCCCCTTGCTCAAAGAGGCAAAAGGGACACATGTCAAGTCCCTAGCTAGGTTGCCCTCATGGTGTGTCTAAAGCCTATTGGTTGACCCTTAGAGAGGTCCAATGAGAATATACCTAATTAAATTAATTGTTTAATCATTTATCAAGCCCTCTCTCTCAAAGGGGAAAGGAGGACACTCGTCCAAAGACTACCTCTAGCTAGATGTGCCCAAGGCTTGTGATTGGCTAGGCTTGAGAGAGCCAATGAGCCACAAGAATGAGCTAGAAGAGTGGGTCAACCATGCAAGTAGAGGGCTAGCTTGAGGGGGTATTCTCTCTCCCACACACTCACACACACTCTCATTGTGTGAAGTGCTAAGTGCAAGAACTTCATCTCCTTCTCCAAGCTTGTTGAGAAGTTGAGAGCCTACACCAACACTCTTGGCTATGGAATGAAAATCCAACCAAGAGCCATGCTTCAATGCTTAAGCTTGCCATCTTCTTCTTCATCATTACTATGCTATTATGTTATGATATGCAACAAGAGTGATGATAAGTGAGGAACTATTTCTTTCTCGTAAGAATGCTTCTTCTTCCTCTTCCCTACCCTCATTCCCTGCTACCTCTCTCCACCTTTGAAGGTGTTTGATGAGAGATACCCCTCCCCAAGGGTCTATGCACAAAATACACAATTTACACTTTTATACAATTTTCAATATACATTAGAGTTATTGAAGCATTTGCATAGGGGAGGAGTTCTCAGCGCCCAACCAAGCATGGAGTTTAGGCCATGAGCCAGATTGCATCCAGAGGTACCTAGCGACTAGTGTTACCCCTGAATGGGTGTTATGATTGAAAGCGTACTCAAGAAAAACATAACATTGTGGAGGGTGAATATATATGTACACCACTTTGCGGGAAGAGAGGGAGAGAGAGAATATAGTGGAGGGTGAAATAGAGTGCACAGAGACATGAGAAGCAAAGAATCTTCAAATACCCATCTAAATGGAACAGGCAACCATGTATAAATGCAATGACAAAATCTGGGTATACCATAACATCAAAAAGTTTCTAACAAAACAACTAGCAGAGCACCGGACCTGTGTAGGGATCGATTGGTGCACCCATCCTATTCCACTCTACTACGGACAGAGAGAATTTCACTTCGCCGGGAGCGAGCCAGAACACCTCCAACTTACCTAAGCCAGACATAAGCTGAGGCCACTTCGCCTCCCTCCATGAACCCGAGCTCTGAAAGGATCCCAAATACCAACACATGGTAGGGTATCAACACCAACCATACCAGTTTAGGTGCTACGTCTCTTCAATGTGCAACACCGGGTGTTTAGGAAAACCCAAGGCAAAATCCTCGACGCATTAGCCGTGTAGGTCATTCAACCCCCGACACACTAATCTACACTAATCGTGTAGATGAGCCTAACAAAAAGAAGAAGACCTAGGAAACACCCCCGATCCAGCAAAGCCCTAGGTCAGCGACCCTGTAGTCTAAGGCTAAGGAATGTAGGTGATCCTAGTCTTGTAGCGATGCTACCATGAGAAAAATAACACATGAGTCCAATCACAATAGCACTTCCCAGATGCACAATCTTTTCCAAGCAGCTAGAATGTACAAGGTCTCTACCGTTACACATTTGTCATAAACCATCCAAATCACTTCATGATCCAATTCCAAAACCATAAACCATAACCCACTCACATCACACGGGCGAGCACTCCAACCAACTTCGGTGAGGCACGACCAATCCTGCATAACCACCTTAGGACATAACATGGCTACAACATTTTGGCAGCATAACCATATCCAGAAAAAAAACCATGAGCCACACCGGCTTACACCATAGAATATCAACCATAATCCATAAGGGAATCTCAACCCTTGACCATAAATCATAATCACACTGAAACAACTCTCACACTTGGAGTTTGACACATCCCCTGCAACAATCAATCGGAGTCTACACACTTTTGACCCTTAAGAAGTGATTCTTTCATGCATAAAAGAGTTTGACCAGCAACTAATCATGATTAAAAACCCCAATTTTGACAACATCCAACCATGCAAATTTGATGCATCACATCTGCACTTCACCTCTCTAGCACAGAGCTAGTTTTGACCCAGAAAGGTGGAAAGCAATCACAACCATGCATATGAGGCATCCACATTGATCCATAAGTTCCCATACATCATATGATATCATTCCATCACCATAAACATGATGCAAAACAGCTCCGACCTTTAGGTCAACCATAAACCATAACTTCACACATATGCAAAAAAAAAAATTGGACCATATCTCTTAGCTCGTGCGTGTTTTTCACATGACACCAAAGAGAGAAAATGTTCCAAATGATGTGTTTTATCTCTGGTATAAAGGGTTTGGGCTGATTCATAATGGTTTGTGAGTTATGACCAAAACAGTGTCCCAATCGCCTCTATGACGTGAAACAAAAAGCGCTTTTTATGCACGCACGTGATCAATGTGCATAAATCAGTGTGTTAAACATGATGAAATACTCATGGGGCAACTTGGTATGTACTTGGCTGATCCATACATGTACTCGTATGCAAAAAAACAATCACCGAGAGGGTGACTACGCATAAAAATGCCATAGAGAGAGAGATGATGACTATGGAGTTTAGGGTTTCTCACCGTGCTTTAGAATCTATTAGGGGCTATCGAAAGGCTTCTTGCTTTGCCACAACAGAGCGTTGATGAGATCTACGTAGAGGTATTCTCCACGAAAGCTTTCGGAGAGCGCGAACACCGTGAAACGAGAGAGAAGATAATAAGCAAGTAGAGAGAGAGTATCATAAGAGAGAGAGAGAGGGAAGAGCTTATGGAGATGGTGATGAAGAGCTTGCACCACTCCGTATGATAGATATGTATAGTCTTGCGGTAGTAGATGCAACAGACGGTAGTTGAGAGATGGCTTGAAGGTAAGAGCTTGAGGGAGTGAGGTTGAGGGAGAGAAAGTAACTCTGACATCAAGGCAAGAGAGCTTCCGCATCCGAGAGAGTGTGTTTTTAAAAGTGAAGGGAGAGGGGTCTTTATATAGTCTCTCAAGGCCAAAATCACAAGCTAATAATAGAGTGAAGCAAAGAGAGATAAGCTCACACACGTTCGCGCTTGATTTTAAAAATATATATATTATTCTTATTATTATTTATTTTTTTTCCTTGTAGTCACGGATTTTGATACGCGATTTCAAGTCTCTAAGAAAAAGCTTGGCTTCCAAGAAAAGAGCTCTAAACTAAACTCCTTCTCTCTCTTTTCTAAAAAGACTCTTTCTTTCCTGAAAACAAGCCTTTGCTTTTGGTGGTCAACTCTCCACCACTTACCATTCAATTTTTATAGCAAAATTAACCATCCAAGCAGTATCCGGCCAAATAATGAAAAGCGTAGCTAGACTATACCACATCGTAATATATCGACATAATTATGACTTTTTTGTACTGCTCGTCGTATTTACGATACTGTTTTTTTATAAAAATATTTCTCGTAAAAATCTCGTTTGGTCTCGTTTTTACTCCGGGTGATCATTTTTAAATTTGACGGAGACTAAAGTTAATATTTTTATATTTATGTCATCACAAAAAGCATATTGCTTTTCAAAAACGCCGAAAAGCATAAAAAGCCAAAAATATCATATTTTTCCAAAACTAAACCAAACGTCTGTCTAACCTACTGAAATATGGAAACTACCTTGCTTTTTCCTTTAGAACCTTCCAATATTGTCAATCAAGCATCTTAAGTCAAAATTTGGCGAAATAGATATTAAAAGTTATTTTTCTTATTTTTAGAAGAGACCCAGAAATTGGGGATCTTACATCCTCCAACACTTGAAAAATTCGAGGTGCCCTCACCTCAACATGAAGTCTAGATAATTTAGTTTCATTACATCATCACGTTCCCAAGTGGCATCTTCTTGAGGATATGTTGACCATTTAACGAGGTGTTCAATGATAGTTTGATTACGTAGAGGCTTGGTTCTTCTCTGAAGTGTTGCTTCGGGATATACTTCAAAAGTTCCGTCATTAGATGTAGATAATAGAGAATTTTCAAGAATATATTGTGGATCAGGTACATACTTCTTGAGTAAGCTAACGTGAAAAACATCATGTACCTTTATGTGTGGTGGTAACAAGAGTCTGTAAGCTTGATCATTAATCCTCTCTATGATTACAAAAGGTCCACAATATCTGGCACTTAGCTTCTTAGACTTACCCATTGATAAAGACCTATGTTTGGATTTCACCCTCAAAAATACAATATCGTCTTCTTCAAAAAGTCTGGTAGATTGTTTTGGTTCAGCATAACTCTTCTCTCTATCTTGAGCAGTCTTAATATCCTGCCGTATAAGATCGGTTTGTAGCTACATTTCATCCAACATTTCTTTGGATTCTTGAACTCGTATGAGAGGGTCAGTCCATTTGAGTGGAGTAAGACACTCTTGTCCATACAATGCTTGAAAAGGAAACATTCCAATTGAGTGTGGGAATGATGAATTATACGCAAATTCAACCAAATATAAATATTTAGTCCATTTACTTTGCTCATGCATACAATAAGCTCTCAACATGTCTTCAATGATTTGATTTCTCCTTTCTGTATGCCCATCAATTTGAGGATGATAAGCAGTACTAACTGAATAAAGCTTTCCAAAACTTAGAGGTGAATTTCGCATCATGATAAAAAATTATTCATCGAGGTTAACCGTGATACATGAAAACACCTTTCATAAAGACTTGAGCTATATCCTTAGCCCGTAAATGTTGTCTTAACTAAAAATAAATGGGTCGTTTTTGTAAGCATACCAACAACCACAAAAATAGAGTCATATCCCAGAGATGTAGGAAGTCATGTAATGAAATCAATGGATATGTATTTCCATTTCATTTGTGGAGCATCAATAGGTTGAAGCTTATCGGGATATCAAATTTTTTCAGCTTCAATACGTTGACATGTTAAACATCTTGTAACATAGTTCAACACATCGCGCTTTAGTCATGGCCAAAAGAAACTCTTTCCTACAATAGAGTAAGTCTTAATGTATCCTAGATATCCTGCTATAGGTATATCATGAGCTTTCTGTAATATCTGAAGTTTAATTCAACCTTGATTTGGAATACAAAGACGGTTATCAAAGTAAAGGTCATCTTCTTCAACATGAAAGTCTTTGATTTTCCTTTCCTGCTTCTATGTGCGATTATTTAGGTTTATCAAGTACTGGATCTTTAAGTAATACGGGTCCTGAGTCATACCTTCTCGAATAAGGTCAATTAAAGAAGTAGTAGATGTTGTGACAGCCGCTACAGTACTCTTCCTGCTTAAGGCATCGGCCATAAGATTTTCCTTCCCGGGTTTATATTCAATTCCAAAATCATATTCCCATAACATCTCTATCCATCTTCATTGCCACATATTAAGGTCACGTTGGGTATAGATCCACTTCAGGCTTCTATGGTCGGTATGTAGTTCAAATCTCCTTACAAGAAGATAATGTCGCCATACTTTAAGAGCATGCACAACGACCAATACTTCCAAATCATGTGTAGGATAATTTAACTCATGTATACGTAACTTACGAGATTCATAAGCTATTGGTTCTCCCTCTTGAGACAAAACACCACCAATTGCTTGTCCACTTGCATCAGTGAGCACAGTGAATGTCTTTGAGAAGTCTGGAAGCTGTAGTATGGGAGCATTCACCAAAGCTTCTTTGACTTTCTCACAACTAGCTTGTGCAAGTTCATTTCAAGTAAACACTTTAGCTTTCTTAAGCATATTAGCCCATGGAGATACGATCTTAACATAACCTTCAATAAAAGTACGATACCATCCTGTCAAACCAAGAAAGCCACGTACTTCTCGTATTGATTTTGGTGTAGGACAAGCTCTGATAGCTTCCATCTTACTTGGATCAGAAGGAACACCATCCTTGGATACAATAAATCCCAAATATTCCACCTTGTCAGTGAAGAAGGTGCACTTGCTATGTTTGGCATAAAGTTGATTTTGACAGAGAAGTTCAAGTACTCGACGTACATGTTGTTCATGTTCTTCTTTGTTCCTTGAGTAGACCAAGATATCATTAAAGAAGACAAGAACAAAATCATCAAGATGTTCTCGAAATACGTCGATCATAAGATGATTAAAAGTTGCAGGAGCATTAGTAAGTCCAAAAGGCATAATTGTAAGTTCATAATGTCCAAAACGAGTATTGAATTCGGTCTTTGGTATGTCCTCCTCCTTGATTCGGATTTGGTAACACCATGACTTAAGATCAACCTTTGTGAAGATAGAAGATCCATGTAATCGGTCAAGCAGTTCATCAATCCTTGGTATTGCATACTTATTCTTGATTGTTCCTTGGTTCAATCCACGATAATCAATACAAATATGTAAAGTATCATCCTTCTTTTGATTAAAGAGAACACGAGTACTCCATGGAGAAACGCTAGGTCGAATAAATCTTTGTTTGAGAAGTTGAGTTAATTGCTCCTTGAGTTTCGCAGATTCAAGTACTGACATTTTGTAAGGTCTATGAGCAACTGGTTGAGCTCCTGGAGTGAGCTCTATTGCATGATCAACATCACACTTGGGTGGTAGCTGTGAAAGTTCTTTGGAAAATACATCATCAAATTCTGTTATTCATTCGGGTTCAGTGAATCTATCTTCTTCTCTTTAGGGTTAAGCTTTACTGCATAAATCCTCTCATTCTTTCTATGACTCTTCATAAGTTTGGTAAAGTTCACTAGTTTGAGAATAGGCTTTCTCCGTTTCCCAGTAATTGCAACTGTAGAGTTTTGATCATTTTGAAAGGTCAATGAAGCGTCTTTACAATGTATGTGAGCATCATTGGCTTTAAGCCAATCCATTCTTAGGATTCCATTGTAGATTTTGATTGGTAAGACTCTGAAGTTTTTAGAAATATTATGCCCATCCAAACAAAATTCAAGTTACCCACTGAAGTAGAAGATCTAACCTTCCTATCTGTAGCTGATTCTGATGTAAGGTCTGTATCAAGGTGTTCAGGAAAAATGAGGTTTCTGATGCACTTAGGAGATATAAAAGAATGTGTACTCCCTGAATGAATCAATAAGGTAAAATGGCTACCTTGATACTCCGCTGGGGTTTGAATAACTAAAAATTATTCATTCACTCCCTGATGTTTAATTGCAACATGAATATACGTGTTTGCTTGATTTCCTTCACCTCTAGCCCTTGAGTTCTATTAACTTGAGGTCTTCCTTGAGGCCTTTGATTTCTTCCCCCTCCTCCTAGACGAAGTTGACGGTTAACATTTCCATTGTTGTTATTGTTGACAGGTGGTCCGTTCCGAACAAAAGGTGGATTGCCTAGTCTAAAATTCCCCTGGTTTTGAGGTTGTCTATGGTTTTGGTTAAATTTCTGTTGATTGAAGTTTCTCTGAACTGCCGATGTTCTAGGTCTAAAGTTTCCAAAATTCCAATTCGGATTGAGGTTTCTATGTTCATAATTGTCCACAAATCCTGTGAATCTTGAATTGTTAAATGGACAATCCTTGGATTGATAACCAGGATCAAGACAAATGTAGCATAAATGATCCTGTCTAGCTTTCATACGTAATAAGTTCTCTCTTCTTTGTTGTGGATATCCAGATCTTTGTTCCTCCTCGGGACGAGGTCTTTTGATTTCACAAATAGGAACAGGTTCTGAATTCCTCTTTCCGGTAGTAAATAACTCTATTTCAATGGGTTTTCCTGCATCAAGGACATCTGCAAATTTGGTAAGACGAAGACTCTGAAGTAGCCCTGACATGAATCGAGCTACCTTGACCTCATGAGTCATCCCTTCTGAAGCATACTTGACAAAGGTTAAGAAATGTTGGTAGTATGATTCCAGATCTCTGGTTCCTTGAGTACATTCAAGAAACTCATTCATACGGTCTGAATGATAAACTTTGTTTTGATAATTCTTCTTAAGCTGGGTCTTAAGATAATCCCAAGTTGCAACATTAGGATCAACATTGTTTTCTGTGCAATGGTCTCTCCACCAATGCTTGGCTGTTTTCTCTAGTTTGAACTTAGTGATGATAGCTTTGTTCACTGCAGACGAATGAGCCAAGTCAAAGTAGTCATCCATGCGCTCAATCCAATCTTCAAGAACTTTGCCTACATCTTTGCCTTCCCCACTAAAGTTCCCAGGTTGAGACTTTCAAATCATAGCATTGATGTCTCTATCGATGATGGTATGTTGAGGAACAATAGGTGCATTTGCATTAGCAGCAGTCACATTTTCTCTAAGAGGCATGGTAACTTACTGCACCATATCAAGGTCACACTTAGTAAAATATTCTATCCCGTTCAAAGTTCTTAAATCAAATAGAATAGACGTTTAAAGATAATCTGAGAAGAAATAGGAAAATGAATAATGAATCAATTAACCCAATTCCTATATCATAAAACTTTGGGTTTTCGAAAGTCTACAAGGTGTCTTGAAGTTTCTAATAAATCCTAGTGGCTCTAACCTAATGCACTCGGTAATATCCATCGTGACATCCCTCCACCAATGGAGTATAGTTGTTCCATTCCTTTAGTATGTTTGATGGTTGACTCCAATGATCCTTTACAATATTTGGCTGGAACATTTCTTCATTGGCGTGTGAGTAATACCATTCTTGAGTAAGAGATTTGTTTGTTACAAGTACTCCTATTTCAGTATGGATAATCGCCTTCTTGTACCCAAAGTAGTCATCGAAGAAAGCAGATTCTCTTGGAAACACATCCAGTGTGTCCCGTCCTACTGAGCTGTGAATATTTCACAATCTGCAAGGCACTGAGGTCTGATGTAGGCATTGTATAAAATCTTTACATTGCAAGGATTGTAGATTAGTGACTTTCCAAATAAGTCAAAGAATAAATCCCAACGTACTGGACTATAGGAATGTCAGTCATTGTTTTTGCACTGTCGGCTCCATACATTAAACATAACAATGTCAAAGCACCTTGTAGCCATTACTAAAGGAAGTATGTTTCTAGCCGTCCACATTTCCCTTGTCAGGCTTAGGGTAAGTTCATAAGCATCTATGTACAAAATTTGATTAGTGACTATAATCTCCGTTCCCAACTTAGATTGTATCCACTTAATACTCCCAACAGGCGAGGGTTTATACTAAGGTGGTCTAAACTCGGGGTTCCCTACAGCATAATGATACAAGCTCTAAAGGTATTTGGTACAATGAAAAGTGTAGACATCACCTTTTCTTCTCTTCCTCGTTATGCGTGGTAGTGACAAGTCTTATTACTTCCACTCCAATTTAGAAATGCTCTTCCACCATAAGGTGAGAGTGTATATCCATCCATATCCCTCGAGGTAAATGGTCAATCATCTACACACACACCCCATCACTCATGTTAGTTAGAATGATGAAAACCAAAATTCAAACTCAAATATTATATCCTCAAAACAATATGTGCTATATCAAAAACAAATTTTTATAACCACAAAAGACCAAAAAGATACATAGTGTTTCTAGGGAGATACATAAATACACACAAGGGTCCAATGAATCAATTCTTGGTTCCTACAACTGAGGTTCTACCCCTATATACTTGTTCACATCTCAGGTGTCAAAGTTTAGCACTTCAATTTGTGCACTAAAAGTCATGTCTTTGTTTTCGTACCATTCTTTCGCTCGTGATATACCCTTGGGTGATAATCCAGTAAAATAGTTTACATGAGTATGTCGTTTGTTTACATCAATTCTGCAGAAGTATCTACTCAAGTTCACTGCTATTGGTTGTGCTCGGGCAAAGTCACTAATGCACCTTGGTTTCTCGTAGTTATCAAAGGTAATGGTAACATTGTGAGGGTTGTATTTGAGAATAGGTCCATAGACTCTATTGAACCAATCCTGTGGTACATTATAGAATTGGTTGCTGCCATTTGACTTCTTTCACACTTTGATTATGAACTTCTCACAAAAGTTGTACCTTTGGTTTAACATAAGGGCCTTCTTGTACTAAGTATGAGTTCACGACTTGGTATGTCCAAAAGAGACCATAAGTTAAGGTAAAGAACATATCCTTGTACTTTAACATCGCCTTCTTGGATCTTTTCCTTCACTCAAAGCAGTGGGTTGGTCATGAACCTATCAGGCACTTGTATTCAATATTCAGGCTCAGCTTCAATATATAACTCCCATGCTACATAAGTGTTGGGTACAAGGTAATCTCTATTCCCCTTTGAAACTCGAGCCACTTCAATTCCCCACTAGAGACTGAAAAAGATTCTTTGTGCAAAATTACTCGGGAGTTCATCTAAACAATTAAGAAGATCCATCTAAAACAAGACAATGAGAGAGAGAAAACTTAGTACACATGTGAGCCAAAACTAAGTATATGCTTCTTTTAGTTACCAAAATTTGATCTTTATGATTTTATTACAATACTATGGGTGTCTTGGAGCTAGGTCTTAAAATATTCTTTTAACTCTCATAACAGGGTATTCTCTCAGACCTCCCATGCGACAACGTGGTCTGTAGTTATCTTCCAACTTTTCTTTCGTTATGACAGCTGCAAGAGCTTCAAACTTTTTAGCAACTTCGGCAATCCTTAACATTTGGGAACGCGTCGTCAAGTAGTAGAACATGTCTTCTAGGCCTAACCATATTCTAAATTGAAGTAGTCTGAGGTTGGGAAACCAATCTATCGTCAATATAGATGAAGAACTGACGGAAGGGTTCTTGGTGACGGGTAAGGTAACTACGGTCAATACTCTTCCAATAAGTTGTGCTTCCTGGCATGCCAAAGAATTTGGTCCCGATTTCTAAGTAAAAGAGTTCCCGTTCATCCCTGGACAATCGTGTCATCATATTGTTGAACACTATGGCCAAAACCTCATTCCCCTGGCTAAAGCAGTCAGACTTCACTCTGGGAGCCATTTGTTACTACAAAACAAACATTCAAAGATATTCCAACACCGTTGTTGAACACTTCAACCATAACTCAAACCAGACACTCCCACTCAAGAAGACAAGTCAAACAAGTACCACCAACCAATGTCACTTATAGATGCATCATGAATACAATATGTTTTCTCAAACAGCATGCATGAATGCATGCATGATGCATAACTAACCCGACTGTATCAGGCTTTAGGCTATCCCCATAACCTTAAGTATTGGCTCCGATATTAGGTGAGAGAAACCCCTTCCCAGGGGTCTATGCACAAAATACACAATTTACACTTTTATACAATTTTCAATATACATCAGAGTTGTGAAAGCATTTGCATAGGGGTGGAGTTCTCATGCCCGACCAAGCATGGAGTTTAGGCCATGAGCCGTACTGCATCCAAAGGTACCTAGCGACTAGTGCTACCCCTGAATGGGTGTTATGAATGAAAGCGTACTCAAGAAAAATATATCATTGTGGAGGGTGAATATATGTGTACAGCACATTGCAGGAAGAGAGAGAGAGAGAGAGAGAGAGAGAGAGAGAGAGAGAGAGAGAGAGAGGGAGGGAGGGAGAGAGAATATAGTGGAGGTTGAAATAGAGTGCACAGAGACATGAGAAGATGACAACAGAGAATCTTTAAATGCCCATCTAAATGGAACAGGCAACCATGTATTAATGCAATGACAAAATCTAGGTATCCCATAACATCAAAAAGTTTCTAACAAAACAACTAGCATAGCACCGGACCCTGTGTAGGGATCGACCGGTCCACCAATCCACTTCCGCTCTACTACAGACACAGAGAATTTCACTTCGCCGGGAGCGAGCCAGAACACCTCCAACTTACTTGAGCCAGACATAAGCTGAGGCCGCTTCACCTCCCTCCATGAACCCAAGCTCTGAAAGGATCCCAAATACCAGCAGGTGGTAGGGTATCAACACTAACCATACCAGTTTAGGCGCCAAGCCTCTTTGATGCCCAACATCGGGTGTTTAGGCAAAGCCAAGGCTAAATCCCCAACACGTTAGCCGTGTTTCAACCCCCGACACACTAACCTTGTGGATGAGCCTAACAAAAAGAAGAAGACCTAGGAAACACCCCGGATCCAGCAAAGCCCCAGGTCAACGACCCTTTAGTCTAAGGCTAAGCACGATGTAGGTGATCCTAGTCTTGTAGCGATGCTTCCATGAGAAACACAACACATGAGTTGAATCACAATGGCACTTCCCACATGCACAAACAATCTTTTCCAAGCAGCTAGACTGTACAGGGTCTCTACCCTTACACGTCTGTGATAAACCATTCATATCACTTCATGATCCAATTCCAAAACCATAAACCATAACCCAATCACATCACACGGGTGAGCACTCCACCCGACTTGGGTGAGGCACGACCAATCCTGCATAACCACTTCAGGACATAACATGGCTGCAAAAATTTTGACAGCATAACCATATTATAAAAAAAAACATGAGCCACACCGGCTCACACCATAGAATATCAACCATAATCCATAAGGGAATCTCAGCTCTTGACCATAAATCATAATCACACTTCCACACTTGGAGTTTGACACATCCCCTGCAATCAATCGGAGTCTACACACATGTGACCCTTAAGAAGTGATTCTTTCGTGCATAAAAATTTTGACCAGCAACTAATCATGATATAAATACCCAATATTGACAAATTCAACCATGCAAAGTTGATGCATCACATCTGCACTTCACCTCTCTAGCATATAGAGCTAGTTTTGAAATCAAGGTGGAATTAAAGCAATCACAACCATGCATATGAGGCATCCACATCAATCCATGAATTCCCATACATAATATGATAACATTCCATTACCATAAACATGATGCAAAACAGCTCCGACCTTTAGGTCAACCATAACTTAACACATATGCAAAAATAAATTTTTGACCATATCTCTTAGCTCGTGCGTGTTTTTCACATGACACCAAAGAGAGAAAATGTTCCAAATGATGTGTTTTATCTCTGCTATAAAGGATTCGGGCTGATTCATAATGGTTTGTGATTTATGACCAAAACAGTGTCCCTACCGCCTCTATAATGTGAAACAAAAAGCGCTTTTTATGCACGCACATGATCATAAACGCATCATGTGCATAAATCGTCGTTTTCAACATGATAAAATAATCATGGGGCAACTTTGTATGTACTCGGTTGATCCATACATGCACTCGTATGCGAAAAAACAATCATTGAGAGGGTGACTACGCAGAGAGATGATGACTATGGAGTTTAGGGTTTTTCACCGTGCTTTAGAATCGAGTAGGGGCTGCTAAAAGGCTTCTTGCTTTGTTGCAAGAGAGCAGTGATGGGAGCTACGTAGAGGTCCCCAGGGATTCACCATGGAAAACATATCTCATCATGTAAGTGCAGGGGAAGGGGTTTTTTTAACAAGTTAAATAGGCATATAAGTTAGGGCAGGCCCCCAACAATTCAAGCTTAAAAATAAGGGAGGGGGTATCATATTTATGCGCCGGGGGGGGGGGGGGTGAGAAAAGGGAAAAATGAGAGAAAGTTTTGTGTTTCAAAATTATGGCTTCACAAAAGAGGCTTTCCTCAAACTTGTGAGTCAAAGTTACAAAGATACATGCAAGAACTAACATTGCTTTGTATCAATGGCTTGTTTTGTGATTATAGTTCATTTGTTGAGAGATGAAAGCTATAAAGAGTTTGTATAGATGCAAATTTACACGAAGAACCTAACACAACTTTATAGCCATGTTTTTTGAGTAATTTAGATGGGTCAAAATTGGACAAGTAGCTAGAGTGCAGGATAAAATGAGCACATAGTTTAAAAGTCAAACTAAGGCACATTGAGGGTACATCTAGTTATCAACAGAAGTGGTTCATTAGTGCGTTACCAGTCACTATGCTACACGCTCTTTGACTAATTTTACTCGGTTAGATCATGTGAGACCTAAATTTATATGTAAGATAGGGGCATGATAGTTTTTTTCATTGATTATTATATAAGCGTAGAAAGGAGGGTCGTATTCCCTAATATGAGTAATATATAGGGACTTTATCAAAGTTTTTCGCTCGCAAGTGGCGTCCCATTTTTTTATATAGAGTGAATCCCCCGGAGTAGATGTATCCATCACGAAAGCTTCCAGAGAGCGTGTACACCGTGAAACAAGAGAGAAGATAATAAGCAAGTAGAGAGAGAGTATCCTGAGAGAGAGAGAGAGAAGAGCTTATGGATATGGTGATGAAGAGCTTGCACCACTCCGTATAATAGATACGTATAGTCTTGCCGTAGAGCAGATACAACAAACGGCAGCTGAGAGATGGCTTGAAGGTAAGAGCTTGAGGGAGAGACGTTGAGGGAGAGAAGGTAACTCTGATGTCAAAGCAAAAGAGCTTCCACGTCCGAGAGTGTGTGTTTTTTAAAGAGAAGGGAGAGGGGTCTTTATATAGGCTCTCAAGGCTAAAATCACAAGCTAAGAATAGAGTGAAGCGAAAAGAGATAAGTTTGTGCACGTTCGTGGCTGATTTAAAAAAATATTTATATTATTATTATTTTTTTCTTGCGGACAAGGATTTTGATGCGGATTTTGAGTCTCTAAGAAGAAGCTTGGCTTTCAAGAAAAGAGCTCTAAACTAAAGTCCTTCTCTGTCTTTTCTAAAAAGACTCTTTCTTTCCCCAAGCCTTTGCTTTTGGTGGTCAACTCTCCCACTTACCATTCAATTTTTACAACAAAATTGACCATCCGATCAGTATATGTCCAACTAATGGAAACCGTAGCTAAACTATGCCACACCATAATATCCCGGCATAATTATGACTTTCCCGTACTGCCCCGGCATATTTACGGTACCGTTTTTTATAAAAATATTTCTTGTAAAAATACCGTTTGGTCGTGTTTTGCTCCGGGTGATCATTTTTAAATTGGACGAAGACTAAAATTAATATTTTTATATTTAGGTCATCATAAAAAGCACATTGCTTTTCAAAAACGCCGAAAAGCATAAAAATAGCTAAAAATAGCGGTTTTTTTCAAAACTGAACCAAACATCCGGCTAACCTACTAAAATATGGAATCGACCTTGATTTTCACTTTAGAACCTTCCAATACTGTCAATCAAGCATCTTAAGTCAAAATTTGGCGAAATAGATATTGAAAGTTATTTTTCTTATTTTTAGAAGAGACCCAAAAATTGGTGATCTTATATTTGAGGTCTTGGGACTGAGACTGGGGACAAGTTAAAGCTTTCAATTAGCTAAGTTACGAGCATAATTGTGGTGCATGAAGCTCTCTATCTTCATTGCACCATCAAGGTCTCAAGGAACACAAAGCTTGTATTGTACCAAGTCTCTCTTTTTGAGAAAAATTATAATACAAAAGCCTTTTGGAGGGGGGACTGGCTCCACATAAATCCGGTCCTCAACTATGTCAAGTTCTCTAATTCTCTCTCTTGTAAAGTAGTGTTCATTCCAAGTTAATTAAGTATAATGGTTATGTTGCTACCTCTAATCAAGTTCACCCTCTATTTTCTCAAAGTCGTCTCATAAAAATGCTCGTTACAATTCTCTTAATTCCTCTATTCTCAATGTTCATAGACCATTTCCATTCATGTCAGAAGATGATCTAAATAGACCAAGCTTTTTTAGAGCCACCGGCAAGGAAACCCAAAGGTTGGATAGAGATTTTGGCTCCAGCACCAGTGGTCCCACCAAGACACGAGCCTGAAAGGATAGCTGAGATTCTCCCGTTGAGTTAGAACCCTCGAAGTTAATTGAAACACCAAGAGTAGTAATGAACACCACGGATCAGGCATGTGATGGTTTATATCCTATCATGCCGAAGATATACAAAAAAGACGACAGCTTAGATGAACTTTGGAAATAAATACGTGAAGAAAAAGAAGCAAATGAGCAGTAATGGGAGGGATGTATTTCTTCCTCCTATTGAGGAATTTGAGGTAGGATCCCAAGCAGACCTAAAAACTTGCTCATGTTGGGGGGATAGATGATCTGTAAGATCGTTGGATAGACAACCTCAATCTCTGAGAACCTTACCCTCTTACATGGGAGAGTATGAGGCAAAGTCTAATATGAAGGTAGTACCATCAAAGAGACTCTCCTAAAAAAGGATGATAGACTCTAAAGGATTTTAGACATATTATCTACACGTGTGACTTGCACCACGACACTAGCTGAGCTTCTTCAAATACGGCCAAATATGTGGGCAACAATTGAAAAATTCTTAGAAAAGTTTGGGGTAAAAGATCCATCTCAGATATACAAGAAGAGATCAGAGAGCAAGAAAAGCCTCATATAAACACGCGACCAATTCCCTTAAACAAAGTAGGAGAATATTGTGAAGGAGAGGATGGCAATACTATGCTTCCTATTGAATTTCAAGGTGTTACAACCATGGCAATTCTTGACAGTGGAGCTTGGGTTGCCATTACAACCAAAGAGATATAAAAGAAATGTGGAAAATTTGCCTTGAGAGCCACAAGGATGAAATTGCAATTGGCAGATGGTTATATGGAGAAACCCTTAGGGCTTCTAGAGAAGGTAGTTGTTATTTCTTGTGGCATAGCGAATGAGCATACATTTGCTATAGTAGATTTTTGCAAGAAGAACAACAATGACATCATACTTGGACAACCATTCATGAGACAACCAAGACAAAGATGGTCCAAGACTGGAGATATGATCATATATACCTCAGGCACATGGAAACCACAACGTGCATAAACCTTAAAGACCATAGCTACAAAGATGTGAACCAAACCCCGATTGAGAAGTTTGTTTCAGCTATATTGGCAGGATCTGAGCTTCTAGCTTGGTTAGGTAAGACAAAGGAGCTATGGATGTGTGGTGCATCTCAGTGCGGGAGCGTAAAATGTGAAGAATGTATTCTAGAAAGGGCAATTGAGGATAAGGACTACATTCCTGAACCCTTCCTTGATGAAATTTCAGAACCTTTAGAATGGATGCATATTCTAGCTACCCTAGATATGTGTGCTATTTTGGATGGTCCCACGATAAAGTTTTGTGACAAATACGGCTATGACATGGTCCCATACTATATGGTTAGCATGGTAAATGGTAAAGAGGAGGAGATCCTGAATAGACTAGAAAAGATGAACCGATGGAAGTAGAAAGAGAGGAGTTGTTTTACGACTCACCATAGAACCTTGAGCAAAGTGAGGACATTAATAATGAATGCTCTGACAATACGAGTGAACTAGAGGAAAACATTGTGGATGTCAAGTTCTAGATCAAAAACCAAGACGTCAACAACATTATAAGATCAAGAGAGTTGAACACATGGCTAGAGAGAATATGATGCCTAGAATAAGAGGCAAAACACAACTTTTGATGTTTGCAAAAGCTGAAGATTGTGTTAAGTACCAAGTTTTAGGGAGATTCTCTAGAGCTTGAGATCCAAAGATAGACATCATAAAAAACCTGAGAAAACAAACTCAAAATTTTGAAATTGAAACAAAACCAAAGAAGACAAAAGAACAAGGACTAGACAAGTTCAGAGAAACTAATTGAACCAAAGTTGAGAGAAAGAAGAAATATAGAGAGCTCAAGAAAATTCTGAGGGAAGTGTGGACATAGAGAGTGGCAAAGAAGAGGATAAGAAGAATGAGGATAAAATGAGTGTACTATCCCACTACAAAAAATTCACTATCCTAGACAGAAAGGTAGTGATGAAACAGCCCATACAAGAGCATAAGCACAAGGAGTCTTACGACGGGCCAAAAGACACAAAGAAGATAGACTTGGTAGAACTAGGGGAAGAGCCAAGGCTGGCGGTCTATATAGCAATTGATCTGAGTTTTGATGAAGAGGAGAAGCTGATAAGCCTTCTCAAGGAGTGCAAGGATGTGTTTGCATGGTCATACAAAGACTTAAAGGGAGTAGATTTGACAATATGCCAATACACGATCCCATTGAAACTTGAAAGGCCTAGCCGACAGAGACCATACACGTATAATGATATGTTTGTTAAGCACATCAAGAAAGAGATTGATAAACTAAAGGAAGCTGAGTTCATTTATGAGATAGAACACACTGTCTGGGTATCTCCAATTGTGGTAGTCCCTAAGAAGAATGGTAAACTTTGATTGTGTGTTAATCTCAAGAAGGTTAATGCAGCCACAATAAGGGATAATTATCTCTTACCTATCACTAATCATGTTTAGGAACAAGTGGTAGGCAAGCATGCATATTCCTTCTTAGATGGATCCTTTGGCTAAAACCAGCTTTCAATCGCTCTTGAAGATCAATATAAGACAAAATTTGTCACCGAGTGGGGTATATATGCATGTTGGGTAATGTCGTTTGGGTTGACCAATGCCCCCTCAACATTCTAGAGATTAATGGGACATGCTTTTAAAGAATACTTGAGGATATTCTTGGAGATTTATATAGATGATCTATGTGTACACTCTCTCTTGAGAAATGAATATACGGAACACCTTAGAAAATTATTTTTAAAGTATAGGATATACAAGATCTACCTTAACTCAAAAAAGTGCACATTCATGGTTAGACAAGGTAGAATCCTAGGACATACTATCTCAAAAAATGGCATATCTACGGATTTAGATAAGATAAAAGTGATTGTAGGGATGCCTAGACCAAAAAACACAAAGCAGGTACAATGCTTTATGAGACACTGTGGTTATTACATGAGGTTTATAAAAATGTATGCGGTCATTGCTCAACCTCTGTATAGACTTATAGTAGACTTTGAATGGATGGAGGAGTGTGAGGAGTCATTTAAAAAGTTAAAGCAAGCACTCACATCCGCTTTAGTTGTAAAAGCATCAGATTGGGAAAGGATATTTCAGGTTCATATTGATGCTTTGGCATTTGCTATTGGATACATCTTGGTTCAATCAAGAGAAGGAAATATTTCCCAGTCTGTTATGAAAGCAAGCAGCTTAGCAGTGCTGAAAATAACTTCACTATCATTGACAAGGAAGGGCTAGGGATGATATATGTTGTTAAGAATTTTTGGCATTATCTCCTTACAAACCAGTTTTTGTTTTTCATTGATCATCAAGCCCTCTTATACTTGTAAACAAACCATGCAATACCGGACGTATTATACATTGGTCTGCTCCAATCCTCCTAGGTGATTTCCCTACATATTCAATATTGTCTCTTCAAAACTTGCCCATGCTACCTTAGTCTTTTGTTGCTACATGGATTTTCTCAAAAGAAAAGCAACGTGCAAACTTTGCAACAATCTCACCACAAGATGGAGGGGTGTGGTATACCTTATGGAGTAACAACTTAGAATCTCTAACCAGGTTTGGCTACACATGATTCAAGTAAATCTTGATATTTTTCTAGTGTCTTTGCTTGAAAGTAGTCGTCCATTAGTCATCAAGCAGGTCTTGATCTCAATAAGAACTTTTGGAAGCACACTATCCACGATCTAGCCATACTCTTCATGAAGCTCTTTAGTTGTATAGAAAAACTTGCTCAATATAGGATATTTCTCCATTTTGTTTTTTACTTGCAACAAAAAGAATAGGAATTAGAGATGCCATCATTGCCCAAACGAATCATCTTTCCATATATTACTTTACTTTCAATAGCTCTTTATCTTTCCTCAAGAATACCATGTGGTCTAAACTCCAAAACTCCTTTTTGACAACACTAATTATTCACTACCCAATTTATTCAAGAAACTCTTGGTGTTGAGCCCATCTTAAAAACCTTACAAACCAATTGTATCACTTCAAAAACCAGATCAAATCTATTCCATATAAACAAAAAGATCCATATATCCACCTTGTCAACATGAACGTGCTCGGTCTAATTGACCATTCAAAGCAATCAATGTTTGACAATTATTATGCATTCCAAGAATGTGCTCGACGTGTTCTTGCCATTCTGAGCACTCTGTAATCGACACAATCTACCACCATTGCACCCGAGGTACCCCCTCTGTTTCCTAACCTGGTTGACAAAAAATAAGAAGGGTTTTAAGAGGTATCATACCAAGAATTTTTTACTTTCAATTAGTCTAGTGCATTAATACTTATATATCTATGTCATTTCTCAAGGAAGGCTATCTTGTGCACAAGCAATGTGAGTTTATTTTTGGATAACTAGCTCATTCCTTAGGTGTCACCATGAATTTCTATTGGCAAGGTGCAAAGAGAAACATCCTTTGAGTTTGAATTCTACCTTCCCGGCTAAGAATTAAGAGAATACCTCTTTCCCATTTACTAGATGTACCCTTAATTTTATGTTTGGATACTAACTTAACTTTAGGTTTCCTTAAGCATTTTAAAAAAGTAAATAATATGTACTATTACAATATACAAGTAACTCAAGGTTTTATTGTTTCATAGCAATTCAAATATCTACCCATTGTTTTTGAGCTCTAGGATTGCTAATTGTGGTCCAAACAAGTGGCTCTATAATCTTCCTTGTACATTAAGGTTGGTTCTCCCACGGCTGCATATGTTCTTGCTCCTCTTCTTCTTCCACTTCCTCTACCATGTCCTCCATTTCTACCTCCTCTTAGATCATCCCCTTGATTTATCTAAGGTTGAGAAATGGTTATGGCAGTAAATCCACCAAGTTTTTTCTCTTCTGGATAATTATTTATATGGTGTCTCATCTAATTTCATCCATAGCACCTGACATTTAGAAAGGTCTGTTTCAAGCTTACTTGAGCAACTACTCCACATTGTTGATGTCATTGGTTGAAGGTTTCTCTAACTGTTCTTCCAAAGTTGTTAAAACTATTATAGTTCCTTGTAGGGATGATTCCTTCTACTGCAAGCGGTTTGGCTCTTAGAAGGGCATCCTGAATGGATGTAGGCCTCATAGCTTCAAGGCGACGTGCTCAATAATTTGTTAAGTCCTTAACAAAAATGGAAAATATGTTTGTCTATTGTCATTTGGGGAGCATAGCATCGTAAAGACGTATACTTGGTGTAGTACTCCTTCTACAAAATCCCTATTTGGCATAAACCAAAAGAAACTCATTTATCTTAATAGCCTAATGTGCAAGACGGAGATAGCGCTCTTTTATTGTCTGCTTCCTCTTCTCCCAAGATGGTCTACGGGAGGGATTGTCTTTACAATGTTGTTTCCACTAGAGTTTTGTGTCTCCACTGAGACAAAACATGCCTACCATCGCTTGATTCTCTTGAGCAGTCAAGATACTCATCCATAGCATCCAGTCATATTTCAGCATCATGATTGATGTTGGGTCCTTCTCCCTTGAAGGTGGGGAGTTGCACTTGCTTTAGTAATAGTTTCTTTTCTTGTGTAATTGTGTAAAGGCTATTCATGCGAGCATCACCCTAGGATTGAATAGCGAGGTTTAGTACTAAATAAAGATCTACCTTTTTTATGCTTTCAAAATTATCTCATACTCAAAACAATTGCACACTAAATGAAGACAGTGGCAAAACCATAAACGACTCTTACATGAGCATGATGCATACTGGAGTTTTACAGACCATATAGAGTAATCTGTTGGATTTGGATGCAGGATCTACCATGGGTATGCACGCTCGCCTACCATGAGAGCCGATATGACTGCATGTAGATCAGCTGAGCGAGCTAGTCGGTGTAGGTTGAGAGAGCCTCTCACCTGTTTTCTTGTACATACTAGTAATTTAGCTAGTAGGACCCACTTATCGGCACATTTGCTTTTAAGTGGGAGATTTTTGGGGTATAGGCATCTGTGTCTTTCCCGACCGCCCAGGCTATGGGCGCTTGCCCACTCATCACCTTATTTGTTGTACATATACACAACAATAAGGAGTAGCTCAATTGAAGCCGACTCCACCCACACACTATCTACTCCTCTCCTTCTCTCCTTCCCACACGCACACCACACCGTGCATGCACGCATCCATGCAACCACACTCTTCAAATAAGTGGGTCAATCTAGCTAATTACTAGTATATACAAGTAATATAAGCTAGAGACTCTCCCAGCCTATGCCAATTGGCTCACTCATTTGATCTACATGCAACCTTATTGGCTCTTGTGATAGGTGATCATGCGAATCCACGCTAGAGCCTACATGAAAATCCCTCATACACCTCTTTATGGATTGCATAGCTCCACAATGCATCATGATAGACATAGCATGACTAACAATCCCTACTATAAATGCTCCCATTAAAGCTGCTAGGTCGGACCTTAATACTAGTAGATGCTCAAACACTAATGAAATATGTGCAATCGGGCCTCAACACTAGTAGGACGTACAAGAGATGCCCAAATGCTGATGAAATCTATGCAAACCTAGTTGTACTAGCCTCGTCAATGCTATCTGCATGCACTACATCATCATGAGTACTCATCACGGATGGATGTGATATTATCAACACTAGCATGGCTATGTCCCTCTCCTCCATAGGTGGAACTATGTGTTGTGGCATCAACTCATCGGCCTCTAACATGAGCATATTAAAGAGCTTCATGTTTGTCATCTTTGTGTGTGTCTCTAGGGAACATGCCTACTCTACCTTTGTTTGCATAGACTCTAACAACACTTACTATGTCTCACTTGATCAATCATGTTCCACTTCTGATGTTACACAGCTTGTAGTAGGCACTACTCCAAGTGCACAAGGAGATCAACAACCCTGCTTCACCATCTAGCCATAGAAAAAATGGGGAAGCCTTCCTCATTCTCGAGATGTATAGTGTGTGGCCTATTGTCCACACTTGTCTGACTGCTCGTGCACTCTGGCACGGGTGTCCTCACCCACCACTAAACCCTGGATGGCACCTTGCCATGGCACTTTGTCCATGGCCTCGGCCATCCAATCAATGATATGTCACAATGTTACAGCCTATGTGACATTACCCCCTCCCCCTCCCCTATAAAGTGTTTTCATCCTTGAAAACAACATGGGGAATCTTTTGGCAATTGTGCTATAGCATTTCCACATTGCCCCTTCCTCATCTAAGTCTGTCCACTTAACTAGTACCTCCTAATACACTTTATTACTAGTTTTTCTATCTCAATACCCTATAATCCTTTCCAATTCATGTGGTATCTTTTGGCGGCTCTATCAAGTCAACCAAAACCTCTAGAGAAACTACATTTTCCAACCCATGAATTATACTCATGAGTGTTGTGGTCTTGATTAACTTTAACTTCTTAACTATTGAGTAGTTTAATAAGTAATCACTAGCTCCATCATCTATGAAGACAATGACACTACGGCCACCTATGGTGCCATACATGTGCATCATGTCATGAGGACCTATGCTAGGTTGGTTGCATTATTTTAGACCAACGACCACCCTGACTTCTCTGGTCCATCCTCTCCCCTTGCCTCTCACTACAAGACCCTTTTCTTTTAAACCCCACCCCCTTTTTCTCTTTATCCCCAGCTCTACCTACCCCATCTTGCACACCACGGTGCTTGTTGTCGTCATAAATTTGCACATATTTGATTGCCTTGGATCAGGAGGCTCAACATACTCAAGGTAATCACCTGTGAGGCATCTCTTGAAGACTTCTAGCATCTAGAATACATCAATCCCTTTCAACTTGAGTACTATCTCTCTATAGTCCAAGATGTGCTAAGCTAGGAGCTTGCTCTCCATCAAGAACTTGTCCCATAAGTCCTAGTTTCTCTCTTCTTGGTTGCCTTGCAAGAGTTCCTTTTGAAACATCGTTTCGAAATTAGGCCAAGTGGTAGGACAAGTAGTCAAACTTTTCCACCACTTGTACACCTTGTCAGTCAACAAGAATCTAGCCTCTACAGGTTGCACATGGCAAGGTTGCTTCCATAGTGCATGAATGACCAACCACGTTGCTAGGAACATATTCATTGAATCTTTGTTCCACTCTCTTTTCTCACCTCTAAACATAGGCAATTTGAAATATTTGAGTAGGGACAAGATTGTCTCTTTGGATGGCCCCATAGGCACATCAATCTGGACTCTCATGTTCATGGGTGAGGCTACACTCACTCACACCACAGGATCTCTCCTATTATGAGGAATAAGAAATCCGACCGAAGTGGCCCCGTCAACGCATCTAGGTGTGTGGAGATGCTCTATAACATTGTGATTACATCATCATGGACCTTCTCTAAGGTGGTCAATTATGCCTAAAAATATTTAAATATCCCACTAGAGAGCTTTGTCTCTGCCAAGACATCGGCAGGGGTCAGCTAGGTCATAGTCCTTGGTTCCTTATCATCCCCCTTGGCGATGCCATGTTGGTGGACTCTATAGGTGCACCGCACATGAAGTGTGTTGGCAGGTCATGTGAGGTGACCGGTGAACGTGCTCCACAATGGGAGAAAACCTGGCATCTATGGCTAGACAATTTGGTCAATGTTAAGCCCATAACTGATGAGAGCAAACCCCAAAGGCTAGAGAACAGAGGGCCGTGAGAGACACTACATCTAGGAGACATTTTTTAACTTTCTTGCATTAAAATTTAAATGCAATAATGTCCAAATTGAAATAACTCAAACTTTGAAAAAATAACGCTAATGAATTAGCAATAGAGAAAAAATAGTCACCCCTCTCTTTTCCAAAATCACAAGCCGGTGTCAAAGTCATCGTATCGTAGTGTATCCGCTTTGGAAGTCCATCACAAGCAAGAGCTTTGTCTTTGTATTTCTATGCCATTGAGTTCACACCATGATGGTTCTGCTCCCTAAGTGCACAAAGATCCCCTTGTCAATGTTGTATGTAAAGAGGTTCACCGACATTCTTCAACTTTCCCCTATGGGGATTAAACAAAACCCTTCTTGAATAAAAGCATGTTCACTGCCCTGTAGGAAACCTTCTTGAAAAAAAATCCTAGTCAATGCCATATAGGAAACCTTCTTTACACCCTCTCAAATCCAATTCCCTTTCAAGATATGGGAACCATCTCCACTTTACATGAAGGCCAATTAAATTAGTTAAAATAAATATTTTTCTCTATAAACAGGTGTTGGGGCACAATGCATCATTTTATGTGTGGAGGAGTGCAAAACAAAGATGAAAATGAGATCTATACGTCGAAAAAATTTGAGCGTGAACGGGAGTACAGAGACGACATACAACATTGCCAGAGATTTGTAGTGTAACAAAATTGGGGGTTTGAAGCGAGACAGTCCGACGGGAGTAATATGCCATTTTGCCAAATGGGTTTGATCTCATGATCTGACGGTGGAGATTGAAACACCACCCACTCTAACCATTCGACCATCGGGCGCTTCGTGTCCTCAAATTGGTGGAAGGTGGAAGGTAGTAGGGTCCCTCAACAGGGACCCAGAATTTTTATTGGCCCCTTTACCCTAGAGATGCTGGAGTATTGGAGGTGTCGGGGACCAAGGGTGACTTGTTATTTTGGGATGGCACCAGCCTTGAGTAGTGAACACAAGTGGTATTAGGCGGACAATAACAAGCGGCAGGCGGTGATGCTTGCACGTCTCCTAAAAATCTCTCCCCCATGAGCTTGGAGCTAGTGCTACTATGGAAAACTTTGTCATAGGTGCGTTGTGTTCATGCAGGCAGGCTATTCGTGGTGGTGAGTGGTTGGATGGCAAGTGGTGATAGAGAGAGGGAGGGAGGAAGAGAGAGGGTGTGCCTCCTACTTTAAGTCTCCATAGCTTCCTGCTTCATCCCCCTTGTTCCCTCTAGATTCCCTAATTCTCCCTCTATTTAATAAAGATTATGGCTAAAGTCATGTGGGTCCGGTCATGCGAGGTGATCTGAGCTAGGCTTTGATACCAATGCTAGATAGCTTGTAGCAAGCAGTACTCCAAGTGCATGAAGACGGCAACAACCTTGGCTCACCACCCAGTCATAAAGGAGAATGGGGAATCCTTCCCCATTCTTGGGTTTTATATTGTGTGGCTTGATGTCCACACTTTCCTAGTCCCCCGTGCACTCCGACACAGGCATCCTTACGCACTGAACCCCGGATGACACCTTGTCCTGGTCCGCTGACCATGGCCCTAGCCATCCGATCAATCATCTATCATGACATTATTGCTAACGTAACATCTACCTCTGCAAAGTCCATTGACATGTCCTGCATAGCTACATGCTCTGTCTCCACACATGGATAAGACATGTCTCGTCTCTCACATATCACATGTCAGTGAAGCAATCAAGACCAAACCGTTTCAAACCTCAAATATGTCCAATGGTACAGAGAAGCCATATCAAGCTCCTCTCGCAATCACAAACAATCTGCAACACATTTGGAAAGACTAATCTTGAAGCAGTACATGACAAGCACAATTTGCTAGATGTCTCATTGAGATCAAACTCTACGCAATCTCAGGAACATAACGCACATGCCATAGCATAAAAGATGCACCACTCAATAATAACAAGAATACATCTCCTACATACTCAATGTCAAACGCAAAACCATCGACCAAGTACACACAACCAAGAATCCCACTAGAGAAGGCATTAGACCACTCATGACATGGTATGAGGTGGAAGGCTGCATCCTCATCTAGTAACCAATAAGAAGAAATGTCACCTCTACCAGAAATATAAGCAAGAAGAACACTAGAGGTAAACATGACATCACCATCACTCGCATATGAAGCCATCTCTCTAGCCTACGTCAAAATCTCACATGCATCACACGTACATCTTTGTTGCTACCTCATATGTCTGCAACAGTACCTAATGTGCCTTGTGTGACCACAATGCTAGAAATGCAAGTATCGGTATGAATAACTCCATCTCTCACAATTCATCTATGTAGACTCTGAACTATCACACATATCTGCTATAATGGATGTCAAGAAACCAAAATTTTCATATGCATCCAAAAAGTGAATGGCAAGAAATCTTGGGAGAATCCATCAGCCATAAATTGTATCAAAGATGCCAAAGTGGGAGATCACATATATTTGCTATAATGGATGTCGAGGAACCAAAATTTGCATATGCATCCAAAAAGTGTATGCCAAGAAATCTTGGGAGAATCCGGCAAAGTCTCAACCATAAACCGTATCAAAGATGCCAAAGTGAGAGATCACATCGACCACTACACAATCATAACCATGATTAACACATATGCAACATGTAGTTCAACGTAGCTCTACCAAAGAAACATGTAGAACTTGTAGTTTGTGACTACCTGTAACCTATAAGCAGTAGACTCGCGATCAAAATATCCATAGATCAAAAACAGTACATTACATATAACGTGTAGCCATTACGAGCATACACAGATCTCACTCCTGCGAGAGTGGATTAAAAAACAATAAATTTGTATCCAAAAGCGATAAAAAATCTGGTCAAGTGAAACTCAATCACTGTCAATGTGGGAGTAAAATGACCACTATTGCATCAGAGAGTAAATTGCAAATATGTAGAAATTATGGCGAGCACTTGGGAAGAAATCCGGCAGAGTTTTTCATGTAATTTGAGTAAAATCTCAAATAAAATCGGCTATATGCATAAATAGAGATTAAATGTCTCATTTATAATCTGGCATACATGGCATCCAAATGTGTATCAATTTAAAAGCCACATCCCAAACCAACACATTGCATACAAAAATGCAAGGTAAATTATCTCTCAAATAGCACCACTATGTGACATACAGATCCAAAGAGGCAAACTATGTAATGCTCTGCAATCCAACTGTCAAATCTTCTATGTGTAGGAATTGATGCATGTTGCTACAAAAAAACTCAACATTGAAAATTTCTAAATTTTGATCTCCTCAATGTGTCTTGAATGTCGTGAAACCCTAGTTAGACTCCTAGATCATACAGATCCAAGTCCAAGTGTGAGAGATAGGCCAAAAACAACGTTTTTTTGTGCAAGAATCGATGCACGTTGCTACAAAAAAACTCAACATTGAAAATTTCTAAATTTTGATCTCCTCAATGTGTCTTGAATGTCGTGAAACCCTAGTTAGACTCCTAGATCATACAGATCCAAGTCCAAGTGTGAGAGATAGGCCAAAAACAACAATTTTTTGTGTGTATCACACGTAGCATTACCTCTTTTTTCAGCTACAAGCCCATCTATTAAACCATGGCATCTATCAAACAGAACAATTTTTACTCATCACAAATCACCCACAACCCATAAATCACACCATGCACACATCATACTAATAGTAAGACAAAATGAACACCCCCTCAAACCATGAATTTGATTTTTAAAAATACAATATCAAAGTCCTTAATCATAGTTTGTGTCATACATACTCATATGCACACCATGAAAATCGAACAAAAAATTTCAATGAAAATTACCTTCTATGTTGCTTGACGATAGTTGAACACACATAGAAGATCCTCATTTGTCAGCTTGCTCTGATGGATAAACATATTATGGTTCCAATCCAAGCCAAATAGTGAAGGAAATATGCTTGCAAGCCATACATGGTTTTCTATGTGCCACTTGTTTGGCAAAGTCTCTACGCGTACACATCAGGCTACTAGCAATGTGAACTTCATACCTCTGTTCCCAGACTTGTGATGAAGATGTCTCCAGCATGAATTTTTCATGCATGCCTGCCTTCACGATAGTGAGCTGAACAATCTATGCCTCCATGGTTATGACTCATTCAATTCTCTCCGAGGCTTGAATTGATACTCCGGGTCAATAACACACGTTGATGGTTTCCTTTGCTGCAATTTTCTTGATTGTGAAGCCTCTTGTGTCCAATTCCAATAGCTCCAAAGCATTCAAATTTGTTCCCTTTTCCACTGGGTACTCTTTTAGGGCATTGGGTGATTGTGTTAGAAATCTTCCATGTGTGATCCACACCATTATCTCATAACCACATGAATTATTCCTTTGAACCGGTCCCTTTACCAGTGTCATCTCCTCTCTCCCATGTATGAATCCCCCAGCAGATGTTACCATATACATGTGGTAGTGATGTGTGTGAACACACTAGGACCGTCGGGGCATTTTTTCCCTCTTTAGGAGGTTTTTTCCCCTGTGCATGTATATACGCCCATCACTCTAGGGCTATCTATCTTTTCCATTACACACTAAGTACACATTCTCTATTGTGTGCCTTGAGCTTCCTTCGTCTTCTCCAAGTTGTGTGCATTTCTCTGCAACCCTAATTCCAAAAATTGGTATCAAAGCAGATTGCTTCTCCCGAGCTCAGTCGCCAGTAGCTCCAACACACGCCTGCTCACTTTCTCCGATTCCTGTGAGCTTTGGCGAGCATTCACAGGTCGACAAAAATTTCGGCCTCCGTTTCCACTACAAGCAGGTCTGCACAGGCAATTTTGTCATTTTGTGCAGAATTTTTGTCAATGTCGTTTTTTGCATAACAGGTGCCTTACAGTCTTCTACGATTTGTGCTATATAGAATGTGTTGTTCCCGCTTCATTTCTCCTCTTTTCGGCAAGTTTTTACATCAGGTGCAGCATTTACCATGGCTGACAACAACACAGATGTGTTCAAGATGTTTGCTGCTGAGAATAGATTGGATGGGGACAATTATGCTATGTGGGCTTACATGATACAACATGTTCTTGTGTCAAAGGGCATCTGGAATATTGTGCTAGGCATTCATGTACATCCTGGTTCTGAGGATGCAGGCGATGTTGAGGATGTTGCAAGTCTTGTTGCAAGAATTGCTACTACTAGAGTTGTTTTGCCTATGGCAGAACAATCTCATTGGGATGTAAAGGATGCGCAGGCTCATGCATTGATTGTGTTGTCTGTGAAGCACGCCATTGTTTCTCACATTCATTCAGCAAAATCTGCAAAACAGTCTTGGGATGTTTTTGTTGGTCTTTATGCAAGTTGCAATGAGGTTGAAATTGCTTTGCTGCGTGAAGAGCTGGAATCAAAGATCATGCATGAGGAAGATTATATGGACACTTTCCTTGCTGGTGTCAAGGATATCAATGAGCAAGTCATTTCAGACAGTTCCCTTGTGCAGACTGTTCTTGATGCCTTACCAGATTCTTACCAGACTTTTGCTAGTACCCAAGGAAATCCTGAAGTTGTCAAGTTTGATGTATTATGCACATTGTTGTTGTAAGAGTCACTTTCCAAAAAAAACAGGACTAGGCAGCGTGCAATTGAACAGGCTTATATTGCTTCTCAAAGAAAGGGTGGTAATAGCAATGCAACCACTTTTATGGTTCTGCTGCGAGTAGCAAAACTTCTGTTCCTAATGCTTCTGCGTCTGGAAATTTGGGTGATAAGGGAAAAAAGAAGATGCGTTTCCATTATTGTAAAGCTAATGATCACTTGATCAAGCAGTGTCCTAAGTTGAAGGCCAAAGAGGCTAAGAAGAAAGAGGGTGGTTCCACTGCAAATGCTGGTTCCACTACAAATGCATCCATTGTTGAGTCTTCTGTGAAAGGAGACTGTGATGCTGATGCTGATGTTGATGCAGAATGGGCTTTTAGTGCAGAGTGCACTTACAATCCTGATGTCCATGATACATGCTTGTCAGTTGCTGTAGATTCACATGTGTGGTATTTCAATAGTGGTGCTACAAAGCACATTACCTCACATCGTGAATTGGTCACCTCTCTCGAGTCTGTCCCTCATGGGAATTCAGTCACTTGTGCCAACAATGCCTCTTATCCGGTTCAAGGGGTTGGAAATATTGTGCTTATTGCTGCAAATGGCAGTTCTTTCACACTTGTTGATGCACTTTATGTACCTAGGATCAAGAAGAATCTTTTGTCTATATCCGCACTTGCTAGACTTGGACTTGTAGCGAAATTTGTGGATGACAGATGTACAGTTCATGATCTTAATTTTGGTGATGAAATTGTTGCATCTTGCCTTTTGTGCCTTGGGCTGTATAAGCTCACTTTGTGTGACAAGTGTGGACAAAATTTTGCAAATGCAGTTGCAGATCAAGGGCTATTTCAGATGCAAAACTTTGGCATGCACGTTTTGGGCATCTGAATTTTGCCAGTTTGCTGCGTTTGCAGAAATCTGATATGGTTGCTTCTTTTCCGCCTCTTGAAGCACCTATCAAACATGTTTGTGAAGGCTATATTTTGGGTAAAATGCAGCATTCTAAGTTTCCAAATGATGGTCTAGTTAGGGCCACATGCAAGTTGCACCTTATGGATAGTGATGTTTGTGGGCCCATGCAAACTCCATCCTTGAGCAATTACATGTACTTCGTGACTTTCATCGATGATTACTCCAGGCATGCATGGGTATTTCCACTTAAAGCAAAGTCCGAAGTTTTTATGTGCTTCAAACAATTTCTGGCTATGGCTGAAAATGTATCGAAATGTACTATGGGCACCCTCGGGGGAGTATACGTCTCATGAATTTAATGCATTTCTGGCTAGTCGTGGGATAAAACACCAATGTACAGTGCCGTATACGCCTCAGCAAAATGATGTTGCTGAGAGGAAAAACATGTCTCTCACGGAAATGGCATGATATATGGTCAAGAGTCAAGCTTTACCACATTCGTTTTGGCCATGTGTGCCACTTATGTACTCAACAGGTGTCCTACGAAAGCGTTGCAGTCTATGACTCCATATGAAGCATGGCATGATAGAAAGCCATCTATTGAGCACATGTGTGTTTTTGGTTGTTTGGCTTATGTTTTAGTGCCACAAGTGCAGCACAGAAAATTGGATGATAAGGTTGTCAAATGTATTTCTGTTCGTTATAGTGCTAAAAGCAAAGGTTACAGGTTGTATCATTTGCAAACAAAGCATATTTTGGTTTCATGGGATGTAGTGTTTGTGGAAGATTTTGTTTAGCCCTTGCTGTCATGTACTAGAGACAGTAATGTCACAGGACATTTATGACACTTTCTTGCCTCTTTTCAGTGGTGGAAGTTCGAATGTAAATTCCAATGAGGAAAATGTACATCTTATGGGGGTTTCAGAAAATGTTACAAATCAGCCTATTACTGATGCTAATGTACATGATGTACTTGATGAGGAAAGGAATGAAAATGAGCAGGATAGAGGTATGCCAAAATGGCTGGTGCATACATTGCGTGATAGTAAATTGGATGCACCTTTGTCTAGTCGTACTCGTTCAGGCTCTCGCCATGCATCTTATGCATCAAATTGTTATGCTTTGGCTGTGTCTAGATTACATGATGTTGAGGAATCTCTATCTTTTGATGAAGCACAGAATTTAGAAAATTGGATGGCTCCCATGCAATCAGAATATGATGCACTCATAGAAAATGACACATGGACTTTATGTGATTTGCCTCCTGGCAAAAAGGCCATTGGTACGAAGTGGGTTTACAAGCTGAAACGCAAGCCGAATGGTGAGATCGATCACCATAAGGCTCAACTTGTTGCAAAGGGTTATGCACAGCAAAAAGGCATAAATTATGAAGAGACTTTTTCTCCCACTTGTCGTATGACTACTGTGCATTTTCTATGTGCATTGGCAGCTCATTTTGGTTGGGATGTACATCAATCAGACATTGTTACTGCTTTCTTGAATGGAGACATATTTGAGAAAGTTTATGTAATGCAGCATCACGTTTTGTGAAGAAAGGACAAGAGGACAAAGTGTGCAGATGTAACAAGGCTTTGTATGGGTTGAAGCAATTTCCTCGTGCTTGGTATGAGAAAGCTGACACTCATTTGGGCAAACAAGGCTTTTGTAACAGTCCAGCAAAAAGCACATTGTATGTAAAGCGTGAGGGTAATGTACTTCTCATTGTGGTTCTTTATGTAAATGATTTTTTTATCACTGGACCAAATGAGAGACATATTGCTGAATTTAAGGCTGACTTGAGTGCTACTTTCAAGATGAAAGATTTGGGGCTGTTGCATCATTACTTGGGCATATAGTTTAAGCAGTGTGATGGTGGTATTTTCTTGTGTCAAAAAAGGTACATAGAGACATTGCTATGTAATTTTGGACTTGAGGATTGCAAAACTATTTCCATTCCCATGGAAATAGGTTTGAAATTGAGTCTACATGATGCTGGTGATCCTGCAGATGTCACTCTTTACCAAACTGTTGTTGGATGCCTCATTTATGTATGCAACACGAGGCCAGATATTCAGTTTCCAGTCTCACAGGTCAGCACATTTAGGCATAGCCCAGGGTCTAAGCATTGGAGGTGTCAAGAGGATTTTTTGCTACCTTAGTGGCACTTTACATCTTGGCTTGTTTTATCCCGAGGGGGGATCATTGCCGCCAGACTTACATGCTTTTTCGGACTCAGATTGGGCTAGTTGTTTTGACACGAGAGTGTCCACAAGTAGTTTTTGTTTCATGCTTGGCAGTTCATGTATATCATGGTTGAGCAAGAAGCAACCTACTGTGGCCACTTCGAGTTGTGAGGCTGAGTACAGGGCAGTCTTCACAGCTACGGTTGAGTGTGTATGGCTCACGTGTTGGATAGGACACTGCCAACACTATCTACATTGACAGTCAGAGCGCATTGGAAGTTGCAAGGAACCTAGTTTTTCATGCTCGCACAAAGCACTATGTCAGGGAGAGGCTCTCAGTAGGAGAGATCAGTTTGGCTTATGTGCCAACACAAGACAACCTTGCAGATCTTTTCGCAAAGGAATTGTCTCGTGAGAAGCTCTAAGCTTTCCACAAAGCTTTGGGCTTACTCCCCTTTGTGGACTGATCATATCCTCATGGCATGGCACTTCCCTCTCGTTCACTGCATTTTTTCCCTCTTTAGGAGGTTTTTCCCCCCGTGCATTGTATATACGCCCATCACTCTAGGGCTATCTATCTTTTCCATTGCACACTAAGTAACACACTCTCTATTGTGTTCCTTGGGCTTCCTTCGTCTTCTCCAAGCTGTGTGCGTTTCTCTGCAACCCTAATTCCAACAGAAGAATGGTACAATTGCACATGTACCCGTGTTCTTTATAATTTTTCTTTATTTAGCAAATCTAGAACCTTACCACCCTTGGCATTGGGCCCTGCTTCCCTTTGGTATATGACAGATTTCCCACATTTTTTTATGAATATCTATCTCCTCAATCGTTATCCCACCTTCGTGTTCTTTGACCATGTTATTTGCCCGTACGGATGATTCTTGGGGTCCTCTATGACTTTGCAGGATTTTCTGTGTGAGATATTGTGGTCAATGTGACGCATTCTCTTCCTCACATCTCACTTTTGTAGCATATTTTTGCTTCCTAGAAACTGTACTATTATCTCCCTCCATTGCCTGTTTACGATAGAGTGCTGTATCTCCTTGCTCATCCTCAATCTCTCTACCAATAGCAGTTGGACCCAGTGCTCGGTCTTGCTGAGCTCGACAACCAAGTTTTTCAATTGAAGGTCCAGCTCCATGATATCTACATTCAACAAAATCAAGAATCTTTACACTTTGCAGTAGAGCATTTGAAAGATCAAAAACGCAAGCATCGTACAAGTTCAACATTTATTTGTTTCCCTTGCCAGCTAGCCAACTTGAGCGTTTTGTTTTGGCAAGTTTTGTAGTCGATATGTATGATAGATCATCCGCTTCCTGCAACATATTGTAATCAAGGGATTGCATTGAAGAAACATAATAAAGAACCCCATTAAAATAAATTCTTGCATTGTTTTACCCTAATGAAGTGCTTTCTCTAGTGATGGTAGCACACATGCCACCAACTGAGCCAACAATCCATTTGCGACAAGTTACAATCACACTTTTTCAGAAGCCCACCATGCTTGAATATCTTGTCCAAGCCTGTTTGCCTCCTCCTCGCTTCTTGAAAAGTGCCACAATTCACACATATGCTTGTGCTCATCTTGGGAATTTTTATGCATCTATTGAATGGTATGAATGTGCAAGCTTTGCTCCCAATGAAACAAGCACCACCGTTCTCTTCCTTCCATAACATTGTCAAGTCCCCCATTAACACATTTTGAATAGCTTTCCAATTTGCACCAGCTTCATCTTCCATGAACCCTCTAAAATCAGCTAGTGCTTTCCAACAGCACCAAATTCATTATTTCCCAAAACATGATCTGCACCTGTGTGTCCTCTTTCTTCAGCTTGCAGATTGCAATTGTTTGCATTTCTTGAATCTGGCAAAGTTTGAAGATTATTGAATACTACGTTAGAAGTCCCGAAATCAAGGACGCCATGCAAGTAGGCTTACATAGGATAGTAGACATGTGCTACCATTGTTGTCCATCCCACAACTCTACGCATGTGATCGAAGAAAACCCAGCTTTCTCGCAAGTCTCCACTTACATCTTGTTGCATTCTACTCACAAGCTCCACACCAGAACCCAGACCATTGATTGACATTTTGAATACATGACATCTTTTGTTATGATCTAGGGATTGACTCGGAAAAAGCATATTGTGGAAGAACCTGTAGCCGCAATTATTTTTTACCCACAACAATTGAGACTTGGCACCAAGACCAATCCATGAGATAGTTGCTTCTCTCATCCAATGACTGAATCTGAGTTTTATAAAACATATTTGTAGTTTAGCCCCATGGAGGATGAGAAATTGAGCGACGTACAAAAATATAAATCAATACCTTTGCGTATGAATCAATGGCCGCATCTCCTCCAATACAAAGATAATCTCATTGATATTTAGCTCCTCCCCATTTTCTTGAACCACTTTTTGCATCACCATCTGCTTTGTAGATTCAACTACAAATGCCTAGGTCCAGTCACACTGGTGTTTTAGACACGACCCGAGACACGAGTTCTCTTGTCCTTTGTATTGCCGATCACAAAACTCCCTTTGCAACGGGGTGATTATGCCTTTTGATATGGATGAACAACCGCGTCTAGTTGTATTGAACGAGCACGTAGTATACAGTGCAAGGACACTCTTGTAGAAAAATTGGACTATTAGCACAGTGGAAGCAACAAAGTGTTCCATTTTTGGAGCTCAACATACCAACTGATGGCTATTGACATTAGAAACTTCTCTGTCCAGGAAGTCTCATTTGGCTGCCCGTTGATTGCATTAATTGAACACAAGCTATTTTTGCAGACCAGGTGTCTGACACATTTACTTCTTTTGATGAAATTTGGATACTTGATTCTAGAATAAATAGGCTTTACCCAGCAATGACCATCATACTTGTGTTCCATTCCTAACATTTTCGGGATACTATCTGGCACGGCCTCTAGCTCATCAAAGCAATCTGCATTGTACACTTGCGGAATTTCATCAACATGCTTCTTAATTGAACATCTAAAAATCATCCGACTCAACTTGGGGTACATGTGGCTATTCAAAGCAATGTACTCTAGTGTACTTTGATATTTCTCCACTTGGTCAAACACCATAGACTTATTTATGTTTTCTTTTTCTTCCTCCAGTGAACCATCTCTCTTTGCTTGCTTACAAACAAAAAAAGATCCTTTTTTTATGTTGGTTAAATTCCCAACCGCAATACCTTCATGTTCCTCAATGAGATGTCCGACAGCTCAACTATTGCCATTTTAGACTTCGGAGCCATATCCACACTCTTGTTGGTGACCAAAAAAAACCTCGTCAACAATGTTGAATCCAAAATTAATTGAAATTGATGACTTACTGTCACACTATCTTTCACCTCAGTATGGATATTGCTATCAGGAGTGGAAATGATTGCAAACATCTCGCTATCACCACTACCCTCGTAATCTCGAGGGTTCACCATGGCAAATCTTGTCGGCCAATCAAGTAGCATAGGGACACTGCTAGAAGTATTCAAGAACAAACTCACCTTGCACGATGCAGATGAATCCATTGCTCGACAAATCCAATAGAGGGAGCTAGATATCAAGATTTATTTTAGCTTACAACCTACCCTATATTTATAGGCAAACGGCACACTCAAATCCAATAATATGAAGCTCTATCTATGGCACTCCATCATTAAAAGATCATGAAGTAAAGTGTGTTGGTTAAATCCCCAATTAGTTGCAATACCACCTCTCTAATTTTTCTCCGTTAACCTTCTTCCGTATTTATAACTCTCCCTCTCTCTCTCTCTCTCTCTCTCTCTCTCTCTCTCTCTCTCTCTCTCTCTCTCTCTCTCTCTCTCTCTCTCTCTCTCTCTCTCTCTCTCTCTATCTATCTATCTATCTATCTATTTTACCCTTCTTCTCTTTTCCTCTTACCCTTTCTCTATCGCTCTCTATTACCCTTTTTCTCTCCATTCCTCTCTCTCTAACCTTACTTCTCATTATAATTATCTCTCCACTTTTTATATTTATTTCACTATTCATCTCTTATCTTTTTTCTATCCTATCTTACAAACTCACTCTCCACCTATCACTTTTCTATCTCTCTAACTCACCACTTTAATCGTTCTCTTAGCTATATTCTAGAGTCTAATGCACCCGCACCCCCTTTTTATTACCCTCTCTCTCTCTTACTCTTCTCTAATTTAATATTTATATATATTTATCTTATTTCTCTCTATCTCTCACCTTTCATCTATCCCTATCTCTATCTCTATTATACTATGTTGCTTTGCAGTGTTGCTAAACCACCCATCTCTCTCTCTCCCTCTCGTATACTCTATCTGTTTGACCTCCAACTAAACAACCAGATCTCTTTCTCACCCTCTATCCATCACTCTCTCTCTTACTCTTCTCTAATTTAATATTTATATGTATTTATCTTATTTCTCTCTATCTCCCTTCCTCCTTGTACCTCTACCTCTCTTACTCTTCTTTAATTAATACTTAAATATATTTATCTTATTTATCTCTATCTCTCACCTTTCATCTATCCCTATCTCTATCTTTATTATACTATTTTGTTTCGCAGTGTTGCTAAACCACCCATCTCTCTCTCTCCCTCTCTTATACTGTAAGACAAGGGGAACTAGAACCTGCGAGTCTACCACCCACTATATAGCATAGCCCCTGGCCCTTTGCCCTAGTTGGAATCCCTTTCCACACTGCTTAGCCCGGCCCTACCCTTGTCTAGTCCGGCCTTGCCGGTGTCCTGACATTACTCCCCCCTTAAGAAGAGTTTTTGTCCTCGAAAACAAAAGTGGGGAACTTCTTCTTAAGAACACTAATGTTTTCCCAAGTGGCACCTTCCTCAGGTCGGTCTTTCCACTTGATTAAGGCTTGTTGACATACGTGATGACATGTATGCAACTCATGATAATCGAGAACACATTCAAGTTCATGCCGTAAGGTAGGAGGTTCAATGAAATCAACCAAAACCTGTTGGTCAATGACATTGTCGTCCCCATGTAACCGCTTACGTAAACGGCTTACATGAAACACCGGATGAATGCGAGAATGTGAAGATAGTAATAATTTGTAGGCACGATCACCTACTCGCTTGAGTATTTTGAAAGGCCCACAATATCGATAATTTAGGTGTTGGCCCAGTTTTCAAACTTTCTGAATGTTCTAGCACACGTAAAAATACTTCCTCCCCTTCTTCGAAGGTAACTTGCCGACGTTTCTCATCAGCGTACTTCTTATACCGATCATGTGCTTGTCGGACATTCTGATGAGCAAGTTTCAGCATATCCATGTGGTCTTGGAGAAAATCCTTAACCTGTTGGAGTTTTTCGGTTGCCAACCCCACCGTAACTGGTGACCTAGGTTGAAACCCGAACATGAGCATGAAAGCACTAAAGCCTGTTGTGACATGCTTAGCACTGTTGTAGGAAAACTCAAGAATAGGTAAGTATTCTTCCCAATTTGACTGTTTTTTGCTGACGTATGCTCTTAACATATCCTTTAGCACCTGGTTAACTCGTTCCGTCTGACCATCTGTTTCTGCATGATCAGTTGTACTGAGGTTCAGTTGTATACCCAATCACTTAAATACAGCTCTCCAAAAGTGGTTGTTAAACTTGGGATCACGGTCACTGACAATGTTACTTGGCAAACCATACAGTTTGTATAGATTGTCCACAAATAACTTGGCTAGTTTTGGTGTCTTAACCGTTGATTTGATCGGAATAAACTTACATAGTTTAGTCAACCTGTCTACGACCACCCACACCGAGTCATGACCTCGTACAGTGGTTGGTAAACCCACAATAAAATCCATAGAGATGCTTTCCCATTTTTCATTGGGAATCTCCAAAGGATGTAAGAGTCCTAATGCTTTCAGGCACTCTGCTTTGTTAACTTGACATTTTTGGCAATGCAAGACATAAGCTTGAACAAAGCCATGTATACATGGCCAGTAAAACTGTCGTCGTACGAGAGCATAAGTTTTTCTAATCTTGAGTTCCCTACACTTGGACTATCATGACATTCATAAAGAATTTGGTGCTGAATGTCTGTGTCCGTCGGTACACAAACTCTCCCCTTATGGAATAGGTGCCCATTGTCGATGGTGAAATGCTTCCATCGCTGTAGTTCATCACTTGATAAAAGAGAACTAGGTGTGGAGGTTAACTATACACTAGCGTCATTGGAGTGAGAAGGATCCCTCTTTTGAACATGGCTCCACACTTTGGAATATGCTTCATCATGCTCATATTTGCCTTTGAGAGAATCTAAAAATTCATTACAAAGTTCCGTGAACAAGAGCGAATTGATCTCTGGCATTCGACTTAGAGTGCCCGCCACGACATTGTACCGGCCTTTGCGATACCTTAGCTTGGCGTCATATTCCTGAAGAATCTCGGCCCACCTGACTTTTCAACCCGTCAAATCCGTTTGTTGTGTAAACCATTTGATGCTTTCATGGTCAAACACAATGTCAAACTGAGCACCATACAGATAATGCCGCCATGTTTAAAGGCAGACATTATTGCATAGAGTTTGCGTTCGTAAGCAGAATAGTTCTGCTGAGCTGCATCAAGCTTCTTACTTTCAAATGCAATCGGTCGTCCGTCTTGTAACGAAACTGCTCCGATAGCACGGTCACTGGCATCCGTTTCCAAAACAAATGGTTTCAAAGGATCTACAATAGCCACTATAGGAGCTGTAGCCAATGCATCTTTGAGCGTATCAAAACTATGTTGTTGAGCGAATCCCCACTGAAAAGCTTTACCTTTGCCCTTTAGTTGATCCGTCATAGGAACAGCAATTTGAGCATAGTTTTTAACGAACCTTCGGTAAAAACCTGCAAATCCTAAAAATATCTGTAATTCTTTCAGATTTTTAGGAGAAGGCCATTGTCGGATGGTATCCACTTTGGATTGATCCATATATATAGCCCGTTAGCTGAAATAACATGCCCTAAATAATGAATTTCGTCTTTTTGAAAATCACATTTAGATTCCTTGGCATATAATTTGTCTATGCATAACAACTCAAACACCTGCCTGAGATGTTGTAAGTGTTCTTCTTCAAAAGCACTATAGATTAGGATGTCATTGAGGAAAACAATGACAAATTTGCCCAAATATGGCTTTAAGACACTATCCGTAAGTGTCATGAATGTTGCGGGCGCATTGGTTAACCCAAAGGGCATCACCAAGAACTCGTAGTGTCCAAACCGTGTTTGGAATGCAGTTTTGGGTATATCGGCAAGTGGAATATGGACTTGGTGATATCTTGACTACAAGTCTATTTTCGTAAAAATGCAAGCACGAGTGAGCTTATCAAACAACTCATCTACTCTGAGCAATGGGTATTTGTTCTTAACTGTAACTGCATTTAAGCCACGGTAGTCTACGCACATGCGCATATTGCCATCTTTTTTCTTCACTAAGAGGATAGGCGAAGCCCATGGTGAAGAATTGGGTTATATAAACCCTGTGCTAAGGTAGTCAGTAAGCTGACAATTCCACCTCAGTAGATTCTGAATAACTCATACGGTAAGGTGGTTTACTTACAGGTTTACAGCATGCAGCCACATCAATGCTATGTTGCACTGATCGTGTCGGCGGTAATCCTGATGGCAAATCATTAGGAAATGCATCTTGGAATTCCTTTAATAATTTCTGTAATTGACAAGCAGTGTTTACTTGTTTAGGATTAGCAATTGGTGGAACAGAGGAGAGAAAAGCATGCGGCGTTGAGGAATGTTCAACAGACTCAATGTTAGAAAGAAAATGAGACAGTGAGTAACACAAGAAAACCTGATCTATTTCATTATCAAAAACGAGCTACATAAGCTCATCGGTACAAATCAGTGGTGATGAAGGTATATCTTTTTTTCCTAACAACAACAACACATGTGCGCCATGGGATTCAAACATCAAGCTGATATGCTCATAGCTACGCTTCAATGATGGTCCTAGGCTATGCAACCACTCCCTACCAAGAACCACATCAACCCTTTCCATGTTCATAACCTGAAAATCCAAACATGTGGAGTACCCTTTGTACTTCCAATGGAACATCTCGGCATTGAGTATCCCAGATTCCAGTATCATGTCCATTCATCAGTGCTACCTTGTAGCGGTGGGTACTCGGAGTTTGAGACAATTTGAGTTTTTTCACCAATCCGTAATTGATGAAATTGTGAGTAGCACCGTCATCTACCAAGATGCGCACCTTGTGCCCTTGCAGATATCCGTGCATACATACTAACTCATGATGTGGTCCAAAGGTTGGTTGCCACATGGAAGCTATGAGACAGCATTCATGCACCACCTCAGTGTGTGTTACTTCCACTGTAGAGAATCGTGAGGAAGACTCAAGACGCAGCAGTTGCACCGTGTGCACTGCTTTCTCCTTGCCTTGAAGAGCAGATTTCCCCTTGGGACAATCCTTTTTGCTATGACCTCTTCCTAAACATTGAAAACATAATTTTTCTTTCTTGGCTTTATCAAAGTCCTCAGGAGAGAGAGGACCCTGGACCCCTTGGGTTTTTTAGATGCATCCGAATTGGCAACTATAAATTTTTCTTTTATTGTGCCCATACTGAGTGCATGTATTACCATGTATATTAGCAGGCACGTGACTATTATGTGTTTTCTTTTCATCTGGATCATCATGAATATGTGCTTTCACTATGGCTTCCTCAAGTGTTTTAGGGTCTTGGGTCTTGACATACTTCTTAAGCTCGGGTGTCAGACCTCGTATGAACCCCCGTACTTGTTGAAAGGTATCTAAGCCTTCCAACTTGAGGATAACATCTGATCGTGAGAGATATATTCAAGTAGTGATGGGTATTGGCACATGGAACATGTGTCCCAAGCCGTCCAATTCTGATTGGCCTCGTTTGTAGGCAAAAATTCCTTGCTAAACATTGCTTCAAAAGCTGCCCAGCTCTGTGGTATGATGTTCTTCTCCTTGAGAGACATCCACCGTTTGTAGGCCTTGCCTTCCAGAGGTAAGCTCGTTTGCAAAGCTCTGACTGCATCCGGAGTACGCCATAAGGCGTGAATTCCATCCCACTTGCTGAGAAAGATATTCACTGCATCCTTATTGCGGTCTCAGTCTTCTCCCTTAAAAATCTGTAATTTGGTGTTTTTCAACAATTCATTCACCTCTTTTGCAGTGAGAGTATGCAACGTATCAGCATTTGGGCCTTGCCCTAGATTAGAAGTGCCTTGCCCTTGTGTAGCAACGTGCTCATGCATGTGCGTGTCAGAAGGACTCTTGGACTGCTGTTGCATTAATTGAATTACTAATGTGGATAGTTTAGTAACATTTTGTTACAAGCTGGACACACCCCACGGCATCTAACTACTCGGAGGACTATTATTTTTGTAAATTATTCATTCATTGAGGAAAACCCGATTTTTCACCTTGTAAATATTGGGACTTACAGAAGTTTCCAGATTGTATCCCAGTTTTGATAGTTAGAGTAAGTAGATGGTTGATTTTGGAACTTTAGGGTTTGAGAAGTTGTAAGGTATATATACCACTTTTTGACCTTAATGAAGAACCTTTTGTCATTTTAAAACAAGTTTGAAGTCTGTGAGTGAGCGTACTGTGTACGAGAGAGAGAGTGTGTGAGCTTCATCTTGACGCAACATGTGGTACGGTGGTCGGAATCGAGTGCGGAGAAGTGCAGCGTGTTGCCCCCGACTAGAGCTACATGCTGATACCAACATTGCGCGTGTACGGTCTGGCTTTGTGAGCTCCTTCTACGAGCTTCATCGGTTGTTTGGGTGAGCATACGTTGTCCGATTTTGCATTGCAGCATATCCACGTATTCACATTGAGTAGAACTACACATTAGGCACTTTAGATTTCGGAAACGAAGACCTGCAGATTTCGGCCAGACATTCTACGTGTTTCTACACCGGGTGTTTTGGGTCGTGATTTTGGTTCATAGACCTTAGGGAGAGCGGCCTATTGGTAATTGTAGGGTCTCCTTCAAGTTCCATGGTGTTTCGAGATTGTTTGGTGGGTGTTCGGCTCTAGAAAGCGTTGTAGGAAGTTTCTTCTTTTGCACTCTTGAAGGCTGTGACTTAGACAATTGGTAGAGACCTCTGTAGGAATTAGTTAGGAGTCGGTCGAGTGTAGGTTGACACCTTATGCTTGCTTCCACGTGCCTGCAGGTCGAGCTTCGTCCTTAGCTGACATTACATGTTAGGTGAGTTCTCGTTGTGCTGACATCCGTCGCGGCGTATCCGTCCAACATTGGCGCAGCTGCCGGGGACGAAAACCTTAGGTAGGTGACCAAGACTAGTCCTTGAGGATTGGGATTTTTGGCTTACCAAGAGTCTCGCTTTACATTTAGATAGGATTTGAGGGTGGAGGACTCAGAGGGAGTCTAGGAAGCGTGTGTCTGGCCTAGATCCTTCAACTTAGGTAGAGGAGGTAGACTTAGGTAGTTTTAGGTAGTATTCGAGTTCTAGCGTAGGAGTTGGAGTGGTAGAAGCGGTGAGAGGAGAGCTTGAGAGTCCGGAGAGGCCAAAAAGCAACCAAAAACACCATTATCACCATTTCTTCATGATAGGTAGGAGTAGACTAAGTAGGACATCATGATTCACGATCTAGAGCATCTCATGCATGTACACTTGCTTGGTAGAATCATTACAAGTTTGTAAAAGAAGCAAAAAGATGCAAAAAGACGCAAAAGTGTGTTTGAAAGCCTAATTGAAGTCCAAAAGTTACTGTGAGTGTTTCTGATAGATCTACAGAGCATCAGGAGCATTCCTGTCAGAAAAAACTTTAATTTTAAGCCAGGAGACATCCTACGCTTAGGATGTCTACAGGCCAATCTGGGAGGAATTTTGGGATTTTGAGTTGACCAGTGTGTTCAAGAGGTAGGGTTTACCCTAATTTCAACTGGAAAGTGAAAATTTGGCCATATCTTGACAGGATAAGGCCAGATAGACTGAAATTGCCAGACTTCCTACCCAAATAGTGTCAAAACATTATTTTGAGACCAAAACCATAAGATGGCTACATGAGCATGTCTTGCATGATATATTGAGTGACTGAAAGGGGTTTCACCTCACTTGGGTAAGAAAATTGGGTTCAAAGCGGTCTTTAGCACTTTTGACTGAAAAAGCAAAAACAGCTGAAATTTGGGACTTTTGACATCCAAACCAAAATCTAAGCATACCACTGGGTTACTAACATCAAGGGGAAACTGTGGGACAAATCTGGGGTCAAACAGGCCAAAAAGACATCCTACGCGTAGGATGTCTTCTGAGTGATTTTGGACTCCAAACTAAATTATGAGTATACCAAAGTGTTCAGCAACTCAAGGGGAGCTTGGGCTTTGAGTTTAAAGCCATTCTGATGAAAAATACATCCTACACTTAGGATGTCTACTGCAAGAAAATGAAGCCAGACTTTGAATTTGAGCATAGTAAGGTGTTATATAGCCTAAGGCAAGCCTCCTAGTCAATTTTGGTCCAATTTGGAGTTGATTAGACTGATCAATACCATCAACAGGCCGTCGGAACAGATTTCTGACTCTTTGACCAGCTAATAGGTGTCCAAATCAAAAAGTAAAAGCAGCTGTAAGCTCAACACAACAAGGGGAAACAACAGTGCAAAAATCCAGGCAAAACACAGCAGGAGACATCCTACGCGTAAGATGTCTATTGGGGCATATTGCAGGGAAAACTTGACCTGGCATAAACAGTGAGATTCCATTTGGCTTAAGGGTTCCAAAACTTCTTTCAGAAGTGAATTTGGACCTCGTTTGCCCATTTGACTAAGCAAAGACTGAATTCAGACTTTTTCACGTAAATTAACCAACAACTGAGAGAAGTACTGTTCCAGATTAGCAAACCTAATCCAGGACATTAGTAGTGTATGAAATACAATAGTGGTTGAGATTAACTCTTCAGTTATACCAATCATTACTAAGATAACCTCTAGCAGATAATGCTTTGATTCAATTGCCGAAATTAAAACGCTTGTGTACAGGTATATTCAGCAACAAAGCAAGAAGTTGTGAAGAAACTGACCCATTGCCAGGTAAGTGGTTGAATTTGTGATAAATTGCATTGATAAGTTTGATGAATTTAAGATCAGGAAGATATATTGTTAGAGACCAGAAGGTGGCAGGTGACCAAGGTAGCTTAGTGTCCACCGAAGAGAGTGTAACTCGGGCAAGGCTAGATCCGCTAGCACCGATTATTGAGGAAGGTAGTGATACTGACACTTCGTCAGACAAATCTTTCTTCATGATGGGTAGTCAACAGCCAGGAGGTTTCACCTATGATGGACCAATGCGAGGAGGAAGCACCTCCCAAAATCCTTTGAATGATTCCAAGCTCACGGTGATCTTTTTAGAGGGAACAAACTCGAGAGGAGCCCTAGTCTATTCAGACTATCGAGGCCGTAAGTGCATTTGTATCGAAGAGAGGCCAGCTCAAAGATTGGAGATAATCCGAGTGTATGATGATGGAGATAGATTCCGAGACGAAAAGGGGAACCACTATTTAATTGTTAGTAACCCTAAAGATTACAACAGATATGGAGATAACGTGGCGAAAGGGAAAATGGTTTCAGAAACTCAAGAACCGCCACCAAACATTGATCGGCGTGGAGCTATTTTTATGTATGATAAGAAAACAACTAGGATTCCAACTTATAACGATAATGTGGGAATCTACAAACATGAGAGTGAGGGTATAGTCTCTTACTTTCGCAGCAAAGAACCATACGTAAACGAATTAAGAAAAGACAAGGTTCTTTACTTATTCTCTTATGAAACTGCTACGGGGAAGGGTATAGTTTTTGTTGATAGATACGGGCGAGAATACCAACGTATTCTCCCAGAGGAAGTAGAGAGAGCAACAGGTCCAGGAGCATCAGCATATGCCCCTGAGGAAGTGCCAAGAGCCGCCCACACCCCAAGCAAGCCAATGAATCCTTTTTCAGATGAGTATTACACTACCTCACATTCCACCCAATCGCAAGCATTCAACAACCAAGACCAACCAGCAAACCAGTCATCATTGCAGGCATGGCTTCGATAGAGTGCAACAATGGAACCAGATCGAAACCGAGATGGTTATCAAGCCGCACGAGGACTCAAGGATTTGCAAGAACCACCACACTATTCAAGGTATCAAGTAGAGAGTAAGCCAAAGACACAAGGGTCTACAGAGCCTGGAGGACCACCCATAGAACGAGTTCAAAGAGAAGAACCACCTCCAGCGAGAACCGTTAGAAATTATGGCTTAGGAGCACCATTGGGAGAGGAACCAGCCTATTACAGAAGGCCTGAGGAGGTGTATCGACTGGGACGGGGTGATCCAATGATGAGGTTTGTAGACCATCGCAGAATTAGACCTTCTCAAGTGCAAAAATGGGTAAACAAGAAATACACAGGAAACAGAGACCCAAGAGATCATGTAGCAGCCTTTGTGCGTGTAATTAGAGCCGATGAGGTGTTAGATTTTCCCACCCAATTTGCAGGGTTTGGACTAACCCTAGAGGATGATGCTGCCACTTGGTATGACTCTATAGAGCGTAGAGACTTTGAGTCGATGGAGGAAGTGTTTGACGAGTTTATTGAGGAATTCTCTCAAAGAGGAATAGCTCATAATACTGTCTCACAAATCCATAAATTCAAACAAAAAGATAGAGAATCTGTAAGGAAGGCAGCCCTAAGACCAAAAAGATATGTTAAGTTATGTCCTGTTGAAGAACTGTCAACTCATTCCAGACTTATACTGATATTCATCCAAGGACTAAGGAATGCAGATCTCGAGAAAGACTTACATATGAAGAGGAGCACGACGTTGAATGAGTTGACCAAAGAGGCTCTTTACCTTGTGGACAATTGTGCAGTTTACAAAGAAGGGGAGTTCAAGGACCTTGATGACGATTCATCTTCACAGCAAAGTGGAAGCAAGTCTTCCAAGACAGCATCGAAAGGAGAAATAGCGATAAACCAGGACCAGCTCGTAGATGAAGTGCTAAAAAAGATCAACTTGTACGCCAAACCCCAGGCTAAACAGTCCAAGTGGTGTGCTATTGAAAAAAAATGGACAAACCATGGGACCGAGGAATGTTATTATAACAAGGGATATGTGAGAGAGAGACCTTACACTCCCCAAGCTCCAGTTGCTTCCCCTCAAGTTCCACCGATGCCTAGATATCAAGCAGGCAACTTACCAAGACCTATAGGTGTAGAAAGACCACAACCGGTGTTGGGGCAACAACCACCCCTACCAGGATTACGACCAGTTGGTATAAGATACACACCAATGATAATTGAATCAGAAGAAAAGTCTTTGGTGTCTATGCATGCATATTATGAAGATCCCAATGGGTATGCGGCAAACCCTGTCTATTATCCACCGGAAGAACCCTCGACACCAGAACCATGGAGCATGATAGGGAATCAAGGACCACCAACTACTGCACAGGCCGCAGGAGAAGGAAGATATAGCTTAGATGAACAAACACTGATGTTCATAGCCAATGGAGGCATGGGCGGACAGAGACATGCTTACCAACAAAGAGGAGCTCAAGGAGCACCTCAACAACCCAAGGGACCCTGTTACAAGTGTGGAGGAGACCATTGGCTGAGAGACTGTCCTCATGATGAAATCATTAGAGTCAATGCGTATTGCCCAGAATGTGGAATTACTCATTTGATTCCCGATTGCCCTAAAAACCCGAGTAAAGGAGCAAAAACCACCTTGAACATGTTAGAAACAGTACCTTCCATTGGAGGATCGGAAAATGAAACAATCATACCTATTCAAGCGGTAACACGCCCAAGCCCAAAGAAGGACGAATGAACCCATAGTTGAAGAACCAAAAACCGATGTCCAAAGTTCAGAAACGAAAAATCAGAGAAGCACTTGGAAAGCTAGAAAGGCGCATAGGAAGGCCAGGAAGGAACGAGAGCAAACAGCCCTATCCGAGGAGTTGAAACATACAAAGAATAGATTGGAGCGGTTAGAGGATCTAGCTAGTTTAAACTCACACACCACAACAGCCACCCATAGCACCCAAGGAAAGACCAAAGCCCAAAAGTGCAGGATCAGGAGGATCTGTACTGGCAGACAAGGTAAATGAGCAGTTGGATGCGCTTCTAAAAGCTTATGAAGCTCGACTTAAAAAGAACCAAACCCAGGAGCAAAGGTGGATGACTTACCCATATGCAGAAATAGAAAAACAGAGGTTGGATATGTATAAAAAGATGATTGAGACGGCTGAATCATTGATGGAAGGACCGCTGGGTAAACCTGCAAATTGTCATGAAGCACCAGCTCCAACCCCTATCCAACCAACATTAGAGAAACATGAGGAAACAAAGGAGAGACTCACTAATGACTACGAGTCCAAAGGAGAGCCTATCATAGTGCCAAATACCACCGATGGGGCAAGTGACGGGTTCCAGCTTAAAATATTGGCAGAAATGGGTAAGGACGGTAACGGTCTAGATGATCTGTGGAAGCAAATCCGTGAGGCCAACGAGGCTAATAGGATGAGTCACCACATGAATAGCACGAGAAAAGAAAAGAATGTGATCTTACCTCCTATTGAAGAATTTGAGGCAAGATCGCAGATGAACTTTGAGATACATTCACAAGGGGGAGACCAAGGATCTATTAGTTCAGGACACAGCCAACCGGACTCATTGAGAACTTTACCCTCTTACCTGGGAGAGTACGAAGCTAAGTCGGAAGTGAGAGCAATCCCATCTCAGAGACTTTCTTCTAACAAGGTGATGGATTCGCAAGGATTGATTGAGTTGTTATCCACTCCGGTGGCATGCACAATCACGTTGGCAGAACTCCTAAGGTTAAGGCCAAACATGTGGACCACGGTAGGAAAATGCCTAGAAAAATTTGGAGTAAAAGACCCCACCTTGAAGCTACAAGAAGGGATCAGAGAGTTGGACAGGCCTAATCTAAACACTAGGCCAGTACCATTGAATAAGGTTGGAGAATATTGCGAGGGAGAGGACGGAAACACCACGCTACCGGTAGAATTCCAAGGAGTTGTTTCCAAGGCTATTCTTGACAGTGGAGCGGAAGTTGCAATCGCCACCAAAGAAATCTGGAAAAAATGGGAAAAACCAGCTTTGAGGGCTACCAGAATGAAACTACAATTAGCAGATGGGTTCATGGAAAAGCCTCTAGGACTCTTAGAAAAAGTAATTGTCACTTCGTGCGGAATCGAGTATGAGCATACATTTGCAATAGTCGATTTCGACAAAAAGAACAATTATGAGATCATCTTGGGACGACCATTGATGCGACAACTGAAGATGGTCCAAGATTGGGGTTATGACCACATATACCTCGGACATGGCGAGACAACAACTAAAATACACCTAAAAGACCATAGTTACAAATATGTGAACCAAACACCTGTGGAAGAGTTTGATTCGGCTACAGTAGCAGGATCAGAACTACCAGCATGGTTAGGGCAACCAAAAGAGTTATGGATGTGCGGGGCTTCACATTGTGGAAGCTTAAGAAAAGAGGAGTGCGTCTTAGAAAGAGCAATTGAGGGCAAGGAGTATATTCCGGAACCTTTCCCCGAAGATGCCTTGGAACCTCTAGGATGGGAACACATACTGGCAACATTGGATGTCTGTACCATTACCGACAGTCCAACGACAAAATTTTGCGATAAGGATGGCTATGATGTGCTACCCTATTACATGGTAAGCGTTGCACCAGAAAAAGAGACGATAGAACCTCCGAAACAAGATGAGTTTTACAACTCCTCTGAACATTTGGAAGTAAATGATGATGGAAATTGGGAAAAACCCTAATTCCCAGAAACCCACAAGAGGCCACCAAATGAGAAATTGGCGAAACGGCGACCAAATGCTACCAAAATTCATGGGTAGGAGCATCTCGACATGCTCGACAAGTCTATATGAACCGCATGACCAAAAAGTGACCCGAAGCGGCACTTAACCTCAGAAACGGCATCAGACACACAAAGCGTCAAAATGCACTTGCGGCCAAACCGCAAGTCCGTTTGCCACCAAAATTTACGAGCGGCTTTCCTAGACCATCAACAACCAAGTCCTATGGTGGTAGACCACCACAAATCATCAAAGGTATGTAAACGCAACCACGGGTGTTTCTAGAGAGACAAATTGCCAAATGGAGCTCCGGTGAAGCCAAAGTCGACAAAAACCATACGGCAAGGATCCCCAAGGGATCGGGAAGCTATGGAGACCAACATCGAGAAATTTCATCGCCAAAAAGCACTCCAAAAGTCAGAAAACTTCTCGGAGGCTCTGAAGTCCACATAGGGAGTTATACTCTATCCATTTGACTTTTTTGTTGAAATTAGGCTCAAAAGAGACTTAGGGGAGCAAAGGGCAAGCACTAGGAGCACTAGCACTGAATAAATCACCAGGAGACATCCTACGCGTAGGATGTCTCAAGGGCACTTTTTGGCACAAACCGCAACATTTTTTGTCATGCACATGTTCTGAATGACATTTACAAGCCATACACCAAGTTTCATCACATTTGGACCAGATTTGACCTCATATGCATGGAAAAACGCAAAGATACGGCATAGAGGCAATAATGGGCCAAAGACCTACCAAATCTTGTCCAAATCCCATGAAACTTGCACAACACATTCACATACACATCAGCAAACAATCTGTGTGGTCAGGGAGAAAAAATGATGAAATAGACATCCTACGCGTAGGATGTCTAATTGACCTTTTTGGCATACAAGGGATGTTTTATCATTCCAGATCCAATTACCTCATCATCAAGAGCCCATATGTCAAGTATGAAGCCATTCTAATCACTTTTGACCCCCAAACACCCTCAGGATACACTTTTTTGAGCCAAGAACAACTCACAGAACAAGTTTCATGTCATTTTGATGAAAAAGACATCCTACGCGTAGAATGTCTCCAGCATAAATTTAGCCTTCTGTGCAAAGAATGACATCATGGGAGCCAATACCATGGTGCAATGAGTCCATATACCAATTTTCAACCCATTTGGACATCAATTGTTACCTATGATGGACATTCTACCCAAATTGTCACTTAAAGCTTGAATCAGCCCAAAATTCCACTTTTTGATATTCAAATCCAAATCCAAGCCTATAGCCATGTTCCATGAGCCTTACACTACCTGCATGTCAAATATAAACCAATTCTGATGAAAAAGACATCCTACGCGTAGGATGTCTAGATGGAAATTTTTGGCCAGATTTGCACTGTGAGCACATGCACAGCTTCACAAGTTCCTTTTAGGCTGTAATTTCAATTTTCAAGTCATTTGGATAAGTAAAACTAAGTTTCGCAGCTAATATGGAAAAAACGCTAACTTTGGACTACTGAGTGCAACAGGATCTATGGCAGCCTCGAATTCACCGGCAAAGAAGAAAAGAATGACAATCAAAGATTATCTGGACGAGGTGGAACCTTTTGTCATTCCAGAAGGAACACTAAAGCCCACCAGCACCTGGATACAAGAGGATCTGTTAGAGTCCAATGACCTAAAGATCTACCAGGGAGTGTTCAAAGACAATGAAGGCAATGTAATAGAACTACCAATGCTGCCAAGAGAGCTCAATGAATTTGTACGAAGCAAAATGGCCGGCTACTTGGAGAAAATTGACCTCCATAACTACTTCGAAGCAATACCAGCAGGGGTGGACATCAAAAGAGTATGGGAGTTTGTAACAAGCATCAAAGAGGATGGAGTGGCCAAGGTGACAGATTTACAAGGCAGACCAGATACAGAGATCATAATCACGGAGCGGGTTGTAGCCCATGCACTAGACCTCTCCAATTAAGGAGACAGTGTAACAAAAAGAAGGGACGAAGTCAAGGTGTACAAAGAGAAAAAGGCCAATTACACCTTTGAAGACATTGCCAACCCAAAAGTGGCAATTATATGCCAGTTGCACAACCAGTACTTCCACATGTGCACGAAGAGGCCACAGAAGTACAGGATGCCGCCAGGTGCAATTGCCACAATGTTTACTTGGGTAATGACAAAAGGCACCCCAAAGATAATCAACTATGCGGCATACATACACGACAGCTTAGTAAAGATGTGCAACAAAAAGCCAACCTACATAGTGCCAGGAGAACTGATCACCAAGGTGGTATATGTAAAGAATGAGGATGCAAGAGAGCTACACAAGACAAGCACAAAGCACACAGAGATGGAAAGCTTCTTCTTCTTCTTCACAGAAAAGAGAGTACAAAATGACTAAGTGCTAAAGCTGAAAAGTAGCACATATGTACATGCGGTCACTAAGTGTGAACTCGCTAGAAGCGTACTAGGCTGGCACTATAAGTGTAGTCCAGCTGTAGAATCACTAGCAGAGATCCTCCATGTCGGTCACCTAACGCGACAGTGAGTAAATGCCGTAAGCGGCCAAGACCCGTAGTGGATGCCAGCTCAAGGTGTAGAGCTCGACATCTCAACACTCCCCCTCGAGCTCTGCATGTCGCAGAGTCCAAGCATAGTCCGGAAACATCGAAGCTTCTTAGCTCCGAGGGCCTTGATAAAGATATCCGCTATCTGCTCCTCTGTGCTGACGTAGACCAAGTCGATGTCGCCCGCCAACACTCGCTCTCGAACGTAGTGGTAATGGACCTCTATGTGTTTGGTCCTGGCATGGAACACTGGGTTCCTAGCCAACTGCATGTTGTTGAGGTTGTCACAATGGATGAAAATCTGCTAGTCCACCTGCACTCCCAAGTCCTCAAGTAATGTGTGTAGCCAAGCTACCTCGCACGCCGCAACTGCTGCACCTCTGTACTCGGCCTCTGTGCTCGATAAAGCAACCGTAGGCTGCTTTTTGTTGCTCCAAGTAACAGCAGCACTCCCAAAAGAGAACATGAAGCCACTCGTAGATCTCCTATCAACAATGCTACCTGCCCAATCTGCATCTGTATACCCATACAATGCTAATGGTGCATCTGCTGCATAGAACAATGCGTAGTCAAGAGTACCTTGCACATACCTAAGTGTGCGTCGTACTCCATCCAAATGTGGCTTCCTCGGAAGCTGCATGAATTGACTCTCCAAGCCCACTGTGTAGCTCAAGTCTGGCCTCGTGATAGTCAAGTAGATTAGACTACCCACAATCTTCCTATACATGTTGACATCCTCAACAACATCACCCTTCTCTGCACTCAGCTTTGCATTCACATCCAAGGGAATAGAAATTGGCTTACAATCAGCCATACCATACTTTGACAACATGTCCAAAGCATACTGTCTCTGTGATAGCCATACACCCTCTGGAGTCCTGATCACCTCAATGCCAAGAAAGTAGCACAACTCGCCTAAATCTTTCATTTCAAACTCCTGTTTGAGAAGACCCTTCACATGGTCAATCTCCATAGCATTGTCACCAACAATAATAAGGTCATCTACATATATGGTAATGACCACAATCCCCACATCACTCTCACGTACATAGAGTGAATGATCAGCATGAGCTCTCCTAAAACCAATACTGACAAGATACTTGGCAATCCTGTCATACCATGCTCTAGAGCCCTGCTTCAAACCATACAAAGCTTTGAGAAGTCTACATACATAATCTGGTTGATCCATATACACTTCCTCTTGCAACTCATCATTCAAGAAGGCATTCTTTACATCCATTTGATGCATAATCCATCCTCTAGATGCAGCCACTGCTATGACAGCTCTCACAATCGTCATCTTTGCCACTGGAGCAAAGGTCTCCTCATAGTCTATGCCATACGTCTGTGCATAACCCTTTGCGACCAGCCTTGCCTTGTGACGCTCAATGTTACCATCAGCCTTATGCTTGGTTTTATACACCCATTTATAGCCAATAGCTTTCTTGCCACTTGGCAATGGCACCAACTCCCATGTGTCGTTTGCTTCCAATGCAGCCATCTCTTCATTCATTGCATCATCCCAATGCACATTTCCAACTGCATCCTCAAAACATGTGGGCTCCACATCCTGTATCACCTTAGCCATGTAGGCTTGGTGATGCGCTAGATACCCATCATAAGTCAATTTCTGAACTGGATTTCTGACTCTATTAGATCTGCGCGGTCATGGGTCACTCCTTTGCCCTCTAGCATCTTCTTGTACTTTCCTTACACCAGGTGTCCTGACAGCCAGAATTCCAAATTCCTCATCAAGACTTTGTTCAGAACCATCTGAATCCATGTCTACATGTGAAAAACCTGATGATGCATCAGCCATAAAGGGAGGTTCATCAACCTTTTCCTTTCCTTTTCGTGATACATTCCCTGTACCTGTTGGTGGAGTAACCTGCGTACGTAGTCTACCATTCCATGGTTTCTCAACAAAGCCACGAGAAGAGGACTCTTGTGGTCCACTCAAAACCTGTGACTGTGGCCTCACATTTTGTACAACCACATCATCTTTTACATCAGCCCCAATAGTGCCATGTGCATTATTGTACCAGCTGCTCATCTCATCAAAGACTACATCTCTGCTCACTCGTAATTCTCGTGTAGTAGGATTGTAGCACCTGTACCCCTTTTGTTCAAGGGAATATCCCACAAGAATACATTTCTTTGCTTTAGGATCCAATTTTCTACGCAACTCATCTGGTACATGCATATAAGCTATGCAGCCAAACACTTTCAAGTGTGCCGAATCAGGCTTTGTACCTGTAAACTTTTCCTCACGTGTTACATCATGCACCACAGCTGTAGGTGTCCTATTCATAATGTACACAACTGTATTTACGGCTTCAGCCCAGAAATGATGAGGCATGTTCTTCTCATTCATCAATGCACTTGCAACCTCTGCAATGTGCCTGTTTTTCCTTTCTGCAACCCCATTCTGTTGTGGAGTATATCTGCATGTAAACTGCCTGCGTATACCATGCATTCGCAAAAAAATCTGAAAAATCATTAGAGAAGTACTCTCCCCCTCCATCTGACCTCAATGTCTTGATTTGCATATCTGTCTCCTTCTCAATCATGACTTTGAAGTCTTGAAAGTGACCAAACACTTCACTTTTGTTACGCATGAAGTAGACCCATACTTTCCTTGTATGGTCATCAATGAAAGAGACATAATACCTGCAACCATATATACTTGCAGTATCGGTTGGACCCCAAACGTCTGTGTGCACCACCTCAAGTGGTTTTTTACATACATTGCGCTCATGTGGAAATGAGCCCTTTGACTGTTTTCCAAACTGGCATGCTGCACACACTTTATGCATACCATCCACCTTGAATTTGGGCAAACCGTTTACAATCTGTTTTGATTGCATGCTGCGCAATCTCTGCTCATTGACATGGCCAATGCGTTTGTGCCAAATGTCAACATCAGCCACAACACCTGTGCCCTGTGCAAATAATGCAGCTTTTACCTCAGGCATGTCTACATTCAGCGTAAACATTCTGCCCACACAGTTGCCCTCTGTGATCAGCTTACAGCCATTCTGGAAATCTTCTACATAATAGCCATTTGGATTGAAGCGAACCTGCAAACCCTGTTCAACCATTTGTCCAACAGAAACAAGATTCTTTGTAATGTTTGGGACATGAAGTACATCTACTAAGTACTTTGATTTCCCACTCTTCGTATTTAGAGGTATGTCCCCTACATGAGCAATGGGGTGAGCTGTGTCATCTCCTGTCTGCACATAGCCTGACACATCTGGTTTGTGCATATCTCTAAACCACTCTCCACGAGACGTCATGTGATTAGAGGCACCCGAATCCACATACCAAACATCATCTTGGGTGGAATTCTCTGCAGTCATTGTATTCATTACATGCTGCATAACAAACATGCGCTCGTTTTTGCTGTCATCTGCATCTCTGCTGGTAGATGCATAGTTTCCCTGTTCTCTCTTTCCACTTGCTTTTCCCTTTGGACAGTCACGTGACATGTGACCTCTTTCACCACAAGTCCAACATTCTCTGCTATCTCGAGTATGTAGCTGCCTGCTTGATCCTGCACCACGACCTCTTTGACTCCCCCTGCCTTGAGACTGGTTTCCCCTGCCACCTGTATTGTTTTGATTTGATTGAACTTCTTGAAATTGGCCCCTGCAACCTCTTGGGCCTCGACCACGACCTCTACCTCTACCTCTGTTGGAGTTAGAATAGAAGGCCTGTTTAGAATTATTTCTGCCATGAGAAGAAGATGTGTCCAGCTATAGAATCACTGGCAGAGATCCTCCATGTCAGTCACCTAACGCGCCAGGAGTAAATGCCGTAAGCGGCCAAGACCCATAGTGGATGCCAGCTCAAGGTGTAGAGCTCGACATCTCAACAGTATATGGAGCACTACACGCTAAAGGAAGGTGGCCTGACCCCCCATCTCAGAATGATTGGCTAAGGGTAAAAGAAGACAAGGAAGATAAGCCACAAAGAGCGCCAAGGGTGGCTACGAGATTGAAGAGACGACTGGAGCCAACGACTGGAGCCAGTTGAAGAGGAGCAACCTGAGCAGAAGAAAGGAAAGAAGGAGTCTGCTCAAGTGCCGGCCAAAGAAACCATGTCTAAGAAAGCGGCAAGACTCGAGAGGCTGATGGAGAGTTTCCGAGCAGAAAGAGCCCTCAAGGGTGATTTAAACGAACTCTGGAAGCCATCTCTCGAGTCTATGTTCGGATCATCCAGAAGAGTGCAAAGGGACCGCTTTGAAGCTTATATCAAGAATTTCGAGATTCTTGATGCTGCAGCGGAAAACATTCCCCATGTCCCTTTCACCAAGGAGGAAGTGGAGCAGATAAGGCAGACATTGCTAGATGAACAAGAAAGCCAAGAAAGGGAAAGAAAAACAAAAGCAGACAGGGACTTAAAGGGCAAATCGGCAGCTTTACCAGATAGCCCTAAACCCAGCCCACAGCCATCTCCACCGCCATCACCACCTCCCAGCAGCCCTCCACAAGAAGAGAATGCAGCTGAGGACAAACAAGAAGAAACGCAAGCTGAGGAGCAAGAGCAAAGGCAAGCACCTGAGCCAAAAGAAGAGGCCAAGCCTGAATCTCAGCAAAAAGGATTAGATGAGGCCTATTATGCATTTTTGGACCTGCTAGCTGCAGGCTATACAAAGGAAGAAGCCGCCACAGTCGCATTCGACTTGGCGAGAACATGGCATAAAGAACAGATGCAAGGCATCCGGCTAGTGGAACTTAAAGAAATTGCTACAGACACTGTAGACCTGCACCTGCCCTCCAATGACTGGGACGTGGTGATGACAAAGCTATCCGGATTGCGAGCACAATCCATGGCTTCAGAGAAAGAGGTGATAACTCTTAAAGCCACCGAAGAAAAGACTAAAATGGAAAGGGATTCTCTACAGGCACAAAGCCAAGGGAAAAAAGAGAGAGAAGCTGACCTCCAGGCCAGCTTGGCAATGGCTCTACAAAACTGCCAATCAATGGAAGAAGCAAATGAGGCAGCAACAAAAAGAATACAAGCAGCTGAAGAAGAGTGTCTGCAGCTCAGCAAGTCATTGCGATATGCTGAAAAAGAATGAGATAATCTGACACTACAGTTGGCAGAAGAAACAAAAGAAGTTGAGGCAATGAGGAATGCCAAGGAAAGAGCAGAGATAGAACAAGAAGCAAGCCTGGATGAAGTCCTTGAACTCAAGGACCAATTAAAAGTCAAAGATCAAACCATCCAGAGGCTGCGAGCATCACCTGCTAGAGTCAGAGCTACAAGCTCGACTCAAATCATTTCCGAGAGTCAAATATATGAAGAGCAAATGCATGAACTTTAGAAGGAGCTGACTCTTGAGAAAAAGCAGAGGTTAATGATGGCTGAAGGTTCTATCGTAATGCAAACAAGAATGGAGGAGGGCCAAAAAGCCCTGCAAGAAGAAGTAGAAAGCATAAAGAAAAATCTCGAGGAGGCAAAAAGAGTAAACGTTGAACTTAATGACCTCCTCGTGAATATGGGCGGAGAATCTGAAGCGGAAAAGCAAACACTCCTCAGGCAAATTGAAGAGTTAAAAGTCCAGCAACAAGCAGAGGCAGAAAGCTCAGGGCCAGCCGCCAATGAAAGCATCGACCTCGAAAATGTGGCAGATCCTGTGGACACACCCATGCAAGAGGAAAGCATGGCAGGATCCTCTCAAGAGCCGCAGGATCTAACACAAGAAGAGGAGGAAAAATTGCATAAGGCAATAGAAGAAGAGCTAAGAGAAAGCACTAAGGAAGCCTTGGAATGGGAGCAGAAGGTCTTCAAATCTATGACAACTCAGAAGATCGACGCCAGCAATCTCAGGCGCGAGTGGCTTCAACCCTCTCTCCCATATCCATTGCTGAAATATGAGGTAGCAACAATAAACAAACGGATCAGAGAAGAGCCAACGGTACCTCTCTACAATGCAGACACCTCAAAGCCAGAAGGAGTTAAGCTTATAGTGGATTCTTAGCCAAAGTGGAGGAAGGCTTGGCTTACCAAGTACCCACAATACCTAATCCACTTGGTAGAGGCACCTAAACATATCAGGGACAACCTCAGCTTCTGTCCCCTACCAAGGGTTAGGACGTGGAAGGCACAAGAAATGTTGCAAAGAAGGCGACCCACTTGGCTGAATTACCCAAAGCTGTCGGGCGTGAAGGCAGGTGAGAGAATAAGTGTCCAATACATGGTGAAAACCCTAACAGGCGCCATAAAGTTGTTCACTAGCTCACCTGACCTTACATTCATTATAATGAGGAAGATTTGCAGAACCATCTTAGCAGTGTTCCAGACCTTCAAGCCAGGCCAGGTGACCTACAGCATATTCTTCTTCCAGGATACATACAGATGTGCTTATGATCTGTCAGGTCAGCCTTCCAAGGAGGTGATACATGCGTTGTATCAAAGAATCATGTTTCTACCATCATATCACCTCCAGGCTTTTGAAGAAGCATTCTATACAGGGTTCTTCACCATGAATACAGATATCTTTGGCCCAACAATGCTGAACCTACATGCAAGGTACGAATCACTATTAAAGATGCAGGAAACGATAAGATGAAGAAGCAGACCAAGGCCATGTCGGGGATGACATGAACAAGGAGGGGGGGGATGTTAGAAGCTGGACACACCCCAAGGCATCTAACTACTCGGAGGACTATTATTTTTGTAAATTATTCATTCATTGAGGAAAACCCGATTTTCACCTTGTAAATATTGGAACTTACAGAAGTTTCCAGATTGTATCCCAGTTTTGATAGTTGGAGTGAGTAGATGGTTGATTTTGGAACTTTAGGGTTTGAGAAGTTGTAAGGTATATATACCACTTTTTGACCTTAATGAAGAACCTTTTGTCATTTTAAAACAAGTTTGAGCGTACTGTGTACGAGAGAGAAAGTGTGAGCTTCATCTTGCACTACAAGAGGTTGTGTGCTCTTGTGACGCTGTTAGCGACGGAAATACACTGGGTTTTTATAACCCCCGGCGTCGCTAAAACCGTCGCTAATAGCGTCGCTATGAGAGCGTCGCTATATGCGTCGCTATAGGCGTTGCTATATGAGTCTCTATAAGCGTCGCTATATAGCGACGGTCATAGCGACGTTTACACAGAAGTCTATAGCGACGCTTATAGCAACGCTCCAGAGCCATAAATAGCGACGGTTATAGCGACGCCCGAGAGAAATTTTTTTTGGTGACAGGGCATTGAATGCCCTGCCACCCATCAACCATATTGTACTTGATTCACTTTTTAAAAAAAGTGCAAGGGTAGATAATAGACCCAAAATAGTCACCCACAAGACGCATTGTTTGCAAAATTGACAAGCGTAAAATTGACAATTGTACACATCATAGGCAAAATGAATTGATTGGCAAATGTAATAATGACAATTGTACAACATCATAGGCATAAAGAATTGATTGGCAAAATGAACTGCGGTGACAAATGTAATAATATACATGGTTCAAAAAGACGTATAAAATCCGTCTCATGATACATAAGCTATGAGAAACCCTAAACTAATGCTATCTAGCTACGGCTAAACTGACGTCGTCTAGTCAGACGTCTCATCGCGTCCAAGTGACGTATCTGTCTGATTCTGCAAAAAAAGACAATAAGACAGCTTTCAGTAAGTATAAACATATAACGACATTTATAAAACAATACAAAAAATAGAAAAGAGTAAACCCTAATACTAACCATGCCGCCGCGAGAACTGAGAATGTCCATCAGGGCATTTAAGCCCTTCCTGCCTGCGTACTCGCGCTCGTACGGTGTGGGATCACGTCCTGTCATCGACCACTGTCAAAACATACAAAGATTTCATTATGTTAGAATTAAAAAACTCATAAACCCTAAACTATCGAACATAAAGAGCAATGAGAAAACACTTACAAAATCGGCCTCAAATGATGCCCATCCACCGCTCCCCAAGTGGTGCGAGCTCCCTGCCTCTACTCGCGCTCTGGCTGCATCCTTTTGTTGCTTCCACTTGTCGGGATTCTCGCACGCTACTTTCTTCGCATTCTTCCAATCTTCTTTGGCCAGCCAATCTGGCCTGTTCCACCCATGCTTGATTGCTTTTTGCACTTTGGAACGCTTGTGTTTGCAGTATTCGCGCATTCGAATGTTCATCAGGTCTTCATTGAAGTGCTGATCCCGTGTTGGAACGGGAAACTCATCATGAAGTATGCTGATGACTCTGGATTTTAAATCACTTGGTACTTCACTCCATTTGTTTAGTATGTAGTGTCTAAACAGCTGAGAGCAAAGACCACGCATGCGCGAGATCACCTTCTTGCCGTCATCATCCATGATGATGCCGCCGCTAAAGTCGAAGGAGTAAGGCAAGCCCTCTGGCCGGTGACGCGTGAACCTGGGTGTCCCGGCAGGGGTCTCTAGCGGCGTGTCGATGGGGGTACGGACGTCAGGTGTCTCCATCGGGCGTCTGGGCCCCGAAGCGAGGAGTGTCGAGTGGGGTGGCTCCTGGCGGAGTAGGTAGAGGTGTGTAGCTGCTAGGAACAGTCAGCCGCGCAAAACCTGGCGTAGATGGCGATGTTGTGGCTGGTGTGGGGGCGGGCAAAGAAGGGGAGGGTAAAGAGCCTCGTCGAACACGAGGCGGTGTGGAGGCATCGGCGGCGGAATCCCCACAACAACCGCCACCACTAGAGCGCCGGTGTCTAGACGAGTGTGAAGATCGTCTCGTCGACACCGAAGCTTCGGAGCGCGCCGAATGCTCCGAAAGAGAGGGAGATGCGGATGGAGTAGGAACGCGCGATGATGCGCCAGAGCGATGACGCTCCACGTACCACTGTCTCTACTGCGGTGACAAAGAAGAAAGAAACTCCTCATCATCCATACCTGCATTAAACACACGAATATTTAAACTTAATATTGAATGAATAGAGTAGACAATGACGCAAAGACCATTAAATACAATGACGTAATGACGCATATAAATACAATGACGCAATGAATTGAGTGATAGAAGAGGCAAGTCGAAAACTCAGAATTTTCAATCAAAAGATGTGAGCGCGAGTAGAAAAGAGCGTTATACACCATGGAAGGTACTTAGAGAGCCAGAGCTTTTACAACACGGAGCAAAATTGTTCAAATACAATATTCGGGGCCAGTATGGTAACTCGTACCATAGAGATAGTCTCTTCATCCTTGGAGGCAATCCGTCATCGCACATCTCCTTCTGCTCTAACCATGCTTGTGCAGACATCCTTGGTGGCTCTCTTCCCAAAAAGCCGTCGCGTAACATGATTCTCTGGAAGATACGCTTGATGACCTTCGTAGATTTGCTTCTTCAGTGAGGGCGCCCTACGTGCATTCAGTCTAGGTCCACATGTGACACATGCTCTGTATCCGCTTCTTTGAAGCCCTGCATGTATACACATGATAATAGATCAACTATGGGAAAAAACAAGATTTACAGTGTCTGAGTGAGGAGTGTCAATAGATCACCTAAGCATTCTGTTAGCCCGGGATAGTCATGCATGGTCCACATTAGAATGCCTCTGATCAAAGCATTCCGTCGTCCTGTGTGTCGGCTCATATCCACCACCTCTATGCCAATCCACAATTGTTGTAGCTCTTCCAATAGCGGACGAAGATACACATCCATATTCTCCACTTTATATCTCCCTGGCACAATCAAGCTTAGCCATAGGTGCCCCTTCTTCGTAGTCAACCACGGGGGAATGTTGTAGTTGACGATGACAACGGGCCATACACTGTAAGATGTTGATCTTTGACCAAATGGATTTACGCCATCCATAGCCAGGCCTAAGCGCAAATTTCAAGATTCCCTGGCAAAATCCGACCATGTTCCATCTATATGTTTCCAGGCTGCGCAATCTGCAGGAATTCGTAGCACACCATCCGAAGATTTATTCTCCTCATGCCATGATGCTAGGGCGGCCATGGACTTACATTCGAAGAAATGCTTGATGCGAGGAAGCAGAGGAAAATATCGCAAAACCTTTTGTGGAATTTTTGTCTCGTGGAGATCTACTCGATATCTTTCGGAATCACATTTTGGACACTTCTCCATGTCTATGTATTCCCCTCTGAAAAGAATGCAGTCATTAGGACAAGCGTGGATAGAATTGTAATCCATCCCCAAGTTTCGCAAAATCTTTCTTGCTTCATCTCGGGAATCTGGCATCACATTGTCAGCTGGTAGTATGTGCTCTTTAAGCAATCTACACAACATAAAAATACGATACAGTCGTGTAAAAATCTATCAGATCATTATACATTTAGAGTTTTATTAAAGTAAACTAATTGTAATAGATCACCTGAAAAGCGTTGTGACGCTAGTGTCACTCCATCCAAACTTTGTCTGCATGTTGAGAAGAACCAGGAGTGCTTTCAATCTAGACATACGTGCTCCATTATACAATGGCGTATCGGCTTCACTTTTCATATCATCATAGATAAGCCTTTCTGAATCCATGATCGTCTCGATCATTTCATCAATCTCGGGCTCAAACATTGCCTCGTTGGGAATGTGCTCTGCATGATCATCCCCCGAGCTGTCAGAGGCTACATCTTGTGGCCTCACAGATGCTGCTTGACCAAAGCGCCTGCGAACACGTCTATTGGGTTGCAAGATTGCTACTTGTTGGCCAGCGTCAGAGTCCGACGAGTTATAATTGGCAACAACTCGATCTATAATAGATGGATCGAACTCTCCAAATTCGCGAACGTGCTGCAAAGAAACACGTCTTGTCCATCGCACAGCATGCTTGCATTGATTACAAGGACATAAGACCCTCGTTGAGAGATAGGTGTTTCGGTTGGACGGTCCCACATCCTCGTCACTACTCATAATGAGGATAAAAATCTTATAACCTGGACAACAAATTTAATATTCTATTGGCATTCTTCGTCTTATCTCTCTCTCTCTCTCTCTCTCTCTCTCTCTCTCTCTCTCTCTCTCTCTCTCTCTCTCTCTCTCTCTCCCTCACATTCTCTAGTCATGTCCAATCCCCGCACACCTCGGTCTAGAGGTGCACGGAGATCAGAACCACCGGGTTATAATCTCGTCTTTATTGGTCAATACCTATATTTGTAGGTACAAGAAATCTACAGACCCACGTCTACATGATACTGCATGTAGTGGACAAAACCCCTTTGCCTCTTCTCTAGCTGTAGCACTTCACAGCATCTTAACATCTTTTCACAGTAGATCTTTTCACTGTTCGTCTAACTCTAAACCCTAAACCGTAAGTAATTCTTGCGTGGACTCGATCTAACGTAAATAAGCGTAAATCTAAATAAACGTAAATCTAGCTAAAAATAAACCTAAATCTAATTTAACGTAAGTCTACATCTAACCTAATCTTTAACGTCTTTTGGGATAGTTTCCTACGACGTTAAAACTCTCTTCTTCTTGTGTGTGTGTGTGGGTAAACCTAAATAAACCTAAGTCTAATCTAATATAACATAAATCTAAATCTAACGTAAATTATGTTATATTAAAAACAAATAACTAAACTAGCAGGGATTATAAGAACCTTAAAACTGATTTAACACATAATTTTTCACATAACTCGGCAAGAGTTGGCATTCTCATCACTAAAGATGTGAGAGTTAACTTCCGGCGGTGACGCTGCCTCATCTACATCCACATCTGACGACAGCAATTGGCCCTTTGGACCGTTCTTGCTCTTGTTACTAACTTTGAAGTTGCTGTTGAATGACTAGAGGTTGTCTAGATGGTCATTGTCGGGGATGTAGTGACTCTTGCCGCCCTGAAGATCCACCTTCTTCCCTATCTTCTGAAGACATTTCACCAGTACTTTTGGATCGACGGAGCCCACCATGAGTGAAGGCAGCAATACCCTATATTCCATTGAGGGCTTTCTTCACCCGCTTAATGCAGGCATCGCAGTCTATGGAGACCTAAATCTAATCTAATATAACGTAAATCTAAATCTAGCGTAAATAAACGTAAATCTAACTAAAAATAAACCTAAATCTAATCTAATTTAACTTAAATAAACCTAAATCTAATTTAACGTAAATCTACATCTAACCTAATCTTTAATGTCTTTTATGATAGTTTCCTACGACGTTATAACTCTCTTCTTCTTGTGTGTGTGCGCGTGTGTGGATGTGTGTGCCAATAAAAAGAGATAAATGGTATAACCTTTCTATCACCCATGCCAAGTATGATAGATTGGTTATGCCATTTCCCTCTTGAATAATAGGTCTTGAGTTCAACTCCTCGTCGGTTAGATCTTTAGGTCTTTTAATTTTAATTAGTTTCCTACGACGTTAAATTAGTTTCTATCTCTTTCTCTCTCAATGTGTGTGCGTTTTTTTGTTTATGCATGTTTTCTCTCTCTTTTCCTCTCTCAATGTGTGCGTTTTTTGTTTATGCATGTTCTCTCTCTCTTTTCCTCTCTCAATGTGTGCGTTTTTTGTTTATGCATGCTCTCTCTCTCTTTTCCTCTCTCAATGTGTGTGTGCATTCTTTGTTTATGTATGTGTGTGTGCGTTTTTGTTTATGTTTGTACTCTCTCTCTCTCTCTCTCTCTCTCTCTCTCTCTCAAAAACACTATGTGTGTGTGTGTGTGTGTGTGTGTGTGAGAGAGAGAGAGAGAGAGAGAGAGGGAGAGAGAAAGAGAGGAAGGGAACATGAGAGTGAGGAGAGGGAAGGAGCATACCTGGCTCTCCTTCCTCTCCTCGTGTGTGTGTGTGTGTGTGTGTGTGTGTGTGTGTGTGTGTGTGTGTGTGTGTGTGTGTGTGTGTGTGTGTGTGTGTGGAGAAGAAAGAGAGAGAGAGAGAGAGAGAGGGAGAGCGTTACCTGCTCCTTGCTTGAGGGCGCCGAAAAACTCAGATCTGAGATCTGAGTTTTTGGGCGCTCTCTGTTATTTTTTTTAGCCCAGCCGGCGTCGCTATGAGCGTCGCAAATTTACAAGTAAATTTGCAACGCTCATAGCGACGTCGGGATTTTTTTTTTTTGAGCGTCGTTGTGTGAGCGTCGCTAATATGAATAGCCTCTTGTAGTGTTGACGCTACGTGTGCTACTGTGGTTGGAATCGAGTGCGGAGAAGTGCAGTGTGTTGCCCCCAACTAGAGCTACGCACTGATACCAACATTGCGCGCGTACAGTCCGGCTTTGTGAGCTCCTTCTACGAGCTTTATCGGTTGTTTGGGTGAGCATACTTTGTCCGATTTTGCATTGCAGCATATCCACGCGTTCACATTGAGTAGAACTACACATTAGGCACTTTAGATTTTGGAAACGAAGACCTGCAGATTTCGGCGAGACATCCTACGTGTTTCTACACCGGGTGTTTTGGGTCGTGATTTTGGTTCATAGACCTTAGGGAGAGCGGCCTATTGGTAATTGTAGGGTCTCCTTCAAGTTCTATGGTGTTTCGAGATTGTTTGGTGGGTGTTCGGCTCTAGAAAGCGTTGTAGGAAGTTTCTTCTTTTGCACTCTTGAAGGCTGTGACTTAGACAATTGGTAGAGACCTCTGTAGGAATTAATTAGGAGTCGGTCGAGTGTAGGTTGACACCTTATGCTTGCTTCCACGCGCCTACGGGTTGAGCTTCGTCCTTAGCTGACATTACATGTTAGGTGATTTCTCGTTGTGCTGACGTCTGTCGCGACGTATCCGTCCAACACATTTTCATTAAAAGATTTAAAATTTTCATCCATGACTGTCATGCGTGTCTGAAGTGCACGAAATTCTTGAATATCAAGCAATTCGTAAGTATCCTCACCTATCGTAACGTCGCGGGTACTCTCCTTGAGAGGATCCGACCGCGGGCCATCACTGGCAGGATCAGGCATACTTTGTTCAAAATCGAATGTCATATTGATATCCGAATCCATGGCGACACAGTGTAATGAAAGGAATAGCAAGAAAAACTACATGTAGATGTAGGATGCACCGCCAAGGCTAATTAAGGTTAATTAGCCTTGTTAATTACGTCGATTGTCCAAATCAAAAACGATCCAAAATTTCAGATGTGCAGGTACTTGATTTGAAAACGTTGTAGCCGAATCGAGTGTGAGTGGTATTGCTTTTGACCGCAATCAATTTGAGAACTACTGTCGCCAATGAATCCGCTTATGAGGCTTTATCATCGTGCTGAATTTCTGCAGCTAGCACACAGGGAATTTGTGTATTGCCGTGTACTTGCCGGCCCCATCTTGATTCCACTTGAATATGTACTCAGTAAATCCCAAGAGTTTGTTGCTCGTGGCGGGGGTGTGTATCCGTTTTGGAGAGGGGTGTGTCACCCCTAATCTTAATTTAAAGTCCTAAGGCCCTTGGCCTTAGGCATTCATGTGTGAATGCTAAGCTTTGAAACTCCATTGCCGTGAGCAGACAGCACGCAGAGGCTTGGGAAGATGAGGGTGGTCGATGCGTTGCAAAGCGGGCTTCGGCCCTGTGTCGAGAAGTGACCAACAGCCCAGCGCGCATTGGTTGAGCCCGAGCACAGTCGATTTGGTGCTCCTACACCCGGTGGCTCTCCTTGCCAAGCCTGCTTGCCCACAGTGGTTCCTCCTCGTCGTTTCTCTTAGCAAGGGGTGATCTCCACATTTTTCAACCACGACATGCAATCATGCAAGGCTTTGTGTGGCTAAAAAGCACCACGCCTTCCCGTTTCCCCAAAATAGGAACTTAACTCTGATACCAGTGTAATACAAGGGGAACTAGAACCTGAGAGTCCACCACCCAACTACCCACTATATAGCATAGCCCCTAGCCCTTTGCCCTAGTTGGACTCCCTTTCCACATTGCCTAGCACGGCCCTGCCCTTGTCTAGTCCCCAGCCTTGTCGGTGTCTTGACCTATAATCTATTTGTTTCACCTCTAGCTAAACAACTAGCTCTCTTTCTCACCCTCTATCCATCATGCCCTTGCCCAAGCTATCTCTCTCTCTCTCTCTCTCTCTCTCTCTCTCTCTCTCTCTCTCTCTCTCTCTCTCTCTCTCTCTCTCTCTCTCTCTCTCTCTCTCTCTATCTCTATCTATCTCTGTACCTCTCTCCCTATCTCCCCCTCTCTCTATCTCCCTATCTTTCTCACTCTCTCCCTATCTCCCCTTCCTTTTATATTCCTCTATATCGCCATCTCTTGCTCACGCTCTCTCCCAAAAAAATCTCTTTCTCTCTCCATCGCTTTCCCTCTAACCCCCTATCTATCGCCCTTGCTCTCTCCCTCTCAAGTTCACATGCAATCCTAGTAACAAACGAGCGCTAGCGCTCAGTTTTGAGGGTTGAGCATGAGAAATAGGAAGATAACAAAATTCAAATGTAGTTAAAAATTTTGATATATCAATCATTCAACAGGCACATATTTGACAGTGAGTGCTAGCACTCGGAACGCGTTAGAGAGAGGGTGACGTTGATAGAAGTTGATAAAGAGAGAGAGAGAGAGAGAGAGAGAGAGAGAGAGAGAGAGAGAGAGAGAGAAATTTGGGCAGCCATCTATGAAGCTTTTCAAAACTAAAGTTCATTTTTTCTTTAAGGAGAGCCTTTATAAATAGCCACTGGGTGATTAATTTTTAAGTTAAAGACCTATCAGTAGAGGAGACAAGGAAGACACCTAAGGTACAAACATCTACTCTCCCTATTTTCCTCTACCTCTCCATCCCTTGCTCTCTCTCTTATCTATCTGGGCAAGTGCTAGCGCTTGCCCCAAGCCCTTGAAGGTAAGATTTAGCACTTCCTTCCTCCTTGTACCTCTCCCTCCCTCGCTTGCTCTCTTGTCTATCCGGGTGAGCGCTAGGGCTTGCCCCAAGCCAATGTCAAGGTAAGAAGAGAGATGGTTGAAGGGTGGTAGAGAGGCCTATATAAATAGGTATTGGTAATTGCTTTTAAAGCAACCTCTTTGTTGTTTCTACAATTCAACAAACTCAAGATATGAGGGTCCTCTCTCTCTCTCTTTCTCTCTCCATCACCCTCTCCATCTGGCTCTCTCCCTCTCCCTCCTTTGCCTTCTCTTTTGCTGCACATACATATCCTTGATTGCTAGCACTCGTTTGTTGGGTTGTGCATGTGTGTGTGTGTGTGTGTGAGAGAGAGAGAGAGAGATATATATATTTTATTATCTTCCTCGGAGGTCAAATATGATCTATGGGACCAAAGTTACATGTGATGTAGTATGTTTATGGATGATGAGTGACTCTTGATGCTCCAAAATTGTGGTGATGAGAGTCACAATAGATATCCCACATTGTGGCTCGGATTTGTAGGTCTAAGTCATGGCTGATAATGTGAGAGAAGCAAGTTTGGATGTGACCAAAAGCTGAGTACTCTAGTAGTGTGTGGTACTCAAACTCTCAAACTTGCAGTGAGCATAATGTGCACAATCGATTTGACTCTTCTCCATTGCCCCAATGCCCTGTCTCGCATTGAAGGGAATGGAAGCTAAGCAGAGGAAGAGAGAGAGAGAGAGAGGGGGGGGGGGGGGGGGGGGGGGGGGGGGGGGGGGGGGGGGGGGGGGGGGGGGGGGGGGGGGGGGGGGGGGGGGGTTAAGGGATTGGATTATAAGACAAATATAGTATAGAGATGGCAATTGAGGGAAAGATGGAAAAGAGAGAGAGGTAGCGAGGAAGAGAGGGATAGAGAGTTTCAAGATCAATGGAGAAAAAAAAAGTGATACTAAGATAACTTATTTCTTTCTGACATAGATTCTAAACATAATTGGACATTTCCTATTGTCTAGGAAGTACATGCTAGAGGGTGCTTTGATAACATCTCCTTTGTCCAAAAATTGAACTCCCTTTAAAATTTTGAGGCAGCAGTCTTCACTAGTTGAAGCTGGAAGAGATGCTAGATAAACCCATGTTTCAATAGACATTAGTGCAACAAAAGCTTTGTTTTGGAGTTCCCAAAGCTAGTGGTCATAAGCAATTCCTTCAATAGCAATCCATTGAGAGGGTAAGAAGGGAAATTATTTGGATACTTTGGGAACAAGTTCAAGCAAAGAGGACTCCCTAGAAGAGCTAAGTCCTTTTTGAAAGCCTTTGACAGCTTCCAAAGCTCCATCATCGTGGCAAAAGAGACCTTTCGGAGCCTGGTCAAGTCGGAATATCTAGTAGTGGCAAAGCAAGAGGCTAGCCCACATAATTTTCTGATGTAATCACAAAGCTCACCCTTAGAAGAAAATTGTAGAAGGTCGGACTTGTGACTAAGCTCAATAGCAACAAGGTTAGTTACCAACTTTGAAGATGAAGGAGACCATCCTTTGTATCGGTATCCAGGTTTGCTAAGACAAGTATCCAATCATTGAAAGTGAGTAGATTCATAATAGAATCATGATTAGAGATTTATGTAACTTTGGAAGATTGGTTTAGAAGTGTAATAGCATCCGGGTTTGAGATAAGTTTGATAACTAGAAGAGAATTCAAGGAGAAGGGCAAGGTGGACAAGTCAAGCCCAATAGGGACAATAGCCATCTGTAGCCAAACCAAAAGAAGTGTTAAGAGACTAAGGTAGGTAAACCAACTCTTAGACCAACCAAGACCAAAGTCATAGTGGTTGTGTGGTAAACCCCCATCCAAAAATATCTGGTTTTAGCCAAATATTCTTTGGATAATCATACTGTGGACAGGGTCTTGGTGCCAAGTGTCAAAATATACCCAAGGACACCCATGTATCTAGAGAGAGAGAGTTTAATTTCTAACAATAGACATAATATAGCACATGAGACTAAAATACAAGAACCTCTCCCTACAATGTCAGTATCAATAATGTATTCATTAGAAAGTCAACCAATAAATACGTTCCAAAATTACAAGCCAATAATAATGAAATGGTCCTGTATAGTAAAGTAGACTAGTGTACAGCAAGTTCCCTTTCTTCCAGCAAACGAAGGAGAGAGAACCCTTACCTGCATCCACAGTAAAAAAGCAACCAAGAGATTAGCTTTCAAACAACCTTGCAGGTAATTGGGGTGACTCTAGTTGTCATCCATGTCACCTACGTCCTAGGAAAAAAGAAACTTAACTGCTTTTAAAGAATAAAGAAATGAACAAAGCAACCATGAATCCAGTATCCTTCAAAGTGTGATAGACAAGTCATTAACATAATTTAGATGTTCCAAAATATGGCCTTAGCACTTAGCACTGATTGTAGCAACAAGTGCCTCAGAAAAAGATCAAATGATTAAGTATTGTGTATAGCAGTAGTGCAAAGCACTGCCCCTTTGATCAAATAGCAATTGGCTCCGAGAAAAAACTATAGATATTAGAGCAGCATGAAACAAATCCAAACAAGCCAAATATCATATGGCTTAAAAAAACAATAGAGTCAACAACATATGTTGTTTTCCTAAAGGGTCCATATATCAAATGACCTCCAAAATACGGATTAGTATATAGCCGGTATCTACAGCTTAGCCAAATAGACAGATTATCTTATGGCTTTTGAAAAAGAGCAGAACTAGATTTTGATTAGTGACAGCAGTAGTCACAGCAAGTCAGGTAGTGAACAATTCAACCATGTCACAACCATCATCTCTTCTAATTCTCAAACATGTATATACATTTACCACTGCAACATTTTTTAGAAAATTTTAGACCAGCAACCCAGTTTGTGTATAGAATGAGATATCTCCCAAACATTAATATAAAGCCTAAAATAGAATATGTTGGATTTTTCAGCAACATACCACAAAATTACTCATCCAAATTCTAACCATCATAATAAATCAACTCAAGCAAAGAGACAGCAAATGCCCTGCAAAGCTTAGCCAAAAATCACAAAATAAGAGGCCAAGAATGCCATAGCACAACGATTGCACCAAAAGTGCAGTTTATACATCTGAGCAAAGTGAGACAAGGTTCAGCAAAAGAACCAAACCTGGTTCTGAAATGTGGTCACTAGGCTGCAAAAAAGAACTTATAAGATTTCTAGGATTGTAGCTGGTCAAAAAATAGCAACTTAAGAAAACAATATCCAAAGAAGACCCCCATTCCAAGTGAAGGGTTCAGGGCCTAAACAACAATCCATCTTCCAGTCAGTTAGGGCTTGATTAGAGCAGAAAAGAACATAAGATTATCATGTTGAAATCCATAGAGTAGAGACGGAGCAGTAGAGCTGCAAAACTTTCAACAGAATTTAGCCAATAGCTGTCAAGAGAAATGTTAATGGTCGGTTTAAGCCTCAATAACAAAGGCCATACTGTTAGGTATGTATCCTTTATTCAATAACCAAAAAGATTCTCATTAAATTCATTGTAAACAGAGCTCCTATACCATAAGTGAGATCATTAGTTTGACAAGAATTTTCAACTAGTAAAAAAGCCAAAATATAGTCCCAAAAGCTCCATACTCAAGAGGATAACTCAGTAGTGAAAGACCAAGCTTTATTTTATCTATAGATTATGAGGAGACTGAAGCTAGATACCCCATATGTTGAGTTTATAGAATATTAGGTCTCTTTGAGCCAGTACCCATCAAGTATCTTATAGAGCATTCAGATCAGCAACAAAAAATATATTGAAGTTCTCCAATTCATTTTTATTGAAGAAACAACAACTAGTAGTCAACCCCTTGAGAGACAAGAGTCTATAGAAGCCAAGATATCATGCCTTTATCCCCTATTACATGTTCCAAAGACCCAATGAACCAGATGCCATAGATCAACAAGAATCTCAAAACATATTGTGCATGCCATCAGCATTAATCCCATACCAATGAGCAAAAACAACTGTAGGACAGCTTGTTTATAACAATATTCGTCAAACCAAACCAACCATGCCATCATAAATCATCATTATCAAAAACATCCATATATCCCCAATATAAGTGGTGTAAAGAAGTAGTGAAAATCCATAGACAGCTTCAAGGGACAGTGTCTTCATCAAAGGGTTTTTTAATTAACTGTGAAAAGCTTCCAATGTTCATTAAAGTCTAGATCCAACCACTGAAGTTCTTATCAATATAAGTGTAGATAGGCTTCTAATAGCAGTATGACTAAAAACATTTCAATTACATGTTTATACCAAGCTAAATTTTTGTTTTTCAAGATTAGCAATGTAAGAGGTTGTTTCAGGCTAAGTCCCAAGAGCCAATCAACCTAATATTGAGCCATTCTTAAGAGTATTATATGTCATACTATCAAACCCCATGTAAGGGTTTCAAGCCAAGAACCAACTTCATATGGCCAATAAAAGAACGGCTTGTCCATTACCCTTTGTAAGTTTCAAATATCAAAAGCAAGATGATCAAGCTTGAAAACTAATAGCTTTTTTCCAAACAACCATAGTGCAACCAACCAAAAAACCAATGATTGCTTCATTACATAGACTAAAGATGTCTTCTTGGAAAGAAAAACCATGACTGAAAGAATCCCATAGGTACCTCAGAAGTACTCGTAAAAGTTTCTTTGGGGGGAGCCATCACCAGGATGTGATAGTGACTAATTACCCAGACAGTAGCTATTATCTCTCTTAAAAAAGAAAAAACTTGTAAAGGCTTGAATGAAAGCTAAGTGAGCCCAAGCTCACCTTATATATCAATAGTGACTTGTGATTCCTATTGTTATCTGCACAATGGAGCCCAGCTAGAAGAATCATACGCCAAAAGTCCGAGATAACAGTTGTCGATTTGCAGCAAGATAGGTGTGGAGAGTCTTTCACCACATAGTCGGGTCGAATCAGAGCAGAGGCAGCACGAGGGCCCGCTCAATTTTGCAAGACTTCAATGTAAGAGGGTAAAGGAATGCCACTAGTCAAGCTTAGTAGGTAACATTTATGTCCCTTAATTCCTACTTCGACTATTGTCAAGAGAAAAAACTTTTCAAAGGTTAGTCGAACATGTAGAGCATGTCTTTTTTAGTGTTAGCGGTATGAAGAAATCCAAAAATAAGTGAGAGAGAGAGAGAGAGAGAGAGAGAGAGAGAGAGAGAGAGAGAGAGAGAGAGAGAGAGAGAGAGAGAGAGAGAGAAGATAGATAGGGAAGGGTGAGAGAGATAGGAAAAGAGATAGTTAAGGGATTATATTGTTAGAGGAATATAGTATAGAGATGGGCATTGAGAGAAAGATGAGAAAGAGAGAGAGGTAGCGAGAAAGAGAGGGATAGAGAGTTTCAAGATCAATGGAGAAAAAAAATAGTGATACTAAGATAACCTATATTTATTTTTGGCAAATCATATAGTTGTGCTCGGCTTTAAGTTCTCTCTTTAAATGGCCAAGAAATCTGATATTGGCACCAATGTTAAGTTCATTTATGATGGAGAAGCAATTGGTATGGGTCGAATACAAAAGAGTTAGTGAAGTCACATGGAAGCAGATTGCCTTCAAGTTTCTTTTCCGTTTTTGTGCTAGAAGTATATGATGGCATGGATGCTCCTCTGCCTCATGTTCCTTCAACAAACGAAGAGATGGATACTTTAAAGAAGGCAAAGAAAAGCCTTGTCGCATGGCCAAAAACCGATCTAGTAATTTCTTCATTCTTCTACGTAGAGGCTATGTCATTTACTGATACTATGAACCCAAGGGAAGCTTTATATGCTCTCTTGATGCACCGGGATATCCAGCCATCAATGTAGACGATGACATCAAGGACACATGGAATCCCTTGTGGTGTGTAGTAAATGACGAGTTCGGGGCTGAAATCCAAGACACTTGTTAGAGCAACTTGTGTGGTAAAATGTTGTATACCTAGGATGGAAACCATAGGCTCGCCACCTAGATGGGAGTTCTAAAAGAGAGTAAGCTACATTATCGATGGTATTAATTTTCAATTATGTTTAGAAATGCATTGAATAATCATCCTGCTTTAGGATGTTAGGCGTTGCGTACGAAAAAGATGCAGATCTACACCCTCGAGTTCAAGTGGAACTAGTCAAAGTAGATAAACAATGAATATCTATCTGATGCTTGAGATTAGTGTGAGATTGAACTATAGTAAACATTGCATCAATTTCTTTTAGATTGAATGAGATAGGATAGATGTCTACATCATACATAGACATGCTATGGATGGTGCGGCCAATGGGTCTTTCTTCAAAGGAAGCAATCATGGAGAAACTACCATGTGTAGTGTACAGTTTGATGCGGGCAGTCATAGATAAAAGAGTGGGAAAGAAGTCTTGGTACAATGTGCATGTGGCTCTAATGTCTCAGCTTCTACATCCAATACGTATTCTTAGATTGTTCGATTGCTGAGTGTCGAAAAATATTGGGATCATAAATTTGTTTGCTCATTGGTGTCATGTCTGTAGGAAAAATATACGCTTGCCTTGAAAAAAATTGTAGCAGAGAAAAACAGTATGCTACCAACTGCGTTTCAAGCCCGTTACAAAAAATCATTCTTTGAAGCAGACTCAAAGTCAAAAAAGATGACAAGATATGCATTGGAGATTGTTGACCCTGCACTGGGAGATGAATGGTGGAGTTGGGTTGGCCTTTGATCTCGTTCAAAGGCAAAACAAATGTTTAGATATCACGTACCCATTGACCCCTTTGGACTTTTGTGTAGGACATTGCACACAATCGAGTGGACAAGTCAACCAAAGTGGATAACGGAGGAAAGATTATATGGGTTGGCATGTGCAGCTCTTCCATCAGACAAAAAAAACTTCATTCTGCATGTGATGGCCTCCGGTGATCCAAAAGACGTTAAGAGTTTGGACATTCCTCAGATTGGTGATTACATTTGATTGCCGCGTTGTTGGGTTGTCGGGACATGGAGATAGACTGAGTCATTTTGACATATTCATTGTTTTTGTTGTCATAGGAGAGTCTACTATTTTTTGATAATGGTTGAGGATCAAAGTATTTTGGTCTTCCATTGCTAGAGAGGCAAATAATATATACAGTTTTACCCGTAGTATATGTTTGGAATCTATGCTTGGTTTGGACTTGGAGTCATTCATTGAAGGTGCTAAGTTGATACACAAGGGCAAGACCTTCGCTTATGAGTTTGGTGTGATGAAAAAGGGAACACAGGCTGAGGTGAGCAAGGCATTGGAAGATGCAAGAAAAAGGTGTCTTTGCAGGTATACATAGTAGACAAGTGCCTTGCATTCGAGAATTAAAATATGACGCTAACAATGTTCTTGCTTGTTTTAGATGGTTGTGAGCTTGCAAGTTTAACATAACAGAGGTCGGGAGTTTCCAAGCAATGCTCAAAATTGAAAACTTGGAGCATATTTTTTGTCTACTGCAAATAGCATGCAAATTCAGAAGCAAAGTGTACCAGGATTTGCCCTGGTTCTTGGAGTATGGTGAGGGATACTTCCCTCCAAACAATGAGAGCACACACCGATGATGTGAAGGATAGAGAGGAAAGAGCACATGGAGGCATGTAACTCTCTGTAATAGCTGAGTCAAGTGTCTAAAGACCTCAATTTGGTTTGACACAACATCTCAGGTGTGAAAGTTGATGCCTTCATAATTGCATAGTACTTATCGACTTTGTAAGAGTTAGTTTTTAAAAACCTGTTTAATATTGTTTTGCAGATGGAGCAAAACAATATTGTTTTGTAGATGGAGCAATCCGGTGAGGCTTTGGGTTCACAAGGGGCGGCTCGTATAAGAGAGAAACGTGAGTATGATTACTAACATCCAAATGTTGAACATATTTTCATACACTTTGAGATGTGTGCATTTCTTGGTGATCAAGAAAGAGAAGCGGAATGTCAGCAAAGGAGGTGAGGTGGTGGACTTTTCAACGAGTTTGGAAACAAAAATATTGCATGTCTCAGACCTGTCAATGGTCACATACATGTTGATCGGTCAATGGAAAACTTGATTTTGAGTTGCGTTGCGATTCAAGATCTATGTTGTGCTGATTAAGATATTTGTGGGGAGCGATGGCGACCATAATCAAATTGTTCATTTCAGTTTGGACAAGACAGAGGATGACTTGAAGATGGTCATGCTAAGCTCTATGAGGCCACACATTGTGCAAAAATGTTTTCGTCTGTTACGTGATGGGTTGGTAGTGAATTCTGTAGTGAACGCTTTTTTTGTTTTTTGGCCTTGCAATGCATCTGTGTACGGGATGTCAAATTCCAAAGTGCCTGATTGTTACAAAATGGAGGTGCACAAGTTTGGATAGCTTGCCCGTCTAGTGTTGTCTACAACAGATGACAGAGGTCTATTCGTAGTCGTCTGCCTATCAGACAATTATGGAATGGTCCATGATATTGCCGTTGAAGTTGGATGGTGTGAAGACCACATAAACGTGGTTGTCTGCAAGACACCAATATTCAAGAAGGATAATAGGACTGTGCGCACACTATTGGTGTCCGCTATGAGGAAAGAGCTCACCTGGACTTTAGAGGCCATCAAATCAGACAATGCCTGATTTGATGGGCTAGAGGAGAGTAATTGGACAAAACAGATTGATGGGACACCTATGCAAGGTACACTTTGACACCCTTTATCATAGTAAAGTTTCTCTATTGTATTTGATTTTCATTTGCCGTGCAAGAGGTATGGAACATGGGCATTGATTTCTTTGGCGGCTGCTTTCCTAGTATACAAATGAGAATGACATTGTTGTACAATAAGGCGGTGACTATGGGGCAATGTCTTTGCTAGGGAGTCAGATGGGCCAAATGATGACAATATTTGAGAGAAACAAGGAGTTCTCCAACAAACTGTGCTCTATTCTTGAAATGCAAGCCCAACATTTGAGAGATTCAAGAGCGAGATAGAAAACTTGTTGAGGATCTGGATCATGCATTACAAGAAGCATCATTGATTGAGCCACATCCAAAAATTGTGGAGTTAGATCCTCCCACCATTGAACTAGACTAGACATTTCAAGTTTCTATTCGCGCTGTGTGTGAATTGATAATTTATGTAGATGGCTATGGACGATTGCTTTTTACAATCTTTCATAAATAATTGGGTTTTTAGTTGATTTCATTTAACATCTCTCAATGGGCTTGCAATCACTAAGGTTCTGCTTTGTTTGTAATTGGGCTCATTTCAGCAGTTCGTAGCTGTAATTGGATTTTTATGTACATCTCTCTCTATCTCTCTCCCTCTACTTCCGTCACACTGTGTTGATTGCATTGGAGAAGTTCTATCCACAACACTCTGATCCTCATATTTTACTTCGGTTGTGTTTTTAAGTGAAGAATCTATTAACTTATTTTGTGGAGTGAGGAGTCATATAAAGCTCTCGCATGTTGGACTTATGCACTTGTCTTCACATTATTGTAGCTTGCGTGCAAGCACATTGTTGAAAGTGCAAATAAAATTTTCAGCCACCCAATCGTCACTCCATAGCAAAGTATTTTAATGTGGTGGCACGATTTTGGGTGAGGGCTTGCACCATCATGGTTCATCATTTAGCGGAGGGAGATTTTTGCATAATGGGATCCGACACAAACTTCATAGAGAGCTTTCCATTTCCTCAAAACCTCCCTCAAAAAACTCTCTTCGTTCCCCTACTGCTTTTTTTGGTCTATTCTTTTTTGGCTTGAATTATAGATTAACTATGCATTGGGAAGCATGTTTGTTCACTTGGAGCTTTAAGCCTGCTCTGAAAATAACACCTTGTAACCAAAAGGATGTGTTTACTTCTACTTACCTCCCCTCCCCCACATGCCACTGTTTACCCTCTAACCCAAGGTTTATACCTTTTTTGGGACATGTACTAATTGAGGTACATAATTTAAGTATCCCTCCTAAATTAATGAAGCTTATCCAGTTTGGGCTAAATCACATCTCTTCATATGCTCCTAACTTAGACGATGCTTGCCCATGAAATTTTCTCTATGTAAGAAAAGATTTTGTTTGACAGAATTGTCCTCCCCCCGCTTTTTGGTAATTGCAATGTTAAAGAATGTTTTTTTACATACTGTAAGGAGTGGCTACCAAGGAAGTATTCCTATACCCCGGATATGGATGTCAATTTCTTGTTTCATTCCCTCATAAATAGATACCTCGTTACTTGTATTGACAAGGCCCCCAATAACCCCCTTTTTATCTACAAAGCTTTGCCCACATTGAGATACTAAAAAGGGTCTCTAGCCCAAATTTCACTATTTGTGAAGAAAATCCTACTAATCTAGTAGAACATATTTTGAAAAAAATGTGCTTACCTAACCATTTAGCCCTCCCTTTCCTAATGGCTTCTTATAAGATACACAAACAATCTTTCAGATGGCTTACTTGTGAAGCTATTAGTACCTACACCGAGTTATCCTTACTCATGGCATGATTGTTAAAGTCCTACCTCCCTGCCATAAAATATAGGGCCAGGATACTCAATCAAAAGGCATTACTCTACCATAATATCAAACTACGGTCTTCGTGGATTATTTTCAATCTCCAAGCAATGCTTCCTCACTTTTCCCCTCATAACCAACCTCATATCATGGGCTTTTAAATCTACTTTTGAAGAGTTTATCTCCTTCAAAAGCTTTCCCTCTTAATGCCAGCAAGGGATTTGGACCAAGAAAAATTTAAAAAATGGACTTTCTTTTCATCTCGCAAATGTGATTGAGATCAATAATTGGTTGATTAGTAACATGTACATCCAATGTCATCAAGTGTTCTATAGACAAACCAATGGCATCCTTGTGGGTTTAACCTGTTCATCAATGTGGTGTAATCTCTACCTTCATGCTCTTGAATATAAATATCTTCAAGAGATGCTCATGTCCCCAATCAATAAGGAAAAGTTGAAAGACCTAGCCTACCCTTTCAAATATTTTGATGATATCCTTTTGAGTAACTGTCAAAACCCTGAATTTTTTCTCTCTGAAAATGGTATTTACCCTCTTGAACTCACTATTGAAGGCAAGAAGGCTTCCAACACTACTTTTCTCAACCTCTTGTTATTTATAGACTAAGGGATACTTACTAAAGCCCTTGCCAAAAAAGACGACCTTTTACCATGTACCCCTATCAGATACATTCATAGGGCGAGTAATAGACCTAACAATTGGGCCCATAAGGTAATCCTCTCCCAGCTAAAACCTATCCTCTACTGCAATAGCAGTGCCAAAGATGCAGGTAAAGTCCAATCCTTGATAAATTCCTTTTGTGCAAAAGGTTTTGAAAGGAAAAAATGGGGAGACTCATAAGGCACAACCTACTCAGGTTTACACCTTCCCCCTATACTTGATTGTAACCCTCTTGAAGTCTTGGCACATTTATATTTTGGTGTCGGGCACTAGGACCCCTTAGAAGGGTCTTAGTGCCCCTTCTTAAGGCCCTACTATGGGAGTGGATGGTGGGATCTAAAAACACCATGCCTTAAAACTAAATGAGCCCTTTGCTTACTTAAGCCATGAAAAACCACCCTTTTTTGAATCTTTACTCAATACTTAGATGATTTTCACATATGTTCATGTGTAAAGCCACATCATTACATAAAACCCCCACTACCTCATGCATGTGGTAGTACCCCACCCCCACGGGCTCATATGCCCCCCACTACACTGCGTTTTTCTATTGCAATCGGGCTCCACCTCAACTACACACTGCACATGAGGAGCCATGGCCTTAAAAGAGGTTTTCTTCTCTAACTTGGTGCAACATTAGGCATACTACCTTAGAGTAGTTGTACAAGACATTTAGACTGCAATTCTCGGAGCAATTGCTTGGACCTTATTCATACATGCATGCCAAGTCGGCTATCGAGGGTACTACTCATGTGTTTTAATTTGCACAGCCCCTTGAAAGATTTTGATTGCTTTATGCTTAGAATTGGCATCAATAACATGTGGGTTTATTTTTTGACACTTGTCTTCCACTATCTAACACTCTCTTTTGATGTTGGTTGTGATGGTGCCAGGTATAATAGAAGGGATCCTTGTTCTAATCATTGAACTTCTTCTTCTTCCAAGTTTGGTCGTCTGCAAAAAAACACCCTCTATCCCTTATCTTTTGTACCACTCAACCAACCTTAATTCAAGAATTGTTGATTGTGCTTTAGTGTTTTTGGCATCTTCCCTTGTTAATTTGTTGTCGAGAGAGCTTCTATTAGGTAACCTACACACACACATATAGAGGGAGATGGCACCATGCAAAGGACTTGTGTCTGCTTTTTTTTGCAAATGCCTTGCCTATCAAGACTTTCCACTTGCTTTTGGCCTCTTTCCCCTACTTTTTGGGTCAACCCCTCTTCCCTTGGCTGAGTTTGAGTGATTTGCTTATCACAAGCAACATGTGCACGTACCAAAAGCCCCCTTTCACATGATGACCTTCTCATAGAGTTCCCATACTACTCCCGGAATACTAAAATCAAGGTAGAAGGTCATTTTGAACTTGATTTCATCCCAAAAAATTATGTCAAGTTCCTTAAACAATTATCATCATGGACATTCCTTGAGCTTTTGACATCCTTATGCCCATTCTCCTATTTATCAGGGACTTCTCAGATAGTAAAAATGCCTTCTTAGGGTCATTCTTAGGTTGTTTTGTTCCCCAAAAAATAGGTCAAAACTCCTCAACCATATCCCAGTGACTTGTGAACGTTTTGAGGTTTTTTTTTAATTATTTTAGCCTTTGACTTATCATTGTTGCTTACTTTCGACCTAAAACATACATTTTCTCTCTTTGCTCTCAAGCATTAAATTTTTATTTTGATCACTTTAATTATCTTTATGTGATCAAATGACTTTTATTATTTCTTGATTAATTTAGACTTGCCAAAATTTAAGTTTAGGGGCACACAAAGTCTATAAATATATTTGGTGCATTATTGTAATCCTTATGCGCAAGTGTTTACTTCTGCTTGCATGACATTAAAATACTCAAATGCACCAATAATATCAATGATTATTAGTCAAAGTTGATATAATGGATGGCACGATCTTCCTACTTGTGCATCTGAAGTTGCACCTATAATACCCGACCAAAGAGAAAATAGGTATGTTGGCCATCAAGATATAGTTGTGTAAACTTTCAAAATTGAGGTTTATGAAGAATTCCTAACTTGTATAGACTATATGTGTCATTATCTATGTACTTTTGATTCCTTGGGAGAAGACAAGTGGCATAACTTGTAAAGCTTATCCCATGAAACAGTCTCTTTGGGGGAGAGAGAGAGAGAGAGAGAGAGAGAGAGAGAGAGAGAGAGTTTTGCAACAATATATCATAAATGCATACTGTAACAATGCTATAAATGAATTAAGGTTGTTATGGGTGAAAAAGTCTCTTAACAAAAATGCAGGAAAAGAAATATATTTGCCTTCTTCTTTTGTTGGTAGATCAAGGTACATACATCAATTGTACTAAGATCCTATGGCCATTGTGTGCAAAAGGGGAAAACAAGATCGGTATATCACATTTACTTTTAATCCATGTTGGATAGAAATGCAAAATGTGTTGTTGCTTTTGTAAACATTGTCCAAACTTATTAAGTAGAGTATTTTGAAAAAGAGAGACCTACCTCATGCACACATTTTATTAATCCTTGCTAATAGGCATAAGCCTGCTGAATTTTTTATGATAATTTGGTTTGTGTGGAGTTCCAAAGAAGGAGTTGTTTCTCGATTCATGTGAGATAAAAATTACACTGATTTTGAGGTATTGTCATAGTTGATGATAATGAAAATCCCACATGTATGAGACAAGATATCTATTTCACGACAAAAGGTATATGACTAGATAATAAATGCATTGTTCTACATAATCCAGTTGTGTCAATGCATTACAAAGCTCGTATAATGTAAAAATATGATATGTAATGAGTGTGTAAAGTACTTAAATACGTACATATACTAGGGACATGATAGAGCTACTATCATAATGCACGATTGAGACGGTTTGTGACGAATTTTATCAAAATCTTTGTAGATGCACGATATACATCTACCTCTAAGGAAGTGTGGAGAGTTTATGGATTTGACTTGCACAAGGAAAAGCCTTATGGATGTGACAAATAAAATCAAAATCTATCTAGATGCATGATATACATCTATCTCTAAGGAAGTGTGGAGGGATTATGGTTTGACTTGCACAAGGAAAAGCCTTATATGTAGCGATTGCAAGTTCCAATGCAAAACCCTATAAAATCTCAAGGTTAAAATTATTTGAATGATGAAGCTCGCAACAAAAGGAATATTATGCTAACAAAGTGGTTTCTCTCCAATAAGACACATCTAACTGGAAATATTTTAATCCCTAAATTGTTGGATGGAGCGAGAAAACAAGTACTTGTGTTGAACTTATGTACAATATTGTTCCACATTTTTTTGATATTTATTATTTGCATATGATGTTTGGTTTCTACATGGGATGTACATCGTTTGAGGATCTTCGTGCTTTTAATGGTTTTGTCCATGCAACTTACAAAGATGCTTGCAATGCTAGAGGACTTTTGCATGGTGATGAGGAATGGACATGTGTTTGGATGAAGCTTCCATTATGCAAAGTACAACACATTTGCATCAACTCTTTGCTGTCATATTGGTGTTTTGTATGGCAATGTCTCCATAGACCACATGGGAGAGATTTTTCATAGATATGCAGGGAAACTACTACGTATGCATGATGAGCTTGTTTAATTTAACTTGTAAAAGCATCAAGCACTAGCAAACTTAGAAAGCTTTCTCAAGCTACGTGAAAAGAGATTATATGAATTCCCAATGCTGCTTAAAGTTGATCAGTTGCAACAAGTAATGTTTAAAAATACTTTGTTGGGATAAGAGACCATGTTTGATGAAAATGAGCAAATGAGTGTTTTAATTTTCATGGAAAGATTATTGAACTTATCATGTGATATTCCCAATGCCCAGGTCACTAGCCTGCTAGCGTCCTCCTTGAGCCTTTCAATAAAAAAATGGATTGCGATGTGTCACCATTCTAGGTGTCTGTATATTTTCTAGATCGGTCCACATCATGCCACCTCCGGTTGGTTGTAAATAAGGTGTGGGCGTCGGGATTAACCGACAAATCATAATCAGTATGAAGCTTTCAAAAGAGTATCACAAGCTATCGATGAGAATATTGAAGCTATATTCTTCCTAGATGGTCAAGTTGGAGTAGGGAAGACAATTCTTTGAGTTCTTGGATCCGAGGCCAAAATACGATTCAAAATACCAATAAAACTCATGAAAGGATCCACTTGTAATATCATAGCCAATAGCACTTGTGTAGAGATGTCAAATAAAACATCACTGATTGCTTTTGGATGAGGCTCCAATGATACACAAATATTCTTTTGAGGCCCTCAATAAACAGTGCAAAATGATAGTTTTGAGGAAAAATATTAATGTGGAAAATTTGACGGATTTTGTCGAGTGTTTGGATATCGTGAAGATATAGTAAGTCCCCCTTTTTGTGTCTCAAAGAAAACATGCAATTGGTGAACATGACTACTGGTAAAAATGAGAGGGATTTTGGAGAATGGGTACTTGCACTTTGTAATGGAGATGTTTGAAGCAAATGAAGCAAGCAATGATGTGAGGTTAACCACCTCTTTTACATAGAAGTTGCATACAATCCTAATTAAATTCATATGTGCAGATCCTTCTCATGTAGACAACTTTTTAATATTTTCTAACTAGGGTGGTATACTTGCAGTAAGAAACAAGGAATTGACATGATAAAAAGTTTGGAATTGTGCAAAAGCAATGGACATTGCAAGGACTGCTTAACCGCTCACTCGAGATGTGCCCCGGAAAGTCATCACTTATATACACTTGAGTTTTTGAATAGTATGGATGTTCAAGTTGCAACTAAATGAAACTCCTCCTATTAGTTGCTCCAAAATTTGGATCTGAGGCATGGTCTATGTGATGTAATTTAGCTTTTGTGCAAACAACCGTATCATAGAGCAATTGAGACCAAAATTATCATAGGAAAAAATGTTGAAAACAGAGTGCTTGTACCAAAAGATTGATTTTTTACTGTAAAGCTCCTTAGGATTACCATTTTAAATGAAATGCAATCATTTTTCAACGACTCTTACTTCTAGAATGACTATCAATGAAGCACAATGACAAACGCTTGACATTCTAGGACTATACTTACAATTTGGCCATGGACAATTCAATGTGTCTTTGTCACATGTTAGATCATCATCATGAATCAAAGTTGCAGTAGGTGATAAGCATACATAGAGTCAACACAAAGCTATCATACTTGCTACAAATATTCCCAACATTGTCTCTACAAATAAGTTATGTGAAAAGCTAATACAAGGAATTGAGCTATGACTTTCAATAGTATCTACTTTGCTTCATTTCTTTGTTACGTATTACAAGATGGATCGACGTCATGCAATCTCCTATGTTTTTGGCGAGCCACTCGAGTTTGTTCACTGTAACTTTATTTAGTCATTTTTGCAATTAATTGGATGACTACCTATGCATTAAATCTAGTGTTACCTCGTTAGAGAGGACATACATCAACGCATACATTGATCGAAGTCTTGGATAACTCTTGTGCTATATAGTAAGACAATGTTTACAAGTGCTTGAACCTATAGTAAGACAATGTTTACAAGTGCTTGAACCTATAGTAGCACATTGAACTAGTCCTTTTGGTTTTTGTTTCTCGACAGCATAGCTATCTCCACATGTGCTAAAGAGTTTTACCAAACACACTTAGCATGTTTTTCCGAGCAAAGTAAATATCAAACAAATCCACTGAAGAAAATAATGGCAAGCCACGTAGATTACAAGAAGTGTTTAAGTAAAATAACTCTCAAATGCAGACAAAGTCACAAGTATGCAAAAGAGGATTTCGACGATGTTGATGCATTGGGGTGAGAATAGGTTTCCCAAATGACTAATATAAAGATTTTACTAGCATTAGTAGGTGATCATAAAGGTCTTTCCAAAAGCCATTTATTCTCGGCAACCATAATCTTTATGTTTGGGAGAGTCAAACATGTATGTAAAAAATAATGAGGTAGGTGAGGTATTGTGCAATTAATCTTACTAAAAAATAATTGACATGTTTAGCAGGTTTATCATGACATTACCCAAATAAAAATATGAGCCAATTGATAGTTAGGCTTCTGCACATTCAATGTAAGCCACTAGAGATAACTCAATTCCTTTGTGGACCTTGAAATCCACCAGGTTGTGGCTTTCCAAAGTTTGCACCAGCAGGAAGAGCCTCCTGCTTGACAGCTCTTGGAAGATGTCCCACGGTGAGGTGCTGCAGCAGATCCATTGTCTCCTTGTTAGCCTCGATGATATATGTCTTAATAGCGCTTTCCTCAGAAAAAATCCATTTGCCTCTCCCACTCTTCTTCTTCCAACTTTAGAGAGATCCCTCACAGGTGCTCTCTTGAGTCACTTCGTCAAATGAGTCACAAATCTTGCAATCTTGTTGCACAGACGCCTGGAAGGAATGATGGCCACTTCCTCGGTGTTCTTCTTGTTGGTCTAGAAATACAGGCTCATACAAGAGTAATATCTCTTGATCATGACTCAGCTAGAAGCTTTCTTCATGGTCTTGGTTCTAACACGCCCTATTTTGGGAGACAAAGTGGGTGATCTCACCTATTCCATGCTACGCTTCCTTGAGACACAGAGAGTAGAGAGTCAAAGATATATATATATATAAAGAGAGAGAGAGAGGGAGAGGGGTTAATTCGGTATGTTGGTGATGGTGGGTATGTTCTCTCACTTTTGTGCCATAGCCTTACACTTGTTGTCCACCGTCGATCTCTCTCAAGGACATAGCAAGAATTGACAAAGTGCTTAGGCGTCAATGAGCATACATGCAAGATAGGTGGCCGACGAGTTTGCCCATTTGGCCATGGAACCTCCAAATAGCAATCAACTCGTTTGTTGCCCACCTCTGGATCTCTACAATATACATGATGGGGGGTTGTGGGAGGAAAGGTTGCATGCAGCCAAGTATTTAGAGACACAAGGAGATTCCCTTTATGAAGGAGGCGTCTCTAGAGAGTACTCACATAAAAAGGCACACAATTGAGTATTCCATACCTTCACCCATTGGTTCTCTAGCAGACACAATTCTAAAACTATTGGAATCATAAAACACATTGTGTATTAATGTGGGATCTATACTCAAAGATGGCTCTGTTTATGATAAAAGGAGCCGAAAAATTCTCTATACAATAGATACTTGGGGTATATCTACTATACAAGAATGTTTCGATTATCAATTAGAGAGAGAGAGAGATAGAGAGAGAGAGAGAGAGATGCAACAGCTACCAATGGTCAAGCAAAGATAATGGAGATGCACAATTAGCTGGTGAAAGAATGAATATAATATTCATATCTTAAGCGTAGATGATCTAATATTATAGAAGTATTGATAGGAGGGGGCACCGGCTCCATTGACTCTAGCCTCCTCAAAAGCGATCAAGAGTTCCACTCACCAATATCAAGACTCTATGCTTGAAGATTGTAATTACTCTTAATATATTGCATATTCATAACAATAGAAGGTGAAATTTTGTAGGAAATCATTCTCATCATCTTTCAGTGCTACCAATGCAAATGGTAGCTTAGATTCCATAATTCTTTCTTGTAGTTGATAGCACTCCACCTCCTCCTCTAGCCCACCACCATTATCTACGTTCGCGGAATAAAGGGAGTCCCCTATAAATAGTGCTTCCACAAGTCTAGATCATGTAGAACTGCTAAGAGTTCCTTCTCATATATACATGGAACTTGCTCAACAGGGTCGAGCCTTCGACTTTTGTAGGCTATGGCGTGGAGAAAAACAACTCCAAGGCAGTCATCACATGCATAACATTGGACCTCGAATGGCTTTGAGAGATCCGGAGTGTAAGCATAGGTTCAGAGATAAGCTTCTCTTTAAGCTTTTCGAAATCATTGTTCTCCTTGGTGGACCATATATACCTAATGTTTTTCTTTGTTAGGTCATGTAATGGTCCCACGATTTGTGAGAACTTTTCTCTGAAGCGTCTACAGTATGCACACATACCTATAAAGCTTCTTAGTTCATGCAGATTCCTTGGATTAGGCCATCCTTTTATTACCTCTAACTTTAATGGGTCCATTTGGATGCCATCTTGAGAGATAACGTGACCTAAATACTGAATCTCTTGTAGGAGAAATTTACTTTTTTTTCAATTAATATAAAGTTTATTGTAACATTTAATGGCCTAATAACTTATGTGTAGCGGAAATTAGCATGAACATAGTGGGCATTTCATTAGAATAGATTCCTAATGAGAATTACAAGAGTGCTTGGGTGGAGAGAGCAACTAAAAGCATAACACCTAGTTAGATAGCATCAACAATACTTTCAAAAGAGAGAGAAATTAAGCTATTGACAACAGTTGAGGACCGGACTTGCATGGAGCCGGTCCCCCCTCCAAAAGGCTTTTGTATTATGGTTTCTCCCATCAAGAGAGACATTGTACAATACAATTCTTTGTGTTCCTTCAAGACTAGCTAGTGCATTGAAGATGAAAGCTTCATGCACTAAGCAAAACACTTAGTAAACACAACTTTAATTATCCCCGTTCTCAGACCCAAGACCTCACACACCTTCGAAGATGGTGAGAGCTAGCAAGGTATGAGAGTAGATTGAGAGGAAGAAGGAGTATCTTACGAGAAATATGTACATCTCCTCACATAATCACTCATATTAGCATAGCTTAGCTTAGTAATTATCTTGGTAGAGGAGATGGTATGCATTGAAGCTTGGCTCTTGGTTGGATTTGCATCCACATGCCAAGAGAGTGTTGATGTAGGCTTCTATCTCACAAGCTTGGAGTAGTTGATGAGTTCTCCATTAAAGCTTGGGAAGAGATAGTCTTCTCTTTATTCACACATGAGCTTGTGTGAGTGTGTGTGTGATAATGCCTTGCAAAAATCAGCCCCCTCTCTCTCTTGGGCGAGCCCTCTTGCCATTTGCTCTTGATGAGCCCTCATTGGCTCTCCCTAAGTCAAGCCAATGACTATTAAGCAGCATAAGTGATAGCCTTCTGACATGTGTCCCCCTTTCCCCTTTTGTGAGAGTTTTAGGTAATTAAATAATTAAACTAAACTCTCATTGGACCCCTTTGCCTCCTGGCCAATAGGAATCAAGCAAGCCATTGGGCTCCTGAATGCTCATTGGACCCCTTGGGAGACTGCCCAATGGTCTTCTAGGAGACTTAATTCTCATTGGTTTCTTTTATTAAATGTTTTTAAATTAATTAAACTAGATTTACTCTAGCTTAATTCTCATTGGTCCACTTCAAGGGTCATCCAATAGAAACTGGGCACACCTTGTGGGCATCTGGCCTAGGGAGCTGACATGTGTCCCTCATTCCCTTTGTGTAAAGGGAGCCTGTGTGTGTGTGTGTGTGTGTGTGTGTGTGTGTGTGTGTGTGTGTGTGTGTGTGTGTGTGTGTGGCTTTCTCTCTCATCCCCTAGAAGAAGGGATCGCCCCCTCCCATGTAGGGATATGCATTGACTTTGGAGAGCACACAAAGCATCCAATTCCCCCTAAGCTTTAACCCTTTGGACACAACCTTTGAATTTTGGAACCTTAGCATTTTGGAAGTCTTAATGGGCTGAACCTTAGGGTCTTTTTAGCCCATTGTTGCACATGGATCTTTTGCAGATGACCCCCCCTTTGGATCCCTATTTTCCCTCCTTTGGATCCCTACTGTGGCCGGTCTGCTAGCTTAACCAATATTCTAGCTTTTTCTCCCCTAGCACTTCCCCACATTAAATGATCAGTTTAATATGAGAAAATCATTTAGGAGAATTAGATATTGATTATTATGACATTACCTCTCTCTTGAAATCATAGTCGTCCTTGACTATGGTGTAGAGAAGATAAAGCATATTCATGAGTCCTTTTCTTAGCGGGTAGAGGATCCCTATGTTACCCTACGACATCATTCCACAATGGATGACTAGTCCATTTGACGCTTGAGAGCCTGAGGCTGCCGCAAGCATGTCTGCACATTAGTCCTATCAGTCTTCCATAGTAGAGTGACAAGCTCTACTTGGTGTTTGGGAGACGTCATCTCCACAAACTTGATCTAAGCATGCATACTACTTCATTTTTGTGCACAATAAAGAAAAAGAGAGTCTTATAAGACAAAAACTTTGTTCATTTTTAACATTTTGTACATTTGCTTACTCTTGGGAAGCATTGTAAGCATTGACAAGGTTTAGGTTATCCTTTAATTGTATGCCTTGCATCCATCTAGCATCTTCAAAAGGATAATTCTTAAACTTAATAAGATATCGTTGGATAGTCTTACCGCCTCTTAATACCTTGTCTTCATGTCAGAGAATGGACTCGGGCTGCAGCACCTCCTCTTGGTCCTCGATCTCCGGTGGGTCTTCAATAGTTGGTTCTTGAGGTGGCTCTCCTTTGTAAGGCTTTAATAGGCTCACATGGAAAGCATTGTGTATGAGCCAATGATTGGGCAACTTGAGTTGATAGGCCATCTCATTGATTGTCCTAAGAATCTGGAAGGGACCATAGTACCTTTTTGCTAGTTTAGCATAGTACTTTTGGTGGCCCGTAGGATTCTTGCCCGTCGTGGGCCTTAATCGAGCCTTGGGAAACTTTAATAAGACCCAATCGTTTTCTTTAAAGGCTTGGGCTCTTCTGTGCTTGTCAGCAGTAGCCTTTTGCCTTTGCTGTGAGATAGAGATAGCATCCTTAATCTTTTGAAAAGATTCTTGTAGGTCTCGGCTATACTCATCTGCAGCGAAGATCTTCCCATGTACCTTAAGTAGCAAGGGACTTTTTGATCTTCCCTCAATTACCTCAGAAGGTGCTTTTCCCATGGAAGTATGTACAGTGTTATTGTAAGCATACTCCACTAGGGGTAAGTACTTCTCCCATTGGGATCTTTGATCTACTTCCATTACATAGTCTTTTAGTAGATCGAGAATTGTTATGTTAGCTATTTCACTTTGGCCATCTGTTTGTGGATGATAGGCCGAAGAGAAGTTTAGCCTTGTTCCTAAATTCTCAAAGAGACCCTTCCAGAAATTACTGGTCATTCTAGGATCTCTATACGACACTATGGACATTGGCAATCCATGGTACTTGAAAATTTGTGAAATGAAGAGGGTTGCCATTTGATGGGCTTTGATAGTCTTTTGACATGTATAAAATGAGCTTGTTTACTGAACCTGTCTACTATCGTCCATATTCCCGTATTCCCATGGATAGACTTAGGCAATCCAAAGATAAAATCCATGGATATGCTCTCCCATGGTGAATTAGGGATTGGCAAGGGTTGAAGCAATCCAAGTTGCTTCCCTCTATCAAATTTTGTCTTTTGGCATACCACACATTTAGAAACATACTCTTGTATGTTCACTTTCATGGTAGGCCAATAGAAATATGTTTCAATTGCCTTTAAGGTAGACTGAATCCCTCTATGCCCCGCATAAGGTGGAGCATGAGATTCATACATTACTTTCTCACGTAGTGAGTTAGTAACGCATATTCTATTGCCATAGAGAAGATAACCATCTTGTAAAGTAAATGGTTCTTCTTTCTTCCCTAATGCAAGGGCTGAAATCACATCTTTAAAATCGGGATCAATAGCGTACTCATCTATCATTGAAGATAGATCATTGTGAGTTGCTTTGGAAACCGCATTCACTCTCGGTCGTCTTGAGAGTGCATCAGCAACTTGATTATGCTTGCCAGCAATGTGAGCAATATGAAAATGAAATTGCGAAAGGAAATTAGCCCACCTCATTTGTTTGTCGGAGAGCCAAGTCTGCGTCATGAAGTACTTAAGACTTTGGTGATCCGTTCGCAGAATGAAAGGAGTTCCCAATAAATAGTGCTTCCATGAGTCTAAGGCATGTAGAACTCAAAGAGTTCCTTTTCATATATGCCTAGAGCTTGCTCAACAGGGTCGAGCCTTCGACTCTCATAGCCTATGGCATGCCCTTCTTGGAGTAAAACAGCTCCAAGGCAATCACCACAAGCATCACATTGGACCTCAAATGGTTTTGAGAGATCCGATAGTGTAAGCACGGGTTGAGAGATAAGCTTTTCGAAAGCATTGTTCTCTTTAGCAGACCATGTATACCTAATGTTTTTCTTTGTTAGGTCATGTAATGGTCCCGCAATTTGTGAGAACTTTTCTATGAAGCGTCTATAGTATGCACACATACCTATAAAGCTTCTTAGTTCATGAAGATTCCTTGGTTTAGGCCATCCTTTTATTACCTCTATCTTTGATGGATCCATTTGGATGCCATCTTGAGAGATAATGTGACCTAAATACTGAATCTCTTGCAAGAAAAATTCACTTTTCTTTCGATCAACATAAAGTTTATTCTCTCCTAAAACTTGAAATATTACCTGGAGGTGTTTCTTGTGTTCCTCCAATGAATTAGAGTAGATGATAATATCATCAAAGAACACTCCAATGAAGGTTCGATGAGGCCTGAACAGCTTCTCCATCGAGGGGTTGAATGTGGCTGGTGCATTGGTCAAGCCAAAAGGCATGACAATGTATTTGTAAAGACCAAATGTGGAGCGAAATGCGGTCTTTACAATGTCTTGATCAACTATCCTTATTTGATGATAGCCACTTTTTAGGTCAATCCTACTGAAGTAGGTCGATCCTTGTAGCTTATCAAATAGGTCTTCTACCCGTGGAACGGGAAACCTATTCTTGATAGTGATCCTATTTAGTGCTCTATAGTCGACACACATACTATATGTGCCGTCTTTCTTTTGCACTAATAGCACTGGTGAGCAAAATGGAGATGAGCTAGGCCTAACCATGCCCTTCTCAACTAACTCATGCACTTGCCGCATAATCTCCTCTTGTTGAGCTTGAGAAACTCTATAAGGAGGTTTGTTAGGCGGTGAACTTCCTGGAAGAAGTTCAATTGCATGGTCATCATTACCTCGTTTAGGAGGTAGCTCACAAGGGATGTCGTCAATAAAAACATCTTGAAACCCCTTGAGAAAATTGGATAACTCTAATTCCTTTTGGTTGCTTTTATTTTCTTTTGCTAAAGCATTAGGTTCATTTTGAGAATCTTTAACAAAAATCATGTACACCAAAATAGAGCTCTTTATTGACTTGTTGAAAGCTGGTGTATGTACAATGGGGATAGTGTTACCCATTTCCTTAGAATCTATATACATGTCTTTTTCCCTGAACTTAAAGGAGATTCTCCTTTCAGGAAATTTAACATCGGCAGCCAGGCGGTCAAACCATGGTGCCCCTAGGATTACATCCTCATGCTTGAGAGGAGAGATAAAGAAGTCCTCTTTGTCCACATAGCCTTGGACATGAAGCCTCAATTTCCCAATTAAGGGAGTGACTTAAGCTTCTTGCCCCTTGAAGACACTGTCTGCGGGTAGGACATCTCCCATCTTGTAGGATTGTATGCCTAGCTTGGTGGCCAACTCTATAGATATAAAATTGTGAGTAGAACCAGGGTCAAAGAGAATAAAAGCATCATGTTCTCTTACCTTTCCCCAAGCATGGCATAGAGGAGATCCTTTGTGGTGAGTTTGGTGAGTCTCCTCCTCTTGGATTTCAATCAAGGAAGCTCTAGGAGGATCTTGGTGGTTATTCTTTTGGGGACAAGGGCGGTACGCATGCCCTTGTTCGCCGCACTTGAAACACCGGTTATCCTTACGATAATGCTCAAGCTCTTCAGGAGAGAGTTTATTCTTACCTTTGTAAACTCCCTTCTCTTTAGCTTTGTTGGAGTTGCCCTTAGGAGAATTTTGGACATTGTCCTTCCCCTTAGGCTCATTGGAACCCTTGTTTTTCGGGGGCTTATTATTTCTTTTAGCCCCTGTTTGGAAATTGATTCGAGAGGCCACCATAGTATGGTGTATTACCGCCGATATGGTACGTGGCCTTTGGGAGTTGACATACTCCGCCATTTCTTCAGTTAAACCCGCACAAAATTGTTGCTTTTGCTCTCCAAAATCCAACTTTTTGAAGACAGTGGCTTTGAGTTGTAAGTCCCAAAACTTGTCTACATATTTGTGGATGGATTCATTGGGAGAGAGCTTTAAGCTTCGCCATTCGGTGAGTACTTTGTCTTTGGCATCGTGGCCAAAAACTGCTTCATAAATGGAAGCTCTTAAAGCTTTCCATGTTCGTGGAGCTTCACCGTTGGCTCGTAGGCTAGACCACCATTGTCTGGCGGACTTTTGAAAGTGCATAGCTACATGGCGTAGCTTGGAGGACTCCGTGAAGCCCTCATCTCCAAACGCCGCATCGAATTGTTGGATAAAGGCCAAGACTTTGTCCGTAGCACCAAAGGTGCCATCATAGGTAAGGAAAGAGATGCTCTTCCCTCCCTCTTTGAATTTCTTCAAGTTGGACGACCTCTTCCATGCGGCATAGGATTTCCTATGGCCTCTTCTTTTTGATGGTTCAAAGGTTGCACCATCACTTTCTTCAGAAGGTGAAGAATTTGAAGAAGGTGGAGAAGAGGGTGACCTCTTTCTCGCCTTTTTCTTGTCTTGATCTTTGTCGCCTTCACCATAGCTTTCATAAGAGGAAGAGGATGAAGAAGATGGAGAAGAGGGTGTCCTCTTTCTCGCCTTTTTCTTCTCTTGCTTTTTATCATCCCTCTTTGAATTATGGCGTGGAGAAGAGTATGATGGTCTTCTCTGCTTTGGTGGTGATGGAGAGCATTTAGCCCGCCGTCTTCGTGGAGCCATCTCCACCGAGGTGGCGGGAGACTCGCTTCTTTCTCGTTCCTTCGGTGGAAGCTCTTGAGTTCTCCTTTGAGAAGGAGATGCATCGTCAAGAAGTAAATTCTTGAGCCCTTCGTATGGATTCTCTTCTTCCTCCCGAATCGGAGAGAGACCTCTTTTGGTAGTCTCACAAGGAGGCTTCCTAGGTGTTCTCTCGTCATGGTGATGAGCTTGGAGAATCCCGTGAGCACGGAGCTGCCGTTGCACTTCACTTTGGAGATATGGATTGCCCATGGCTTGTTGAAGCCTAGAAACAAGATAGTTAACAAGCATTGAAGCATCATTAGTAGCTTGCTCATGAACAAAATCAAAGTTATCAACATTAATTTCACTCTCTTTACTATTGTCAGCCATTCTAACAACTTTTAGGTGTAAACTTTTTAGGTGCACTTTGGCACTTCAAGCCCTAGTTGCTACTCCTCTTTACCCCTTTAGAAAAAGCACTCAAGCTATTGTACCCACGGCTCGAATACCATTAATTGCAAGGAATAGAAGAGAGGGTCTTTCGACACCAAAACAACACCGGCTCCTGTCAAGCTTCTAATAGCTCAATAGTGGTTAAGCCGTAGGCAAGCCCCGTAGGACTCCACTATTAAGACCATAGCTCTCGACGGTGATGCCCCGTTAACTGCACAAAGGCAGGCGCACTGCAAGGCTGAAAAATCCCTATTCTACTTACTCACAAGCAATCAATAATACCAACCATTTGTAGCTAGCTTGAGGACCTCCCTTCTTGAGCAAGAAAAGAGAAACCTTGGGCTCTAATACCACTGTAACATTTAATGGCCTAATAACTTATGTGTAGCGGAAATTAGCATGAACATAGTGGGCATTTCATTAGAATAGATTCCTAATGAGAATTACAAGAGTGCTTGGGTGGAGAGAGCAACTAAAAGCATAACACCTAGTTAGATAGCATCAACAATACTTTCAAAAGAGAGAGAAATTAATCTATTGACAATAGTTGAGGACCGGATTTACATGGAGCCGGTCCCCCCTCCAAAATGCTTTTGTATTATGGTTTCTCCCATCAAGAGAGACATTGTACAATACAATTCTTTGTGTTCCTTCAAGACTAGCTAGTGCATTGAAGATGAAAGCTTCATGCACTAAGCAAAACACTTAGTAAACACAACTTTAATTATCCCCATTCTCAGACCCAAGACCTCACACACCTTCGAAGATGGTGAGAGCTAGCAAGGTATGAGAGTAGATTGAGAGGAAGAAGGAGTATCTTACGAGAAATATGTACATCTCCTCACATAATCACTCATATTAGCATAGCTTAGCTTAGTAATTAGCTTGGTAGAGGAGATGAGCATGCATTGAAGCTTGGCTCTTGGTTGGATTTGCATCCACATGCCAAGAGAGTGTTGATGTAGGCTTCTATCTCACAAGCTTGGAGTAGGTGATGAGTTCTCCATTAAAGCTTGGGAAGAGATAGTCTTCTCTTTCTTCACACATGAGCTTGTGTGAGTGTGTGTTTGATAATGCCTTGCAAAAATCAGCCTCCTCTCTCTCTTGGGCAAGCCCTCTTGCCATTTGCTCTTGTTGAGCCCTCATTGGCTCTCCCTAAGTCGAGCCAATGACTATTAAGCAGCATAAGTGATAGCCTTCTGACATGTGTCCCCCTTTCCCCTTTTGTGAGAGTTTTAGGTAATCAAATAATTAAACTAAACTCTCATTGGACCCCTTTGCCTCCTGGCCAATAGGAATCAGGCAAGCCATTGGGCTCCTGAATGCTCATTGGACCCCTTGGGAGACTGCCCAATGGTCTTCTAGGAGACTTAATTCTCATTGGTTTCTTTTATTAAATGTTTTTAAATTAATTAAACTAGATTTACTCTAGCTTAATTCTCATTGGTCCACTTCAAGGGTCATCCAATAGAAACTGGGCACACCTTGTGGGCATCTGGCCTAGGGAGCTGACATGTGTCCCTCATTCCCTTTGTGTAAAGGGAGCCTGTGTGTGTGTGTGTGTGTGTGTGTGTGTGTGTGTGTGTGTGTGTGTGTGTGTGTGTGTGGCTTTCTCTCTCATCCCCTAGAAGAAGGGATCGCCCCCTCCCATGTAGGGATATGCATTGACTTTGGAGAGCACACAAAGCATCCAATTCCCCCTAAGCTTTAACCCTTTGGACACAACCTTTGAATTTTGGAACCTTAGCATTTTGGAAGTCTTAATGGGCTGAACCTTAGGGTCTTTTTAGCCCATTGTTGTACATGGATCTTTTGCAGATGACCCCCCCTTTGGATCCCTATTTTCCCTCCTTTGGATCCCTACTGTGGCCGGTCTGCTAGCTTAACCAATATTCTAGCTTTTTCTCCCCTAGCACTTCCCCACATTAAATGATCAGTTTAATATGAGAAAATCATTTAGGAGAATTAGATATTGATTATTATGACATTTATTCTCTCATAAAACTTGAAATATTACCTGGAGGTGTTGCTTGTGTTCTTCTAATGAATAAGAGTAGATTATATAATCAAAGAACACTCCAGTAAAGCTTTGGTGAGGCCTAAATAGCTTCTCCATCAGGCGATTAAATGTTGCCGGTGCATTGGTCAAGCCAAAAGGCATGACAATGTACTCATAAAGACCAACATAGTGCAAAATGTGGTGTTTACAATGTCTTGATCAACTATCCTTATTTGATGGTAGCCACTTTTTAGGTCAATCCTACTGAAGTAGGTCAACCCCTGTAGCTTATCAAATAGGTCTTCTACCCGTGGAATGGGAAACCTATTCTTGATAGTGATCCTATTTAGTGCTCTATAGTCGACACACATATGATATGTGCCATCTTTCTTTTGCACTAACAACACTGGTGAACAAAATGGAGATGAGCTAGGACTAACCATGCCTTTCTCAACCAACTCATGCACTTGCCGCATAATCTCCTCTTGTTGAGCTTGAGAAACTTGATAAGCCTGGTTTATTAGGCAGGGAGCTTCCTGGAAGAAGTTCAATTGAATGGTCGTCATCCCCTCGTTTGGGAGGTAACTCACAAGGGATGTCATCAATAAAAACATCTTGGAATCCCTTGAGGAATTTGATTGCTTATATCTTCTTTTGTTAAAACATTAGGTTCATTTTGAGAATCTTTAACAAAAATCATGTACACAGAAATAGAGCTCTTTATTGAATTATTGAAATCTTGCTTATGTACAATGGGTATGGTGCTATTCAATTCCTTAGCATCTATGTACATATCTTTTTCCATGTACCTAAAATAGATTTGTCTTTCAGGGAGTTTAACATTGGCAGCCATGCGATCAAACCATGGTGCCCCTAGGATTACATTCTCATGTTTGAGAGGAGACATGAAGAAATCCTCCTTGTCCACATAGCTTTGGACATGGAGCCTCAATTTCTCAATTAAGGGAGTGACTGAGGCTTCTTGTCCCTTGAAAGCACCATCGGCAGGTAAGACATCTCCCATCTCATAGGCTTGGATGCCTAGCTTGGTGGCCAACTATGTGGATATGAAATTGTGAGTAGAACCAGGGTCACAGAGAATAAAAGCATCATGTTCTCTTACCTTTCCCCAAGCATGACATAGAGGATATCCTTTGAGATGAGCATCCGCTTCTTGAATTTCAACTAAGGAAGCTCTAGGAGGCTCATTACGTGTATTCTTCTGGGGGCAAGCACGATAGGCATACCTTTGCTCCCTCACTTGAAACAATGGTTATCTTTTCAATAACACTCTAGCTCTTTAGGAGAGAGTTTATTTTTGCCTTTACAAACTCCCTTCTCCTTGGCTTTGTTGTTGGAGATGCCTTTGGGAGACTTTTGGATGTTGTCCTTCCCCTTAGGCTCACTACGGTCCTTGTTTTCCATGGGCTTAAGATTTCTCTTAGCCCCTTGTTGGAAGTTGATTCTTGAAGCCACCATGGTATGGTGTATGACCACAAATATGGTGCGAGGCCTTTGGGAGTTAACATACACTGCCATATCCTCAGATAAACCCGCACAAAATTGTTGTTTTTGCTCTCCAAAATCCATCTTTTTGTAGACAATGGCTTTGAGATGTAAATCCCAAAACTTGTCTACATATTTATGGAAAGCTTCATAGGGAGAGAGCTTCAAGCTTCAGCATTCGGTGAGTACTTTGTCTTTGGCATCACTAGCCAAAAACTGCTTCATGATGGAAGCTCTTAAAGGTTTCCATGTTCGTGGAGCTTCACCGTTTGCTCGCAGGCTAGACCACCATTGCCTAGCGGACTTTTTAAAATGCATAGCTACATGACGTAGCTTAGAGGACTCCATGAAGCCCTCATCTCCAAACGCCGCATCGAATTGTTGCATAAAGGCCAAGACTTTGTCCATGGCACCAAAGGTGCCACCGTAGGTAAGGAAAAAGATGTTATTTCCTCCCTCTTTGAACTTCTTGAGCTTGAACGACCTTTTCCAAGTGGCATAGGATTTCCTATGGCCTCTTCTCTTGGGCAGTTCGAGAGCTACACCATCACTTTATTCAGAAGAGGAAGAGGATGAGGAGGATGGAGAAGAGGGTGACCTCTTTCTCGCCTTTTTCTTCCCTTGTTCCTCCTTTTTTGCACCATCACTTTCTTCAGAAGGGGAAGAGGAGGAGGAGGGTGACTTCTTTCTCGACTTTTTCTTCTCTTGTTTCCTCTCTTCCCTCTTTGAATTATGGTGAAGAGGAGTATGTGATGGTCTTCTCCATTTAGGGGTTGAGGTGGCAGGAGACTCGCTTCTTTTTCATTCTTTTGGTGGGGGCTCTACCGTTGAAACTTGGGTTCTCCTTTGAGAGAGAGATGCCTCATCTAGTAGTAAGTTTTGAGCCCTTTGTATGGATCCTCTTCTTTTTCCGTCATTGGAGAGAGTCCTCTTTTGGAAGTCTCACCGGGATCTTTCCTAGGTACTCTCTCTTCTCGGTGGGGAGTTTGGAGAATACCATGGGTGCACAATTGTTGTAGCACTTCACCTTGGAGGGGTGGATTGCCCAGGGCTTGTTGAGGCCTAGAAACAAGATAGTTTACAAGCATAGGGGCATCATTAGTTTCTCTTGCATTAGCAAAATCAAAGCTGTCAACATTCATTTCAATCTCTTTTCCCTTGTCAGCCATACTAGCAAATTTTAGATGTAAATTTTTACTTGTACTTTGTCACTTCAAGCCCTAGTTGCTACTCTTGTTTACCTTCAAAGATAAGCACTCAAGCATATATACCCGTGGCTCGAATATTATTAATTGCAAGGAATAGAAGAGAGAGTTTCACACAGCCAAGATAGCACCGGTTCCTGTCAAGCTTCTAATAGCTCAATATTGTTTAAGCCATAGGCAAGCCTTGTAGGACTACATTATTAACACCATAGCTCTCGACGATATCTCCGTTAACTGCATAAAGTAGGCGTGCTTCAAGGATGAAAAATCCCTATTCTACTTGCTCTTTTGCAATTAATAACACCAACCATTTGTAGCAAGTTTGAGGACCTCTCTTCTTGAGCAAGAAAAGAGAAACCAATAGCTCTAATACCAATGTAACATTTAATACACTAGTAACTTGTGTGTAGCGGAAAATGATAACATAGTGAGAATTTCATTAAGAACAAGTTCCTAATGCGCATAGATAGAGTACTTAGTTTGAGAAAGCAACATAGCAATTTACACCTAGCTAGTTTGGCATAGACAATACTTGAAAAAAGAGAGAAATAGAACAATTGACAACAATTTAGGACCAGATTTACATGGAGCTGGTCCGCTCTCCAAAAAGGCTTTGTATTATAGCTTCTCCCATCAAAGGAGACTTTTGTACAATACAATCTTTGTGTTCCTTGACAAATCATTGGTGCAATGAAGATGGAAGCTTCATGCACCAAATTATGCTTGAAAAACACACCTACTAGGCCTAGCCTCAGTCCCAAGACCTCACACACCTTCAAAGATGGTGAGAGCTAGCAGGGAATGAGGAAAGATTGAGAGGAACAAGATGTATCTTACGAGAAAGAAGTATTCTCCTCACATAATCACTCTAATAGCATAGATTAGCTTAAAAATTAGCATGGTAGAGGAGATGAGCATGCCATTGAAGCTTGGCTCTTGGTTGGATTTGCATTCCATAGCCAAGAGTTGTTGGTGTAGGCCTCTACTTCTCAATGCTTGGAGAAGGAGATGGAGTTCTTGCTCAACACATGAGTTGTGTGTGTGTGTGTGTGTGTGTGTAGCAAAAATTAGAAAGACTAAAATGCCAACCTCTCTCTCTCTCTCTTGGTCAACCCCTCCTCCCAATTACTCTTGCTTGCTTCCCATTGGCTCCTACAAAGCTTAGCCAATAACAATTAAGAAGCATAATTGATAGCCTTGTGACATGTGTCCCCCTTTTCCCTTTTGTGAGAGCTTTAGATAACTAAAATAATTTATTTAAAATCTCATTGGACCTTTTAGTCTTCTGGCCAATAAGAACCAAGCAAGCCATTGGGCTGCTCGATGCTCATTGGACTCCTTGCTAGACTGTACAATAGTCTTCTAGGGAGCTTAATTTCTATTGGTTATTTTATCAAGTATTTTTAAATTGATTAGACTAATTTTACTCTAGCCTAATTCTCATTGGTCCACCTCTATGACCATCCAATAGGATTTGAGGGGAGATTGGGGGCAACTGGGCTAGGAGCCTGCCATGTGTCCATTATTCCCTTTGTGTAAAGGGGGAGCTTGGGAGTGTGTGTGTGTTTATCTCTCTTCCCCTACCATTAGGGATCGCTCCATCCTTCCTAGGGATGTAGGAAGACTTTTTAGTCTTCCCATAACCATCCAATTTTCCCCAATTTTGGCCATTCGACAATTTAATTAAATTTGGTATCTTTAGCCTATGGAAGTCTTAATGGAGCTGAACCTTGGGCCTTTTAAGCTCCATGCACATTGATCTCTTGCAGACTGTCCCCCTTTGGATCCCTATTTCCCTCCTTTGGATCCCTATTGAGGCTAGTTTGGTGGCCTTACCAATATTATAGCTTTTACTCCCCTGGTACCTCCCCATATTAAATGATCGGTTTAATATGATAAAATCATTTGGGAGAATTAGATATTAGTTTTTATGACATTACCTCTCTCTTGACATCGGGCTTTGTCGCAAGCATGAGTGCACATTAGTTCGTATCAATCTTCCATAGTACAGTGACAAGCTCTAGTTGGTGTTCGGGAGACGTCGTCTCCACAAACATGATCCTAAGCATGTGTCATAATAATCAATATCTAATTCTCCTAAATGATTTTCTCATGTTAAACTGATCATGTAATATGGGGAAGTGCTAGGGGAGAAAAAGCTAGAATATTGGTTAAGCTAGCAAACCGGCCACAGTAGGGATCCAAAGGGGGGGGGCATCTGCAAAAGAGCCATGTGCAACAATGGGCTAAAAAGACCCTAAGGTTCAGCCCATTAAGACTTCCAAAATGCTAAGGTTCCAAAATTCAAAGGTTGTGTCCAAAGGTCAACCATGGGGGAATTGGATGCTTTGTGTGTGTCAAAAAAGTCTTTACAAATCCCTACTTAGGAGGGGGCGAGCCTTACTTGTAGGGGATGAGAGAGAAAGTCACACACACACACACACACACACACACACACACACACACACACACACACACACACACACACACACAAGCTCCCTTTACACGAAGGGAATGAGGGACACATGTCAACTCCCTAGCCTAGATGCCCACAAGGTGTACCCAATTCCTATTGGATGGCCTTGGAGGTGGACCAATGAGAATTAGGCTAGAGTAAATCTAGTTTAATTAATTTAAAAACACTTAATAAAAGAACCAATGAGAATTAAGCCCTCTAGAAGACTATTGGACGGTCTCCCAAGGGGTCCAATGAGCATTCAGCAGCCCAATGGCTTGCCTGATTCCTATTGGCCAGGAGGCAAAGGGGTCCAATGAGAGTTTAGTTGAATTATTAGATTACCTAAAGCTCTCACAAAAGGGGAAAGGGGGACACATGTCAGAAGGCTATCACTTATGCTGCTTAATTGTCATTGGCTAGCCCTAGGGAGGTCCAATGAGAGGGTAGCATGAGCAAATAGCAAGAGGGGTCGACCAAGAGACAGAGGGGGCTGATTTTTGGAAGGCATTATCACACACACACTCACACAATCTCATGTGTGAAGTAAAGAAGACTCTCTCTCCTTCTCAAGCTTTAATGGAAAGCTTACCACCTACTCCAAGCTTGTGAGAAGGGAGGCCTACACCAACAACTCTTGGCTTTGTGATGCAAATCCAACCAAGAGCCAAGCTTCAATGCATGCTCATCTCCTCTACCATGCTAATTACTAAGCTAAGCTATGCTAATATGAGTGATTATGTGAGGAGATGTACATCTTTCTTGTAAGACTACTCCTTCTTCCTCTCAATCTACTCTCATACCGTACTAGCTCTCACCATCTTCGAAGGTGTGTGAGGTCTTGGGTCTGAGACCGGGGAGAATTGATGTTGTGTTTGATAAAGTGTTTTGCTTAGTGCATGAAGCTTTCATCTTCATTGCACTAGCTAGTCTTGAAGGAACACAAAGAATTGTATTGTACAATGTCTCTCTTGATGCGAGAAACCATAATACAAAGCCTTTTGGAGGGGGGACCGGCTCCATGTAAATCCGGTCCTCAACTGTTGTCAATAGCTTAATTTCTCTCTCTTTTGAAATTATTGTTCATGCTATCTAACTAGGTGTTATGCTTTTAGTTGCTCTCTCCACCCAAGCACTCTTGTAATTCTCATTAGGAATCTATTCTAACGAAATGCCCACTATGTTCATGCTAATTTCCGCTACACACAAGTTTTTAGGCCATTAAATGTTACAGCACGCATACTTATTATCATTTGTGCACAATAAAGAAAAAGAGAGTCTTATAAGACAAAAACTTTGTTCATTTATACATATTTACATTTGCTCACTATAGGGAATCATTGTAAGCATTGACAAGGTTTAGGTTATCCTTTAATTGTATGCCTTGCATCCATCTAGCATCTTCAAAAGGATAAATTTTAAACTTGATAAGATATCGTCGGATAGTCTTACCACCTCTCAATACCTTATCTTCATGTCGAAGAATAGACTCGAGCTACAACACGTCTTCTTGGTCCTTGATCTCCCGTGGGTCTTCAATGGTTGCTTCTTGAGGTGGCTCTCCTTTGTAAGGCTTTAGTAGGCTCACGTCGAAAGCATTGTGTATGAGCCAATGGTTGGGGCAACTTGAGTTGATAGGACATCTCATTGATTGGCCTAAGAATCTAAAAGGGACCATAGTACATTTTTGCTAACTTAGCATAGTACTTTTGGTGTCCCGTAGGATTCTTGCCCGTCACGTGCCTTAATCGAGCTTTGGGAAACTTATACAAGACCCAATCAATTTGTTTAAAGGCTAGGGCTCTTCTGTGCTTATCAGCAGCAGCCTCTTGTCTTTGCTGAGGGATGGATATAGCATCCTTAATCTTTTGAAAAGACTCTTGCAGGTCTCGGCTATATTCATCTGCAACGAAGATCTTCCCATGTACCTTGAGTAGCAGATGACTTTTGATCATAATGCACGACAAGCACCTCAAGCATATTAAGCACATTAATCAAGCACCTCAAGCACATTAATAATCAAGCATGACAAGCACCTTAGTCAGCAATCAAGCACGACCAGTACCTTAAACTTGGGCCTAGCTTGCCTAAGGTCCTAGGTCTAAGGACTTCTAACACTAACCTTTGGAGGTCTTTAATGAAGCTAACCCTAAGGCCTTTCAAGCTCCACTAGCTAGCATTTCTCTTTGACAGACCATCTCCCATTTGGACACTTTGGTCCCGTGCTAAGATAGATCCATAAGCACATGTCAAATATTTTAACTCTTGTTCCCGTTTATTCTCCCACATTAAATGATCGGTTTAATATGAGAAAATCATTTGGATTAGTTAGATAGATAGATCCATAAGCACATGTCTATAGTCTAACTCTTGTTCCTGTTTATTCTCACACATTAAATGATCAAATTAATATGAGAAAAACATTTGGGTTAGTTAGATATTAGATTTTATGACAGACTTTATGAGGCATTTAGGCATTGGAACATGGATTGTAACATTTAATGCACTAGTAACTTGTGTGTAGCGAAAAATGATAACATAGTGAGCATTTCATTAAGAACAAGTTCCTAATGAGCATAGAGAGAGTACTTAGTTTGAGAAAGAAACATAGCAATTTACACCTAGCTAGTTTGGCATAGACAATACTTGAAAAGAGACAAAAATAGAACAATTGACAACAGTTGAGGACCAGATTTACATGGAGCCGGTCTCCCCTTCAAAAAAGCTTTGTATTATAGCTTCTCCCATCAAAGGAGATTTTTGTACAATACAATCTTTGTGTTCCTTGACAAAACTCGTTGGTGCAATGAAGATGGAAGCTTCATGCACCAAATTATGCTTGAAAAACACACCTAGTGGGCCTAGCCTCAGTCCCAAGACCTCACACACCTTCAAAGATGGTGAGAGCTAGGAGAGATGTATCTTACAAGAAAGAAGTATTCTCCTCACATAATCACTCTAATAGCATAGCTTAGCTTAGTAATTAGCATGCTAGAGGAGATGAGCATGCCATTGAAGCTTGGCTCTTGGTTGGACTTTTTGTACTCCATAGCCAAGCGTTGTTGGTGTAGGCCTCTACTTCTCAATGCTTGGAGAAGGAACTAGAGTTCTTGCTCAACACATGAGTTGTGTGCGTGTGTGTAGCAAAAATTAGATAGACTAAAATGACAACCTCTCTCTCTCTCTCTCTCTCTCTCTCTCTCTCTCTCTCTCGGTCGACCCCTCCTCCCAATTACTCTTACTCGCTTCCCATTGGCTCCTGCAAAGCTTAGCAATAACAATTAAGAAGCATAATTGATAGCCTTGTGACATGTGTCCCCCTTTTCCCTTTTGTGAGAGCTTTAGGTAATTAAAATAATTTATTTAAACTCTCATTGGACCTTTTAGTCTTCTGGCCAATAGGAACCAAGCAAACCATTGGGCTGCTCGATGCTCATTGGACCCCTTGGTAGATTGTCCAATAGTCTTCTAGGGAGCTTAATTTCTATTGGTTCTTTTATCAAGCATTTTTGAATTGATTAGACTATTTTTACTCTAGCCTAATTCTCATTGGTCCACCTCTATGGCCATCCAATAGGATTTGAGGGGAGATTGGGGGCAACTGGGCTAGGAGCCTGCCATGTGTCCATTCCCTTTGTGTAAAGGGGGAGCTTGGGAGTGTGTGTGTGTGTGTGTGTGTGTGTGTTTCTCTCTCTTCCCCTACCATTAGGGCTCGCCCCCCTCCTTCCTAGGGGTGTGAGAAGTCTTTTTAGTCTTCCCATAACCATCCAATTTTCCCCACTTTTGGCCATTGGACAATTGAAGTAAATTTTGGGAACTTTAGCCTATGGAAGTTTTAATGGAGCTGAACCTTAGGTCTTTTAAACTCCATTGATGCACATTGATCTTTTGTAGGCTGTCCCCCTTTGGATCCCTATTTTCCCTCCTTTGGATCCTTGTTGAGGCCGGTCTAGCAGCCTTACCAATATTCTAGCTTTTACTCCCCTGGTACCTCCCCATATTAAATGATCAGTTTAACATGAGAAAATCATTTGGGAGAATTAGATATTAGTTTTTATGACATGGATTGTCAATGTCTAGGGATATTGTCATCCTAAAATATTGGGGAAACATCCTCATGTGAAAATTCTAATCAAATACATTTGATTATTTGGTTTGAAGTGTCATTAAATCTAATATCTAACCAACCCAAATGACTTTCTCATATTAAACTGATCATTTTATGTGGGAGAATAAACGGGAACAAGGGTTAAGATATAGACATGTGCTTATAGATCTATCTCAACACGGGGCCAATGGTAAAGGGGCCCAAATGAGAGATGGTCTATCAAAGAGCAAGGCTAACCAATGTAGCATAAGACCTTAGGGTTAGCTTCATTGAAGACCTCCAATTATTAGTGTAAAATTCCTTTGACCTTAGGTAGCTAGGGCTAAGCTTGAGGTGGGAACTTGGCCCAAGCTTAAGGTGCTTGAGGTGCTTGTCGTGCTTGATGACTAAAGTGCTTGAGGGGTCCAATGAGCTTCAAGCAGCATGAGCTACAAGGGAGGGTCGACCAAGGAAGCTAGGGGCTTGCTTAGGGGGTATACTCTCCCACACAGACACACACTCTCATTGAGTGAAGTGCAAAGTGCAAGAGCTCCCTCTCCTTCTCCAAGCAAGTAGAGAGGTTGAGAGCCTACACCAACACTCTTGGCTATGGAGTGCAAATCCAACCAAGAGCCATGCTTCAATGCTTAAGCTTGCCATCGTCTCCATCTTCATTACTATGCTATTATGTATGTTAGCAAGAAGAGTGATGATAAGTGAGGAACTAATTCTTTCTCCTATGAAATGTTTCTTCTTCCTCTTCCCTACCCTCATTCCCTACTAGCTCTCTCCACCTTCGAAGATGTTTGAGGTCTTGGGACTAAGGCTTGGGATAGTTAATGCTTTCTTCAAAGTTTATGTTATGCTCGTGATGCATGAAGCTTTCCATATTCATTGCATCACCTAGATCACAAGGAACACAAAAATTGTATTGTAACAAGTCTCTCTTGATGGGAGAAATCATAATACAAATGCCTATTGGAGGGGGGACCGGCTCCACATAAATTCGGTCCTCAATTATTGTCATGTTCTCTAAATTCCCTCTCTTGCAAAAGTATTGTTCATGCCAAGTTAACTAAATGCTATATTTATGTTGCTACCATCAATTATGTTCACCCTCTATGCTCACAAAGTAATTTCACAAAAGTACTCTCTCTAATTTCGGCTACTCTCAAGTTAATAGGCCAATTCCATTACATTGGTATCAGAGCATTTGGTTTCTCTTTTCTTGCTTCAAAAGAGAGGTCCTTAAGTAGCCTATAAATGGTTGGTGTTGTTAATTATATTAGGGTAAGTGGAATAGGATCTATTATCGGTTTTTTTGAGCCCACTATGTGGGATATGGTGCACACCTCGGGAGCTTTGGACTTAATAATGGAGTCTTTTTAGACTTGCCCATTATTGAGCCATAAGAAGTCCGAAAGGAGCTAGCTTTCGGCAACTCTGCTATGTTAGACCTACTCCACTACTCTCTATAATTAACCACTTCGAGCCGTGGGTGTAGATACTTAAGAGCCAATTTTCAAAGGCTAAGAGGAGTGGCAGCTAAGGTTTTGAATTGCCAAAGCATACACTAAGTACGTACACAAATTTTGTTAACATGACTGACAATAACCAAGAGAGTAGGACGAACATTGGTAGCTTTGATTTTGCACATGAAGGTGCTAATGATGATGCCCCCATGTTTGTGAATTATCTCGTAGCTAGGTTGCAGCAAGCTGTGGGCAACCTTGCTTTGCAAGCCGAAGTTACTCAACAACTTCGCGCTTATGGAATTTCCCTTCCTCTCCAAGATGAGAGAGAGAGCTTAGGAGGCCTCTTGAAGAGACCCCCAAAAGAAGACTCTCTCCCATACGAGAGGAGGAATCAAAAGAGCAAGAAAGCAATGAAACTTTAAGTTCCTCTGAAGATGTGGCTCCACAAAGACGGCGGTCTAGACGATCGTCCACTCCTCCCAAGACGAAAAGATCAACATTCTCCTCGTCACTTCGAAAGGGAAGAGAGGAAACAAAGGAAGAAAAGGGCAAGAAAGAGGTCACCCTCTTCTCCTTCTTCTTCACCTTCCTCCTCTTCCGATGAAAGTTATGGCTATTCTCCTAGAGAATATAGGAGGAGAGGACATCACAAATCATACCCTGCATCGCGAAGGTCACAAAAGCTAAAGAAGTTCGAGGGAGAAAAGAGTATCTCTTCTCACCTATGATGGCACCTTTGGTGCTACCGACAAAGTGTTGGCCTTCATCCAACAATTTGATGTGGCCTTTGGAGATGAGGGCTTCAGAGAGTCCTCCAAGCTACACCATGTAGCTATGCACTTCCAAAAATCAGCTCGACAATGGTGGCCTAGCCTTCGTCGCAACGGCGAAGCCCCAAAGACATGGAAAACTCTACGAGTTTCCATCATGAAACTATTCCTTGCAAGCGATGCAAAGGACAAAGTGCTTACCGAATGGCGCAGCTTGAAGCTTCTCTCTCATGAGTCTATCCACAAGTATGTAGACCAGTTTTGGGATTTACATCTCAAGGCTACTGTCTTTCAAAAGATGGACTTTGCCGAGCAAAAGCAGTAATTCTGTGCGGGATTACCCGAAGAGATGGCCAAATACATCAACTCTCAACAGCCTGGTTCTATCATCGAAGTAATCCATCACACCATGGTTGCTTCATGCACCAATTTCCATCAAGGGGCTAGACGGAATGTCAAGCCCGTGGAAAACAAAGACAAAAATGATGCAAAGGGGAAAGCCAATGCTCAAATTCTTCCCAAGGCAATTCCAACAACAACAACAACAATAACAATCAATCCAAGGAGAAGGGAGTTTAGAAAGGCAAAAACAAACTCTCTCCTAAAGAGCTTGAAGCTTTTCGCAAGGACCATAAGTGTTCCAAGTGTGGGGAGCAAGGACATGGCTATCGTTCTTGCCCCAAGAAGAATGCTCGCACTCTCTTTCTCTCTCTGTCCCCCTCCCCCCCCCCCCCCCCCCCCCCCCCCCCCCACACACACACACACACAACACTAATGGAAGATCGATTTTGCTAAAAAAGTACACTTTTGTCCACAAACCACCACTGAGGGTGGCAGTGAGGGAACTCCCAACCGGTGTGGTGCTTTTAGTAAGATAGACGTATTGCACGCTTGGTCAAAAAGGGGTTGCCACATCAGTCAAAGGCCCACCAACATGTGTCTCAAAGAAATGGTTCCTCCACCAATCGCACTGCAATGAACAACCCCCCACCACGTTCACGTGAACATTGGAACGTTCAGAAGGCGGGAAGAACACTCGATGCACAAGGCGCGCAAAAGCTGCAACAGACTGAGGTGGCGCTCATTGCATAGCTTTCTAACCTACACACAATTTGTCATTACTGCAGCGTTTATGTGCACAAACATGTGATCGATGACGTGTGTTCCTAGAGAACTGAGATTATTTTCTCCAAAAAGAAAAAGAAAATCTTTGGCCAGAGTTCGACCGCTGCGGACGCCCGATCTGAACGCGGCCTAATCCTTAGCTGTTTATCGGGGTGTGGGCGTCATACCTTCGCCAAGCGAGAAGCTATGGCGTCTGCGTGCTTTTCGTCCACGACGGCCTCGCTGACTACCACTCGCTCCTCGCGCGGTCCGGCACTCTTAGTGGCTTCCTGTAAGACCCGCAAGTTTTTTTCCTTCTCCGACTCTACTCTACTTTTCTGTCGACTGCCTCGTTTCGCCTCCACTTCTTCTTCCTACCCTTCCTCTCCCTGCTGGGTGCTTCCTCGTGCGGAATACGAGATTGATTCTTTGGAAGCAACTAACACTACCTTGGGCAGCCTGTCCGCTGACACTGATGACGAGTCACCGCCCCCTCCTCCTGAGGGCCCCAAGCTTTACGTTGGAAACCTTTCATTCAACTGCACCAGCCAAGACTTGGCTGAACACTTCCAGAACGCTGGGACGGTCGAAATGGTTGAGGTAAGGTTTAGTTAATCTTTGTTGGACTCTTTGCATAGTAGATCGGGTATTGATCATTTCACACATGGGTCGGCTTAGGTCATCCTCGATCGAGAAACTCAGAGAAGCCGTGGCTTTGCGTTTGTTACAATGCGCACATTGGAGGAAGCCAATGAAGCTGTTTCACGTTTCAATGGTGGGGTAGGTACTTTGTAATGGCTATATAGGTAGATCCTTTCTGGTGGAAGTGTAAGATCATATCCTCTTACTTGCTGCAGGAGTTCATGGGGCGAAGATTGAGGGTAAGCTTTCCTGATAGGTCTCGGAATGAAGGTCCTCGCCCCCCTGTGTCCAGTGTCAATAAGTTGTTTGTTGGGAATTTGCCATGGGGAATGGATGATATTACACTTGAAAGTCTTTTTACGGAGCATGGGAAGGTTTTGGAGGCCAGAGTTGTGTACGACAGGGATTCTGGGCGGTCACGTGGTTTTGGGTTTGTAACACTCTCTTCTGCAGAGGAGGTCAGTGAGGCCATTAGCAAAATGGATGGAGCTGTAAGTGAGCCTCAAACTTTATTTTCGTTGTTTCCATGTTTGAGTTACAGGCTAGCTCAGAAAAGAAGGATTAACTACTACAGGAAGTTTGATTGGTGGCTTTTGTTGTGATGGTTTGCAGCAAGTTGAAGGAAGACCTATTCGGGTCAATCTGGCTTCTGACAGGCCACCTCCCAGACCGAGCTTCTTGTAGCTTTGGTAAATTATATTTTTAATGGAAGGTTGATGTGGTAGCACTACGACTGTGTTGTTATTTGTAAACCAGCATGGCAAGTGCTGTCTTATTGCCCCATTCCCATTGAAACGGTGTATACACATGAGCTATTCTGTAAGATTTATCAGGGGGTGATTATAGTGTGTTCTGTTTCATAATCTGGACATCTTGAGAATCTGTCCACTAGAAAGAACACATATGATGTTACGGAATTGTGCCAGGACTCACGTAAGTCTCGCTATGGCCTCAGATGTTTTTGACGAATTCACTCAAGCTTCCTCTGAGCTGTTTGACATCTGTGTAGGGAGTGGACTGAGTTCTTTACCAAGTTTTCCTGATTGACCTCAGTTTGTGTACTTATTTTCAGAGTTACATTGCCAATTGCCTCCTATAACTGTGGATTAAATGCATGCTTAATGTAGCTCCTGATGTGGTTTGTATTTACCATCTTGTGATGTGTTTGCAAAGAACCAGACCATTCCCAGATCATGGTGTAGCAAAAGATTATTTGTAGCAGAGTCAGTCTTTGTGGAGTTCCATTATATTGGTGGTCTTCAGAGGATAGAGAAGTCCTATGCAGTTGAAAAGTATTTCACAGGAATGTAATGTGTTACTGCTTGCGTGCCATGACCACTTTGCTGTGGGTTTATGATTGTACTAATGGTTTTCTGAGGATGCTCAGTCGTCACCTGCAAGGATATGCCTATTCTGCGGCAATCAATTTCGGACACGATCGTTGTCCTACATTCTCTTGCAGTTATGCCACACTTTTGAATTTGTGCTGGCTGGTAAGGTCTAAGTCCTGTTTTTTTTGGCTTCGTGGTTCTCTGATACTATTCCTTGGAGGTACGAGCATTCCAAAGAGGTACTTGGTCTTGTCACTAGAACAGAGATTCCATGTTCCGACTATTGTCCCTTTCTAATCATGCTGCCTAATTTCAGTCTCTATGACCAAGAGTTGCATTCTTGAGTCTGAAACTTGACCTTGTACAAAGCGTTGACTTTAATTGGTGCTGCCACTTCAGACAAAATTGGTGCATTGAAGTACTTAAGAAGTACATTAGTCTTGTTACTACCAGAAGGAAGATCTACAGGAGGGACGAAGTTATCGACCACATTAATCTTTCGGCTACTCTCATGTTTAATGTATCTTTCTAGGACTTTTGCCCCAATGGAAAACTTGGGGATTCAAACGTGAGCTATAAATTTATTCCTGGCGTTGAAGGTTGTTAACAAAGGTCATCCGCAGAGTCATTTTTCTCAGCTCCTTTTTGTGTGTGAGGTGTTGGCTTCTCTTTTGGAAGTCGAATGCTTTTCCTTGGCTCTTAACTTTGTTTTCATTGTGCCTCTTTGAATGCTGTTGGTGAATTATGCAGCAGCCATGCTTATTTAAAAAACTTTACTGAAGAACTTTATGTGGAAGCTTGTGTAGGTGTGTCTACATCAAATTTAAGGGATTTTCTTTATTTTTCCTCAGCTAATCTTCTCATCTTACCAAATTAAAATTCAGAATATTGGTTAGTGAGGTTACACTATGCTAGATTTATGTACAGATTGAATCGTGTAGTATTTTGCCTTGTCTAAATTGTTGTTTAGTTGGTGAAGTGGAATTATCGCGATCATGGCCCATACTCAGCATTTGTGAGTATTGTTATGTAAAGCATTTACTTTCTTGCTTGATGTGCAGTCGCAGATTTGCTCATTCCAAACTTGAGTCAAGTAAAAATTAGGGTGGAAGGTTTAAAACCGACATGAAAACTGCTCAATGGGGGTTATCTTCTACTCTAGACCTATCAAGTCTCAGTCATTGTCGCGAATAAGCTATGTTACCCTGGTCGAGGCTTCACACATTTTCCTGAATGCTTTTGCAGAATCTAAACGTTTCTAGATTGATCACCTCTTCTTACCTAGTATTAAAGTGTTCTAACTGTATTATAGCAATAATGTACTAAGATTAAAGATTTTGCAAAGATTATCTACTCTGTCTCTTGCATTTGGTTGGTGTGTGCTTGTAACTGTTTACTATTGAGGTTTCACTTGGGTTGGTATGTGCTTATGATTTGTAGACTATGAGGTTCGAGTCCAGAAAGATGGGAATCTTCAGTTGGCTATATTAGAGAGGAACCTCACTTTTTTACTCTCTTGTTAGCTTGTGTTGCCTCCGTGAGAGTGCCATTTACTTTTTGTTTCATTTAATCAATTGTAGTCGCAACCAACGTTGGGAGTGCTGATACAATGCCTAGGATAACTGGTGGTATGCAATGTTTAGAACTTCGATATGGTTTGTAATCTATAGCATGTACTTGTGCCACATGAGTTTTAAGTGGCTTGCATGGACTTGAGGAAAATTAAAGTGAATTTCCTTGTAAGAAAACACTTCTTCGATTATCCACTCCATGCCCTCAAGCAAGAAGGGTGTGGCAACCAAGCCTTCTCATCTCTAACTCTTTCACACTCCAATGTCACGTGTGTATGTCGTTTGATTTTAGGGTTGCTAAACATCAAGTTCAGGGTTGAGCTGTGGTGGACGTTTGGATTATACTTCTAACACCCTTTAAATGATGGTTCTATTGATGGTCACTACTACAAGGAATACATCAATACAAAATACCCAAATGAAAAGAGGTGAACGAACCTATATTTTTAAAGCTTATTTAGGGTAAGCCTTATCACTCCAAGGGCATTGTCTAAACCCTTGATGAATATGCATACAAAACAAATGAGATGAAAATGCCTGAATTTGTCATACCTTTTTTATTATAGGTGTAGGACATGGAAGCACATGTAAGATGCACCTCTGCATATGGCCTTGATTAGAGAAAAACATTGCACAACCTGCCCACAACATAATTTGATGATCTCTCGTCCCTTAGTCATTAGAGTACTACATGATTTCCTTGTACGCTCCATGCTTGAAAGTATTGACGTACTAATGTCGAATGTACTATCAAGTTGTTGTCAAACTTGGGGAAATATGTGTTAGCGAGAGTAAGCCTTCGATCTCTACTAAAGTAAGCTTCCCCTTGGCAAGTGAAACAAGAAAAAGCTCTAATGCTTCATAATTGCTATCATTGAGAACAAGGGCAAAGTTGTATGTACTTTTTCATAGTTACGTTTTATATGTTGCAATTATTTTAAAATAAGGTTCTCGAGGGTATTGATAGAGACTATTGCTGTAAGTTTGCCCTTTTAAAAAATACAAAGAATTCCATTACTTGTGAATTAATGGCCATCCTCAAAAGATTAATGAATGTGAGGCTCAAATTCAAAACTCTTGAACATCGTGTTTACCACACACAACCAAAGGCAACTAAGACATCACCAATTATTGTTGCAAATGCAAGCAAAATTGAATAAAGTAAGCTCTAATTAAATTATTAAGTAAGTGCAATCAGCTACGCACATACACTCCATCCTATGCCAATCAATCAAAAAGGGTAGTGGCTGAAGAATATGCCCAATGCTTGGGTAACTAGCAAGGATAAGAGTGCTAGGTAATTATGAAAGATTATTAAGAGTGAGGTTATATAGTCCTAATAGCTAGGGTCAACATGGTCAAGAGATCTTCTCTCTCTAAGGCTTTGATGCCATGTGGGAAGTTTAGGGTTAGTAGACACCTAGATTAGGGTTAAGCTATGGTGGATGCACCCAGCTACCATTCATGATGAGAATAATTAAGCATGGGGATTAAGGGGGAGGGAGAGAGAGCAATAGAGTTGAAGCAAAAGAGAACAAATTAGATTACTAGGATGATAGAAAGTATAAAGGGTGATTATAAAGGCATGAGAAATCCTTGAGGTGGACTATGAGCGGTATATAAGAGTCCACGTGTCTAGATACACCTCCTCACTTTTGTTCCACATACTTTTGGACCATGTAGAACTTTCCAAACACGAGTTTAACCTCATAGATTTGGCCTAGGGTTCATATACTATGACCTTACACAGTGATTTGGGATAACCTTTTGACAAATTTAAATTATATTTATATTAGTATTTTGCATGCAAGTGTTTGAGCATATGCTAGTTTATTTGCTAAGCCACTATATTTTCCAAGCATGTATCTGCATGTGCAATAAACTAATTGTGTGTATCCAAGGTCTAGTGAAAGCTACACTATTTTATTCCATCTTTATGTGTGGTTTGTTGAAGAGGAGTTGTGGTTGGTACACTTTAAAACACACAATGCTATGGGTGTGTGGTGAGGGTGTTGTGTTGAGGAGAGGCACGAGTTCATGATTTATGGTCTCACTTCTCTATATCTCTATTAATTCATAAATTCCTATTTAATCTCTCACATCATGTGGGATGCATGCAAACACACGAATCAAAATGGGCATTGGATCGGCAATTTAGATGTGTACATGTCAATCGTGGCATACAATCATTATGATACTTACCATTCCGTGTTGCGAATGTCAATAATCATTTAGAACTAAGCTAATGAAGTTAAATAGAATAGGTGAGGGAGTCTACTTAATTTTTATGTCTTCTCTTAGGATCACATGAAGCTTGTAGAACCCATTCTCACATTGTGTAGAATTATTACTATATGGAAGTACTAATTTTTTGAGATTGGTCCATTTTAGCCTCCTCATTTGCTGTAGCCACCAATATGGCCATTGCAACTGGTGGGGGTGGATCTACAACAATCGGGGCCTTTCTTTTCTCATAAACTTGTAGTGAATTTTACAAGCCACCATCCTTTTTAGTTTCTTGAAATCCTAATGTTTTGGCTGCATAAATGGAGTGCTAGCCAACAATGATCCAAAGGTAGTACTAAAAAAACGTGCTCACACCTTTCTAAAGTGACGAGATTTTTATTAGACAACACCCTCACATGAAAATTCCTTAGTTTCCCATTACCTATGGCTTTTGAAAGCTCTTAGCTAGGAGCCCTAATACCCAAGGAACACATGTCTGGATGCATACTTGGGTTATTGTCTACACATATGGGTGACATAGACATAGATGACAACTACTATGCTTGTTGATGCTTGTAATACGCATATTACTTTGATTTATTGATCTTGTGATTAGTACGGAGGTGGGTATAGAGACTATAACTTCCTATAGTTGCAGCTCTACATTGTTAGATAAATTATTCTTGATTTATAATGGATTGAAGAGTTTGAATGAATTTGTTATGTCTTGATAATTAATTATACATAGAATATAAATAAATAAATTCATTGATTTATTTATATCCTTTGTGGTGTCTCAGGTCTGGTAACAAGGCATAGACAAACTAGATTCTATGATGTTGCATTGTGAGGAGGTAGCCACATTTTATTGGTGGTTGAGAGCACAAGATTTGGCCTTAGGAATTTCTTCAACATGTACGTAAAGTAAGGCATGACAAGGTAGCCTACGTTCTTAAGTGCTTTATTGGCATCAATGACTTGTATGCTCTTTTAGCTTCCTTTTTGGTGCAAGGAGACCTCTTTGTATAAGTGCATTAAGCGAGTGACTACATTTTAAAGCGAAAAGACGTATTCAAATTGCATTATAGACAATAACAAATAGGAATATTTGACACTCTACCTAGCAAGAAGGTTTACAATGTCACCTGGTTTTAATGAAGAAGTGGTTCAATAGAAAGTATATTGGCATCAAGGCCACCATGTAGTCTATGTTGGAGAGCTATGACTTGGTAGGATGTGAGAAGAGCTCTTTTAAACCATCTTGTAGGAAGCATGCAAATTTATGTCAAGAGGGCCAAGATCAAGAAGGAAATGGCTCAAAGGGACTTGTTATATCTGTGTATATGCATGTTTGTATGATGGAACCAATGAAAATATTACAAGAAGTATCTCGATAAGAAGTATTTTGATGAATAAGAAGGCTTTCAAGAATGAGAAAACTTGCACAAATTAGCAAGCCTGGAGACTTTGTGGACAACAAGAATAAGGTCTGTGTACTAAGGTTTCATAGTGCCTAAGGTAGCATGTAAAATGGCTTATCAAGAGTGGATTGGTCATGAAAATTTTTCTTGTACCCAGAGCCTTCACAAAGGGTATAGCAAACTTTTCATCAAGACTTTGCTAAGCCACTTTAATTGCCATCATCTTGACTTTCACTCAAAATAGCAGAACTGCTCAATACCATCACTCTCGTTTCTCAAGAAGAGCTCCTTTTTGGTAGCACTTTGTACCCAATCACCACCATCAATAATTTTTCATCACCCTAGGCCATAGCACATACCCCTCTCCCCCTTTCATCTTCCCTTACAAGCTCCCATATCAAGACTTGAGCTACATCAAACCACGTTCTTCAAATGAGTTTTTGGAGGTCCACCCAACCTTTGCGAGGACAACATATTTTCTACATCCTTGATTACATATTCAACAAAGTGCTAACTAAAGGTATATTCATAGACCCACAATTCTACAAATGGTTACTTTTTAGTAGCCTTTGGGAAAACTTGATGTCCATGCAAGCTTTAATCTAATGAGAACACCCTAATAGTACTCCTTACAATAGTATTTGAGTTTTTTATTCACATAGTGTAAAATACAAGGCTCAAAGAAGTACGTAGGGATAGGCTGTGTTGGAGATGGTGGCAAAGTTATCCCCAAGCATTAGCTAGCCATGTTTTCATGTCATTGACTATGTTATTGAATGCAACCCATGTGCTTTGTTCCTCCGGCATATGAAATTGGTGTTCTTTGATTAAGCAATAGGCTACGTGTTGTATTGACAAATCTCTTTTTGGTATGGCAAGAAGCAAGGACAAGAATGTTATGAGCTTGTTTGTTGGGTGTTAAGAACTGCATTTCCTACTTTTCTTAGGCGCTCAACGCTATTAGCATTGTTATCGACAGCTGAACCATGTGTGTTAAATAAAAATGAATGTACATCACACTCCATAGCTCAAAACACAAATTATTAGAGTTATTTTTGGAAATGTCTTACATTTTCCTTTCCATAAAAATAGTTGATACATATATTGTTGACTTAAGGTAAGCAATGCAGGTGTCTTTTATAATGTATGACTTTGCAAGCTATGCTTCAATGCAATGCATAATCTCTAAAGACTTTTCAATTTTTCCTACCTCTTGTTGATGGAGGCATAAGGTGTATTTGCTCTCATGGAAATGGCCACAACATTGCAATTGTGTGAACTGGGGGGCCTAGCAAAATCAAATCTACAAGTTTCACTTGCAAGTTTGGGCAAAACAAAGAGCCTTTTATAGTTCCAAATGTGTACTGATATAAGTGTCAATTAATTCAACAATTGTGTCATGTATGAAATTCATTCTCAAGAGAAGGTGCATTACCAATCCAAAGAAAACCATGGTCATGTCCATTGCCTCATTTCATGAATTCCGTGACAAAAAAGAAGACTTGAAGATGGCCGACAATTGTTGTGTCTACCATCAAGAGTGTTGTCAAAGTACCAAAGCAATGAACATAGTATTGATTGCAAGTTAAGTAGTATTAACATCACAAGTGAATTATTTTATTCGTTGACAATTTTCTATCCGCTAGCATTTGCGAGAACTTGATGATGTCTTCCTCCATGGGCAAAACCTCAAATTCCATTGTTAGCACCGAGAGGAGGAGCAAAATTTATGGAAAAAAGGGGGAGGTGATGGCACAAAGTAACTGAGGTCTAGTGGGAATGAAGAGGGGAAGATATTGCAAAGGAAAAGGTAAGGGTGTATAAACTAACATGGGATAGAAAAAACGCTTAATATGTATACTAAGCACTTTGCAAGATGATAAGCGCGTTTTTATCCTCAAAAGTTTGGGCTAAGAGTAGATGAGTTATTTGATCAACTCCATGGGGCAAGATACTATACAAAGATAAATCTTTGTTCAGGATACCACTAGGTGCGTATCCTTTTACAAGATATCTCCAAAACTGCCTTTAGAACACGGTTCGGGCATTTTGAATTTTTGGTTATGCCTTTTGGTCTAACCAATGCTCCAGTTACATTTATGACACTCATGGATAGTGTCTTATGTCCCTATCTTGGAAAATTTGTTGTGGTTTTCCTTGATGACATTCTCATTTACAGTAAGACTGAAGATGAACACATAGAACACTTATGATTAGTGTTTGAATAGCTATGAGCTCACGCACTGCATGCTAAGCAAAGCAAGTGCGATTTCTTTAAAATAGAGATACATTACCTCGGTCATGTGAACTTAATCTGGCATCAAGATGGACACTGACAAGGTCGCTGCCATTCTTTGATGGCCACATCCCAACACGGTTGAGGAGCTTCAAATACTTTTAGGCATGGCTGGATTTTATCGACAGTATATCCGTGATTATGTCAAAATCATTGTTCCTATGACGGATCAACTTAAAGCAAAAGGTAAGACCTTTTCTTGGGAAGAAGCCCAAAAACGCATTTTCGAACAGCTCAAGGTAGCTATAGCCATTGTTCCCATCCTAGCAATCGTCGACCCACTTAAGCCGTTTGTGGTAGAGACTGATGCTAGTGATAAAGCCATTGGTGTGATACTTCTCTAGGAGGGAAGACCTATAGCCTTTGAAAGTAAAAAGTTAGATAGAGCTCAACAGAATTATTATGTTTATGAGTGAGAGCTCTATGCCATAATTCACGCTTTACGGAAGTGGCGACACTATTTATATGGTGCCGAGTTTGAAGTAGTTTTTGACCATGAGAGTATCAAATGGTAAATTCAAACAGACTTGAAGGGCCATAAAGCTAGATGGGCAAAAATCCTTCAAGATTATGATTGTAAGCTACGATATCACAAGGGGCGATATAATGTAGTAGCGGATGCACAAAGTCAGATGCCTCAGATTAATTTACTTGCTTTCACGGAACTAAAGAGTGAATTTTTGGAGTCATTACGTGGCAAGTGTGCACACGATCAATCATATGCTAAAGTGTGGAGTGCAATTTTAAAAAGGGATCCCTCACATGTCTTTGAACAGCCAGATCAACATGTCTCTACACGCGCAGATAAAAACTCCAACACACAGAGATCCACCCCTACTCAGGAAGATCTTAAGCGATGGAAGAATTTTTCCATTGATCATGGCTACTTACTCCACAAAGGTAGAGTATGTGTGTCAAAGGACTCAGACACTAGGCGCCAAATCTTATTTGAGTGTCACGATAGTCCAAGTGTTGGTCATCCAAGTATTCGTAAGACGTATGCCTTAGTTCAATGGCAATTTTATTGACCAGGCTTACATCATGGTGTTCAAGAGTACGTACTAAACTGCCAACAGTGCCAAGTTAATAAGGCAAACCGCTTCAAGGTAGGTGGCCTTTTACATCCTTTAGAGATTCCACAAGGTAAGTGGGAGAGTATCTCTATGGATTTTATAGTAGGACTACCTACTACAAATCGTGGCCATGATGCCATTTGGGTAATTGTAGACCGTCTCACAAAGATGGGTCTATTCATTCCCATTAAAACTATGGTTAAGACACCGGAATTAGCATGGCTATTTGTAGAGCATATATATAAACTCTACGGTCTTCCAGCTAGTATCATTAGTGTTAGAGAGTAGTTCGATAATCACTTTTAGAGAGCTATGTTCCAAAAGTTGGAAACTAAACTTAATCTAAGTACAATCAAAAGTTCGATAATCACTTCTAAAGAGCTGTGTTCCAAAAGTTGGAAACTAAACTTAATCTAAGTACGGCTGATCATCCAGAAACGGATGATCAAATAGAAAGAGTTAATCAAGTGCTAGAGGATATGCTACGAGCATACGTTAGCAAGAAGAAAACCAATTGGGAAGACTACTTACCTATATTGGAATTTGCTTATAGTAGTTCAAAACATGTGACTACAGGGTTTAGTCCATTTATGCTTCTGTATGGATTTCAACCTAGATCACCCATTACGGTGGGCTTGGCTAAGGAGAAGATACAGCAAGCGAAGGATTTTCTCCAAGACCATTTTGACATGCTTCGAGTTGCTCGACAAAATGTTAAGCAAGCTCAAGATCGATATAAGAAGTACGCATATGAGCATTGTCGTCTTGCTACTGTCGAAGAAGGAGACAAGGTTTTCCTCAAAGTTTCGGAGCATTTAGAAAGTCTGAAGACGGGAAGAGTTGCTAAACTTTCACCACGCTATTGTGGACCGTTTACCATTCTCAAACGTATAGGTCAAGTGGCCTATAAGTAAGCTCTTCCAGAGCACTCACGAGTCATCATGTTTTTCATGTTAGCCGTTTACAAAAATAGCTAGGACAAAATGATACTGTCATTGACACAGGTGTGTTGGTTGACCTTATCACACCGCCAAGCATTCCTCATGAGCCCGAAAAGATTTTGGATTCTCATGACCTTCGCACCAGATATCATGTTAAACGACAGGTGTTGGTAAAATGGTTAGATAGACCTGAAGAAGGTTCTACATGGGAGAATGTCTCCGCACTTAAGAAACGTTTTCCTACGTTCGTTTTCGAGGACAAAAACAATTCTCCAAGGGGGGAGGGGGGTATGTAAAGACATGGGTCCTATAGACAAGGCCACCGACACAGCTGGACAATGTGTACGTTAGGGGGAGGCTATAAGATAGCACGTTGGGTGGATACTAGCACACGCATTACCACCGCCCTTTCTGTCTCCCTAAGCCAACACAACACTAAGATTTCTTTTAGAAAGCAAAAAGGATAAGTTTGTAGGAATTGAAAAGCTATTGACAATGCAAAGTGAAAAGACTTTCTACTTTGCATAGAATAGAATAGATAAGATTTAAAATGTAAAATTGAATGGTAAGTTTGTAAGAAATGAAAACCTTTTGACAATATAAAGTCAAAAGACTTTCTATCTACGTGAAATAGATGTCTCCGTGTACGCATAACAAAAAAAGAGGTTTTTTTAAAGGCCAATGTTGATGTTTTCTATTTAGAGATTTATCCAAGTTTATTTTCCTTTAAAGAGATTGAGAAAAAGAAGAAATCTCGTTTATTCATGTATCGACTTGGGAGAGGGTTGTCTCACTTTGAGGACATGCAAATGAAGTGGTTCTTATCCACGTTATTGACCACGTGTGTGTGTGTGTGTGTGTGTGTGAGAGAGAGAGAGAGAGAGAGAGAGAGAGAGAGAGAGAGAGAGAGATCACATAGCCTATGTGTGTGTACACTTGTGCGTGTATGTGTGTCTGAGAGAGAGAGAGAGAGAGAGAGAGAGAGAGATCACATAGCCTATGTGTGTGTACACTTGTGCGTGTATGTGTGTCTGAGAGAGAGAGAGAGAGAGAGAGAGAGAGAGAGATATTTTACTGTCAAGCACTTTGTCTTACAAGGGGCAATTTTGCCCTTCAAATTTCCACAATATTATGATTTTTTGGGCATTATAGCATATCTTTAAAAGGTAGCTAACATTTTTCAAGGAGAGAGAGAGAGAGAGAGAGAGAGAGAGAGAGAGAGAGAGGAAGAAGAAGAAGTACACAAATGAGTTTTGATTCTTAAACACAAGTGCTTACATATCTGCATACTTTCTCAAGGAGGAGAGGAGGGTGGGAGTTTTAATATCATAGAAGCAATCACAATGACCACAAAGTCCATGGAGAGAGAGAGAGAGAGAGAGAGAGAGAGAGAGAGAGAGAGAGAGAGAGCGAGAAAAAGTCACTGTCCTTAAAGGTTAGATTGACCTATGGAACCAAATACAACATGTAGCATTCTTGAAGGCTATGGATATAATGGTGACAATTGACAAAATGAATCCATGAAGTTTCTGTGAGAGAAAGAAATGTAGGCAATAGGCCGATGGGCTAAAATGTAAGAAAAGCAAGTTTGATGTGATCAAAAGTTGAGAACCTAAGTAGGGTAATGATGCTCATGCTCTTAAGTTTTTTAGGGGCATAATGTGTATATAGAAAGAAGCTCTCCTACACTACCTCAATTTTCAGTCTTACATTTAAGGGAATAGGAGCTAAGCCAAATGGTTGGTGTGGTGTAGATTGTGCGTAATGGAATAGGCTCAAACATGTATATGGTTGAACACAGTCTTCTCATGCAAAGAGGAACATGCTTTTGTGATTTTTGGAGAGAGGGAGACAGAGATCAATGACATGCATGATTTTAGGTCACAATCTCAATTTTGCACGGCGTTCGTCAATTTAGCTAATGGCCAAAATATTTGAAAAAAAAAACAATTGAGCAACCTTAATTTGCTTTTATTTATATCACATTTTAAGTTGAAAATGGCATGAAAACGTACATAAACAAATAGTGTGCACCTTTTTGTGATAAGCTACTTATGAATTGTTATGATTAGGTAACCTGTACACTATTACCATGCTTATGCACAAAACATAGAAAAAGATGCAAGCAAGTGAGACATTTAGAGAGTAGCATAGATGGAAGGGTCAGTCATATTCTTGATATTAAAAGAGAGCCAACTAATCTCTTTGAAACTTGAAGCTCTGTTGGTACATTGGAAACCATGAGCCCTAATCTTTCACAACTCCACTCTTAGACATGAAAAGTTATATGATAACACATTGGAGCAGTTATGGCCTTCATTTTTGAAAACTTGATGACTTACCCAATTTGTACTTTTTGACTTGGTGGCAAATAAGAAAGTGGAGCAGATACATTGAATCCAATTGTGTTCCCATTGTTGAAACCATTTCTGAAACCACTCCATTTTCAAAGAATTTTCTATGATTACATTGGCGTCTCTTAGCTTTCATCTCTTCATACCATGTTAGCTTATACGATCTGCATAATCAAGCATTACTAGACCAAGATAGGCCGAAAGGAATCTCTCTCTCTCTCTCTCTCTCATAAAAGTAGAGGACTCCTAAGTGAGCAAGGCCTAGCACCTCATGAAAAATCTTGTGAAAAATAATGTCTATGAGAAGCTCCCAAGCTTGGTATCAAAGAATAATTTTTGGTATCTTACATATATTAATGTCTGTTAGAATCAATAAAGAGATGTATCATGCATCATTTTTAGAAATGCAACAGACTATACATGTAGGAAGAGAGTATTGATAGTGTTCCACTTGGAAGAGAAGATAGCCCTATGAGAATAGAGGTGACGTTTCTTTGGCCGTAGGAACGCATGAATCACATACTACTATATATTAAGCCACTTCAAAGGATACAAGAAATTGGCATGATGTTATGCATGGTTTGGCATAAGGTTTTAATATTGGGTCTATGGCACTATCGCCTAGATTGTTAAGGATAAGAGGACAAAATTCCTTCTTGGAAGAAAGGGGAACACACACCCAAGATACCCTTTAACCTATCAAACACCTATAATGGTGCAAGAATTTAACTGCAAACCTACCCTCCCTACCTACGCAGGCAACCACCTCAAGTAGGTGTAGTGAAGACTAACACTATAAAGCACAAATGATTATTTACCGAATAATAATCGCGATTTCCACAAAAGACAATAATCACTTCCTAAAAAGTGTAGTACATGCAAGAAAGGGCTCTGCTGATGGCGCTCGCAGAGAGCTTTGACCCCGCACAGTGCTCACGGTTGTCAGGGAGAGACACACCAGGGCTGGAGAGTGTCGATGACGAAGCGACCAAGGAGTCGAAGCATTGGCTGGGTTTCACATCAAAACCTTAGCTTCCTTGTGCAAGTAGCTCAGTTTGCTTTATCTTGCTTTACGGTCACCCTCACAAAGAAAGAAACGGAAGTAGCGCACCCCCTCTAACGCACAACCCTAACCTATATTCTCAGATCTCGTCATTGCTCTCTCTCTCTCTAGCTCTCTTTAACCTTTTATTTCCTAAACTCACCTTTCACGTATAATGGTGCAAGAATCCTCATCTATAGTGGTGAAAGATCTTCATTAAACATCTCTTATACGACTTGTGTTAACGTGGTGAATGAAAGAAGCATAAAAGAATGATTGTTTTAAAGAACTTAAAACCATACTTTCTCGCGTTTTTTTTTTTTCAAAAAGTACTACTCGAGAGTTGTTGATATGATAGTAAAAAAGAAATGGATACAGTCTGTCTCTCAAATAGCTCCATGTTTATAAACAGCCATGGGCGATCGACAAAAATGTTGCACGCGAACAGAGGAGCCACCCCACCAAACACAAATATGATGCATCACCAACCACCAAAATGACATATACAACCGCTGTTGAGGGTGCCACCCATAACCAAAAAGAAATGAGCGCAAAGGGAGGGAGGCGTTACCTCCAACATCACCAAGCTTTACTGTCACTGAGCTTGAGCCTTCTTGCCACCAAGGATCAAGTCCCCCCAAGAAGACGCCAACGAGAAGGTCCAAGAAACAGAAAAGAGACAATCCAACAGGCCATGCCTGACAGACCTGCGTCGAGTCTCAAAACCTACCAAGGATCACAATCACAAGCGAGGAGCCGAGCACCTTCAAAAAGCATCTCGATGCTACCTCGATGAAACCCAGGCCTATCACATTCAAATTCCACTGCACCGAGCAGACCAGCACCACTTGGCACGTCGATTTGCCCCTCACAACAGGGGTCGGGCAACTCCGGATCATCAAAAAATAAGGGAAGGGTAGGGTGGGGTGGGAAAGGCAAGGTTTCAGGAGCCTCCTCTCGAGGTAACCCCAACCTCTTGGGCCAATTCCCTTTCTCTCGGACACCCACAACTCTGACAATGCCCAAGCCACCCTGCTACAGGCCGCCACATACAAGCCTCGCAGAGGTTGCAGCCGAGCCCCGTTGAGCTCCTTGTGGAGACATTTCGGAGTCTAATGGTTAAATGACTAATGAAACATTGTATCTATATCTATACTAAGGATAAAGGGGAAGGAATTCCTCCCCCCCCCCCCCCCCCCCCCCCCAAATCATTCAATTTTGCCTCTGCTAATTTGCAAGCTTCTTCTTCATGATGAATGTCTTGTAAAAAAGGGTATCTTTGTCCCACAAATGGATCGACCAGTTTAAAGATACCCCCCTCCCCCAAAACCCACCCACTCTCTGTGTGTTCCTATGACCTCAAAAAGTTTTTTCCTCCATGTGTGTGTGTCTCAAACAATATGCCAGCTAGAAGGAGGTATAATGAATGAATGATTGATGAATCAAGATAAGGACTTCAAGGAATTTCTCTCTCTCTCTCTCTCTCTCTCTCGATTCACTAAGGGCTATCATATAGAATCATGTGTAACGGAGGGAGGGCTATACAAAAGGAGGCAAGTGCAATTTTCAAAGCATGGTCCCGCATATAGGGATAATTAGACGCATCTTCTAGATATGCCCTTATTATTATTGGGGAACCCCTTGCACTACTAGTCGTAAACTCAAGACTTAGATAGATAATTGAGATGTCTTGAGATTGTTGCTTTACGATGTCAAAAGTTCTCTTCTTCCTCCTCTTCTTCTTCTCCTTCCTCTTCTCTCTCTCTCTCTCTCTCTCTCTCTCTCATATTCCACATTCCAAGAAATACAAATGACTGAGGTGCCCATTTGAGATGCATAATCCTCTACTAGGAACCTTCAAAATCAAAGTAATCCTTTTCAGCCTGCTCTAGAAAAATAAAGATGACATAAGTAAAGTTTAGACTCAACATCCTCTCTCTCTCTCTCTCTCTCTCTCTCTCTCTCACACACACACACACACACACACACACACACACACACACACACACACACACACACACACACACACACACACACACGCATGCATGCACACGTGCACTGTGATTTGCATGGACATGAACAATTTCAACAAAGATTTTTGTGATCGAGGTTCTTGTTTTCTATCTTATCTCTGCAACTCCCTATTTGGTGTATCTGGCTTATGCACCAGTTGCTCATCTATTGGACTCCCGATGTGTAAGCAACTTGAGGTGTCTATACGTGTTCACTATGTCTAATACAATGAAGGTGGCCATAGTTCCTTATATCCAAATGAATGCCCATCCGTTGTTGGTCTACAAACATTTTAGTTGGCCTGGTAGAGTCTCCTATCCAACCACAAGAAAATTAAAAGAAAACCCCATCTAAACGTCGTAAACCCTTTGTGATCCCTAAGAATGAAATCCAAGAGCCTTCCTATGAAAATGGATCCACATGCTCTAAGTAAACCTTTCTAGATCGCGTGTAAACCCCACTTAATGAGGGAACCCCCAAGGTGTAGTATTCATGAAAACCTTCACAGGCTCTTCTACACACCTAGGAGTGTGATAGGGGGTACCAATAGGAGACATAAGTCAAGGAGAACCAAAAAGAGCCTTTGAAGGTTTTCATGAAAACCTTAAAAGGCTCTTTACCTTGATTGTCTAAAATCGTTTTTTAGAATGTTACAAGGAGACCTACACCACTTGGTAGCACGTCATTGGAGCGAGATAATTAAAAATAGAGACAACGAAAAATTTGCATGACCTACAAAAAAAGCTATAGTCGTGGACAATTAGAGAGAGAGAGAGAGAGAGAGAGAGAGAGAGAGAGAGAGCTAACATTCCATCACATCTTGTTGAGCTAAGTTGAGAAGCGGCACAGTGCTCTTGCTACAACTTGCACATAGCGAGGCCATCACAACCCAATGTACTTGAGCAGCTTCACCATCAACAACTATGAAGCCTCACTTCAGCACCCCTCGCAGGGTTAATCTTCTCCCAGTTGATCTTCTCACTAATAGTTCAAAAGGGTATAGTTTTTTATGAAAGGACTAGCATGACCATTTCAAAAAAAGTAAACATGAACAACACCGGATGGTTCACTTCACAGAAAGGGTCTCTCTCCAGATGCAATCACATACGCGTGCATATTGAACACATGTGGATGTACGCAAGATGTCGATATGGGCTTAAAAATTCACTATGACATTGTTAGGCAGGGGCTATTGCAAAAATTATCGTGCTTGGCAATGCCTTGGTCGATATGTATGCCAAATGTGGTGCTCATGTGCGGGATGTCGTCTTTTGGAATGCACTGATTGCAAGATATGCCCGACAAGGGCCGAGCCAAGAAGCTCTGGGTTGTTTTCAGTAGGTGTGAAGCAAGGGCCTTTCTCCAGAGCTATCACCTATGTGTGCATCTTGAAGGCATGTGGATCTACGCAAGATTCTCTTGAAAAGAGATGTCTTGCTTGGCGCTGCCTTGGTTGATATGTATGCCAAATGTGGTGCACTTCAAAAAGCACAAAAAGTGCTTGAGGAGCTTACTATTCGGAATGGCGTTCACTGATTGCGGGATACGCACAACAAGAGCAGAGATAGAAAGCCCTAGGCTGTTTTCAGCGGATCAAAGTGAGAGCCTCTGTCTAGATGCAATCATCTATGCGTGCATCTTGAAGACATGTGGCTCTACGCAAGATGCTGATATGGGCTTAAAAATTCACTCTGATATTGTTATCCAAGGGTTGTTGCAAAAAATTGTCGTGCCTGGCAATGCCTTGGTCGATATGTCTGCTAAATGTGGTGCACTTCAGAAAACACAAAACACCTCAGCTTCCTGTCTTGAATGTCGTCTCTTGGAGTGCATTGATTGCGGGATACATGTAACAAAAGCAGGGCCAGAAAGCTCTCAGCTATTTTAACCGGATGCAAAGTGAGGGCCTCTCTCCATATGAAATCACATACGCATGCATCTTGAAGGCATGTGGTTGTACACAAGATGCCAATATGGGCTAAAAATTTCACTCCGATATTGTTAATCAAGGGCTATTGCAAAATTTTTCGTGCTTGGCAATGTTTTGGTCAATAAGTATGCCAAATCTGGTGCTCATGTGCGGGATGATGTCTCTTGGAACGCACTGACTACAGGATATGTCCGACAAGGGCCGAGCCAGGAAGTGAGGGCCTTTCTCCAGCTATCACCTACGCATGCATCTTGCAAGCATGTGGCTTTACGCAAGATGCTCTTGAAAAGAGATGTCGTGCTTGGCACTGCCTAGGTCGATATGTATGCAAAATGTGGTGCACGTCAGCAAGCACAAAAACTGCTTTTGAGGAGCTTACTATTCAAAACGACGTCAATTGATTGTGTGATACACACAACAAGATCACGGACATAAAGCTCTAGGCTGTTTTCAGTAGATGCAAAGTGAGGACCTCTGTCCATATGAAATCACCTATGCATGCATCTTGAAGGCATGTAGCTCTACACAAGATGCTGAAATGAGCTTAAAAATTCACTCTAATATTGTTAGTCAAAGGCTCTTGCAAAAAAATTATTGTGCTTGGAAATGCCTTGGTCAATATGTATGCCAAATGTGGTGCGCTTCAAAAAGCACAAAAAGTGTTTGAGGAGCTTACTGTCCCAAATGCCATCTCTAGGAGTGCATTGATTACGGGATACGCGCAACAAGATCAGGGCCAGAAAGCTCTTGAATGTTTTCAGTGGATTCAATCACATATACGTGCACCTTGAAGGCACGTGGCTCTACGCAAGATACTAATATGGGCATAAAAATTCATCCTGATATTGTTAGTCAAAGGCGATTGAAAAAGGATGTCCAGCTTAGCAATGCCTTAATTGACATGTTTGCTAAATGTGGTGCACTTCAGAGGGCACAAAAAGTGCGTAAGGAGCTTCTTGTTCAGAGTGTGGAAGAAAGATGTCGTGTTTGGAGTTGCCTTGGTCGATATGTATGGCAATTACAAAAAGTGCTTGAGGAGCTCCCTACCCGAAACATTGTCACTTACAAAATGCACTCATTGCGGGATATACACAACAGGAGCAGGGCCAGAGAGTTGTAGGTTGTTTTCAACGGATACAAAGCGAGTGTATCTCTCCAAATTCAGTAACCTATACTTTCTTCTTGAAGGCTATGCTCACATTGCGCAAGACACTGGCGTTCGTGATGAGATTCTTAGCCTAACATTCGTTTCTTTTGGTCCTAAGCACGACACAATAGGCAGAGAGTACTCACCAAGAGAATAAAATTAGCAGGAGGATAAACATAGCTCTCTTAGGTGACCACTAAAGAGAACGAGTTCACATGAGAGATGGGAAGATAAATAGATGATAGTAACAAGGGTCTTGGATACGAGAGATTACCCCAATTATTATGCTGACGAATTTGGAGTCGAGTAATAAATCTAAGGTGCTAAAGACGAGCTTGATATTGAGTTCAATCAGGATGAACCAACTCTTCTTAAGAGGGCAAACAAGGAATTCCATTGATATGTCACTTGTGGAAATCGTAAGAAATCCAGATGGTTCACTTCCGAGAGCTCCAATGACACAATCAGCTTTACCCAAAGAGTAGAGAATTGCAAAAGCCCATCCTAAAGGATCTAAATCTTCATTGGAATGATCCCATGCAAGAAACAGGAGAGGACATCTCACTCAAAAACTGTGGTCTAGGATTCTCTGAAGCTTTATCCAAAGATAAGAGAGAGTTGCAAAAGCATGTTTGATTCCATCCCAAAGGATCTAATCTTCCTTGGAAATATCCTATACAAATAGGAGAGGAACATCTCGCTCAAGAAATGTGGTCTAGGATTGTTTGCGTATGACATAGCAGGTTGAAAGAAAGTTTCATTTGGTAAGGCGCCCACATTTGATACATCTTAGTTTGTGCTTTTGATGGGTATATCATCAACTCATATACTAGTGGCTTGGTGGTGGAACAATGAAAGGAACATATGGCAATCGATTCACATCATATTTATTGAAAAGATCGTAGACAAATATGACAAGGATTGAAGTACTTCTGTGATGTTCAACGAAGGTACACTTCGAGAGCATTTAGAAGATCACAAACCCACATAAATCAATGATAATGAGTTATTCCTTGTGCAACTGCAAAGATTTTGAAATAAAAAAGTCACTCAAACACTGGAGGAGAAGCATAAGTCCCCCTTCAATACTTGAGGGGATAAAAGTGACGAAAGAAAGACATATTCTGAACGATATTATTATAAATGTGAAAAAAGGTTCCATCTCCACACCATAGTTATGTATGGATATTCTTTTTTTAAGCAAAATGCATCTCCTTCCATCTTCAAAATTTACTATTTGCAAATGTTCATGTGTTATTTTTTCTTAGGAGGTTGTGGAGCTTTTGGTAAAAGCTTAAAGAGATGCTTCAAAACCTTCACAATCTACTTAACATAATATGACGGAGGGGAGTGCCCTTTACACGTGGCGACATGCGAGTGAGTCAAGACAGTGTCCGACCTGTGAGCCGAAGGCTACGAACAAAGAAGGGGGGGAAAAATGCCACGTGCATTAACAACATCCAGCCGTATTGACCAGCAGCTCCTTGACTATGGCGAGCAGGTAATGACTCTCTCAGGTGACGAATACAACTGCCCTCCATCTCTTGCAAGCAGGTAATGACTCTCTCTCTCTCTCTCTCTCTCTCTCCCCCCGCTCATGACTACATTTTGATACAGGAAGATGCACATTATATACACAGATGTGTTGCCTCTCTTGCAAACAGGTAACGACTCTCTCTCTCATCTCGCTCCTGCTTATTTTTGTTACAGGAAGATGCACACTCTATATACACAAACTAGCTCACACCATTCTCTGTGTGGCTCTGTATCATAGTGCTAGCCACTGCTCACTACTTGCAGATATCCTTATTGTTGGCCTATGTCTACATACGCAGAGGTACAAGTATTTAGAAGTTATCCTTTATCTATCTCTTTCTTTCGCACGCATCACAAGCATATTGTGTCTATCATGAATTCGATGCACGGAGCTTGATTGTCTACAGGGAGAGCTCTCTCTCTCTCTCTCTCTCTCTCTCTCTCTCAAAAGGAAGGGGAACAATTCTCATTAGTGTTATGGCCAACAGGGCTGATGAGAATGCGATTTGCAATTGAGAAAATAGCCACCAATTATTTGAAGGGGTAGTGGCAGAGGTGAAGAAGAGTGATGCCCTAGCCACTAACCCCGCCCATTCACTGATATCTTTGAGACATACTGTACTATATGCCAACTATTTCATGGGAGTAAAAGGGAGATGCATGGCAACACCCTGTATTTTTGCAGATGTGAGGTGTAGCTTAGAGTACTCTCTCCGAAGCTGGATGATGTAAGCCAAAAACACCTCAAGAGGCAGTAGTTGTAGGGAAGGTATGGCAGCTCTTGACGTTAGCTTGAGCGATACTACTCAAGGAAAGTTTGTAAGGGAGGTCTGTACCGACATAGGAGCTCAGTGGATTAAGCGTCCTTCAAGGAAACCTCATACTTTACATGTAGTGAGGAAGCTATTGTTCTCATCAGAGCAAGGTAAATGGTGAGATTGTGTGCTTTTTAATGCAATAGTAGCGAGAATAGTAGCCAATACACTATCTAATCAGTTGCAAATAACCCATGTAGTTGTTAAGATGATGTGTGTCATGCTCAAAATGAAATTCACAGGTACTCCAAGCAAGTCACCAGACCTCATAAGTCTCTTTGTGTATTCGAATCAGAGGACTACGTATTGCACCATCATTAATATGCAGCTTGGCACCCGGATGTGCTTGATGCAGCAGTGGGTTTGGTGACTAGCTATTGATGCACCCACCATGAGAGACGGAGCACGAGAGACAGAGACAGAGAGAAGAAGAGGAAGACTTGCATTTGCAACGTCAAAGAAACAATCCCAAGAGACCTCATAGATCCGTGTCGAATGAGTCTTGAACTTGCGTGGAGAAATGAAATGTTATATGAAATGTCCGAGAGAGAGAGAGAGAGAGAGAGAGAGAGAGAGAGAGAGAGATGGGGCGGCCTCCCCTTTAAGTGCCACGGGGTCCCAAAGCATGGGATCAATGGTCCCAATTGAAAGGCGGGATGGCGATCGATCTGGATCGTTGATCGATTAAAATCTAAACTCAGGATCCCGAGTTTAGATTTCGAAAAACTAATCTCGGAAGGTCAGCCTAATCTCGGGACGCTTCGCTTTCCCAGCCAGGTTTTGAACCTTCGTCATCAGCTTGGGGGGCACACGCCTTGACCAACATGCCCGCGTGCGCTTCGTTGAAATAGATGTGATTTCACATCTATTTGAAGGTAAACTCGGGATCTCGACATTAAAACTAAACTCGGGATCCCGAGTTTAGTTTTTGTGGACCCCACCGTAAAAACTAAACTCGGGATCTCGAGTTTAGGTTTTACCCGTCGATGGCCGAGATTTGCGCGCGCCTTTGATTTTGCACAAGAGCCATTGATCCCATTCTTTGGGACCCCGTGGCACTTAAAGGTGAGGAAGGGGGAAAGAAGAAGAAAAGAAGTCTTTCACGACTTAGGAACAATTCCAAGAGATCTCAGAAAGAAAGAAGAGAGAGAGAGAGAGAGAGAGAGAGAGAGAGAGAGAGAGAGAGAGAGAGAGAGAGAGAGAGAAGAATGGCTGTTGATGCACCCTATCTGATTTCTCAATGACGTATTCAAGGAATCTAATTTGATTGATGAACTGAAGACCAATCTATCACATGCACATGCGTGTGTGTGTGTGTGTGTGTGTGAGAGAGAGAGAGAGAGAGAGAGAGGGGGGGGGGGGGGGGGGGAGGGGAGGAAGAAGAGGAGGAAGAAAGTCGAGATTAGCAACTTGGCTTAGTTATGCCTGTGTGACATTGGGGTAGTTCGTTTGTGTGTGGCCATCGAAAACACTGTCACACTAAGTCTTTTTCAAAAGGTTGCCGAGGATATCCAAGTGGTAAAGCCGCATGTGTTGCACTAAATGGGATGTCGTCTCTTGAAATGCAATGATTGCAGGATGGGCAGGGCCAAGGATCTCTGGGCGTTTTTCAGCAGATGCGAAGCGAGGGTGTCTCTCGAGATGCATGTTGTCTCATGGAGTGCATTGATTGCAGAATATGTCCAATAGGGTTGTTGAACAAAAACATCAGGCTTGCCACTCCCTTGGTGGACATGTATAAATGTGGTGCACTTCATAAAGCGCAAAAAGTGCTTGAGGTGCTTCCTATCTAGGATGTCCTCTCTTGAAATGCAAGGATTGCGGGATGGGTAGGGCCAAGAAGCTATGGGCAGTTTTTAGCGGATGCGAAGCGAGGGTGTCTCTCTAGATGCATGTTGACTCATGGACTGCATTGATTGCAGGATATATCCAACAGGCTCAGGGTCAGGGAGAGAGTTGTTTACAGTAGATGCAGAGAGAGGGCATCTCTCCAAATGCAATCATGGACAATTGCACCTTGAAGGCATGTGGCATTACACAAGCGTATCGTCGGGTTATACAAGGACTGCATGAATTGCAGGATATGTCCAATGTGGCTTTTAGCAGTAGCGGATGCGAAGCAAGGGTGTCTCTCCAGATGCAATCACATACGCTCTTGGATGTTGTTAGTTAATGCAAAGCCAGGGTGTCTTTCCAGATGCATGTTGTCTCATGGAGTGCATTGATTGCAAGATATGTCCAACAGGGTTAGGGTCAAGAAGAAAAAGAGATCACTTACAATTGCGCCTTGAAGGCATGTGGCATTACACAATCATGTACGCTCTGGGCTGTTTTCAATTGATGCGAAGTGAGGGTGTCTCTCCAGATGCATGTTGACTCATGGATTGCATTGATTGCAAGATATGTCCAACAGGGTAACAGGTCAGGAAGAAAAAAAGCTATTTTTAGCAGATGCAGAGAGAGGGCCCCTCTCCAAATGCAATCACATACAATTGCACCTTGAAGGCATATGGCATTATACAAGCGTGTGGTCAGGTTACACACGGAGTGCATGAATTGCAAGATATATCCAAATGTGGTACACTTCATAAAGCACAAAACATGCTTGAGGAGTTGCCTGCTTGAGATGTCGTCTCTTGAAACGCATTGATTGTGAAATGATTAGGGAAAAGGAGCTTTGAGCATTTTTCAGCGGATGCGAAGTGAGGATGTCTCTCTAGATAGATGCAATCACATACGCTCTGCGTTGTTTTCAATTGATGCACAGCGAGGGTGTCTCTTCAAATGCATGTTGTCTCATGGAAAAGGAGCTTTGGGCATTTTTCAGCGGATGCGAGGCGAGGATGTCTCTCCAAATGCAATCACATACGCTTTGGGTTGTTTTCATCTGATGCAAAGCGAGGGTGTCTCTTTAGATGCATGTTATCTCATGGAGTGCATTGATTGCAAGATATGTCCAATAGGGGTTGTTGAAAGACGTCGTGCTTGGCACTGCCTTGGCTGACATGTATGCCAAATATGGTGCACTCCATAAAATGCAAAAATTACTTGAGGAGATTCTTGTCCGGGATGTCGTCTTTTCTTGAAATGCAATGATTGCGGGATGGGAGGGCCAGGTAGTTCTGGGCGTTTTTCAACGGATGTGAAGCGAGGGTGTCTCTCTAGATGAAACCACATACGATCTCGGCTGTTTTAAACTGATGTGAAGCGAGAGTGTCTCTCCAGATGCATGTTGTCTCATGGAGTGCATTGATCATAGGATATGTCCAACAGGGTCAAGGTCAGGGCTAGGAAGAGAGAGAACTATTTCCAGCAGATGCAGAGAGAGGGCATCTCTCCAACTACAATCACGTACACTTGCACTTTGACAGCATGTGGCATTACACAAGCGTGTCGCCAGGTTACGCAAGGAGTGCATTGATTGCAGGATATGTATAAATGTGGAATTTTTTAGCGGATGCAGAGGGAGAGTGTCTCTCTAGATGCAATCACATATGCTCTGGGCTGTTTCTAGCCAATGCAAAGCGAGGGTGTCTCCCCAGATGCATGTTGTCCCATTTGCTTTGGGTTGTTTTCAGTTGACCCAAAGCCAAGGTGTCTCTCAGATGCATGTTGTTTCATGGAGTGCAATGATTGTAGGATATGTCCAATAGGGGTTGTTGAAAGAGGACATCATGCGAATATGTCCAATAGGGGTTGCTGAAAGAAACCATCGTGCTTGGCACTGCCTTGGTCGACATGTATGCCAAATGTGGAACACTTCAAAAAGCACAGTAAGTGCTTGAGGAGATTCCTGTCCGGGATGTCGTCTCTTGAAATGCACTGATTGTGAAAAGGGTAGACCCAAGGAGCTTTCGGCGTTTTTTAGCGGACACGAAGCGAGGGTGTCTCTCCAGATGCATGTTGGCTCACGGAGTGCATTGATTACAGGGTATGTCCAACAAGTCAGAGTTAGAAAGAGAGAGAGTTGTTTTCAACAGATGCAGAGAGAGGGTATCTCTCCAGATGCAATTATGTACATTTGCAACTTGAAGGCATGTGGAATCACACAAGATGTTGATATGGGCAAAGAAATTCACAATGGTATTGTTAGCCAGGGGTTTTTGAAAGAAAATGTCGTGCTTGGAAGTGCCTTGGTCGACATGTATGCCAAATGTGGTGCACTTTGTAAAGCACAAAAAATGCTGAGCTGCTTCTGTGTGTGTATCAATGTGTCTTTTGGAATGCACTGATTGTAAAAGCCAACTTGGAAAAGGCTCGGGTAGCTCATTTAGCTCATGTAGGCTCTCTCTGCTTGGCAATCCATTTGCTGGATGATGGTTGTCTCTTGGAATGCACAGCGAGGGTGTCTCTCCATATGCATGTTGTCTCATGGAGCACATTGATTGCAGGATATGTCTAATAGGGTCAGGGTCACGAAGAGAGAGAGGTCTTTTTAGTAGATGCAAATGCAATTTGCAAATGTAATCACGCAAAAGAATTCACGATTTTATTGTTAGTCAGGTGTTGTTGAAAGAAAATGTTGTGCTTGTCACTTCCTTGGTCGACACACATGTCAAATGTGGTGCACTTCATTGAGCACAAAAAGTGCTTGACGAGCTTCCTGTGCGGGATGTTAGCTCTTGGAATGCATTGATTGCGGGATATGTCCTCTTGGGCAGTGCCAAGAAGCTGTGGGCTTTTCTTGATGGATGCGAAACAAGGGTCTCTCTCTAGATGCAAACATGTACACTTGCATCTTGAAGGCAAGGGTCAGGGTCACGAAGCTTTGGGCTGTTTTTAGTAGATGCAGAGAGAGGGGATCACTCCAAATGCGATCACATACAACAGACGCTCACAGTGGGTGGTGGATTGTATGGCCCCTTGAAGTGCTTGAGGAGCTTCCTGTGCTGGATGTTGTCTCTTGGAATGCAATGATTGCGAGGATATATGCAACTTGGGGAGGGCCATGAAGCTCTGGGTTGTTTTTGGCGGATGTGAAGCGAGGGTCTCTCTTCAGATGCAATCACATACGCTTCCATCTTGACGGCAAGGGCCTAATGCAATCATGTACACTTGCACCTGCTGATATGGCCAAAAGAATTCATGATGATATTGTTAGTCAAGGATTGTTGAAAGAAAACATCTTGCTTGGCATTGCCTTGGTCAACATGTAGGCCAAATGTGGTAACTTCATAAAGCACAGAAAGTGCTTGAGGAGTTTCTGGTGCGGAATGGTGTCTTTTGGAATGCATTGGTTGCGGGATGCTCAACTTGAGTTGAGCCAAGAAGATTTGGGGTGTTTTCGGTGGAGGCAAAGCAAGGGTGTCTCTAAAGATGCAACCACACACGCTTGCATCTTGAAGGCAAGAGCCAAATGCAATCATGTACACTTGCACTTGTTGATATGGGCAAAAGAATTCATGGAGATATAGGCCTTCAATAGATAGTGATGGCATGTCTAAGCACAGGCGAAGGCCTTACCATTGTATCGTTCGTAAGACAGGGCGATGCACTTTTCAGAGTGCAACAGGTCCTCGACAAGCTTCCTGTCTGCAATTTTGTCTCATGGAGTGCATTGATTGTAGGATGGGCAATCTGTACGTCAAGTGTGGTGCACTTCTTAAAGCGCAACAAGTCCTCGACAAGGTTCCTATATGCAATTTTTCTCTCATGGAGTGCACTGATTGCAGGATATGTCCAACAGAGCCAAGCTCCACAAGTATAGTGCACTTTCATAAAGCACAAAGAATCTTTCTAGCTGGGATGTTGTCACTTGGAATGCACTAGATGTCTTTCGGAATGCACTAATTGTGGGATATGCCCAAATTGGCCAAGAAGCTCTGGGCCGTTTTCAACGGATGCAAAGCGAGGGTGTCTCTCTAGATGCAATCAATAGAGAAGCGCCAAGAAAGCAGAGCAAATTAGAGCGGAATATATTTTATACATAAAATGGGCTACAAACAAAATAGATAGATTGGGAGAAAGGACGCGACCACTGTTTATGGGCAAGAGAGGAAGACATCAAGCACACATCTCTCTCTCTCTCTCTCTCTCTCTCTCTCTCTCTCTCTAAATGTAGAGCTTATGTAGATAGTGTTGGCACGACTAAACGCCACCAGAGTTTTACCGTTGTTTTGATGGTAAGAGTGGGCGAGGGCAGGTCGCGCAAACTAGTGAGAATATGAGGTGAAAGGTCACAACTCTCACCTCTTCTTTGATTCACACCATTTCCAGTGTGAATCAATCAAGGCAAACTAGTTTATACTCGTGGGAGTGTGATGACCTTGTGAATTTTGTGTGAACTATCCCTCCTTGGCTCGGTCCTTATTTCAATTATTACTTCCTCCTAATCCCACCCTTTCTTCCACAGCTTAAACATTTCATTTCTCAGATTCGTACTCGTTCCCTGGTCCTCGTCCTGCGTGTGCGCCGCTCCTTGCGCCCTATGAGGCCCTGCTGTGTTCCCACAAAATACAGGTGCAGGCTGCCACAGCAGCCGAGCAATGCAGAGCGATTTCCAGCGCACGTGGTCCCCATGGTGGGCCACGACGCCACTACAGGAGGGAATATACTCTAATAATCAATTTTCTGAATTTCCTTCTGCAGCTGGTACCCATTCTGAGAGAGAGAGAGAGAGAGAGAGAGAGAAATCCTTTATAGACAGGCCTTCTCATGGCGCAGTGCTGTAGTTTAAAACGACAAAATTACCTCCAATTTAGAGAGAGAGAGAGAGAGAGAGAGAGAGAGAGAGAGAGAGAGAGTAACCTTCCACCAAAGGGAATAACAAATGAAATTTGGGTAGCACAAAATCTAATAAGACCCAGCTGCCCTTTAATACATGACTGACTGAGTTGAGGGGACAACTTTCCCATGAAATAAGTTAGTGATGGCGTTGGAAGAGCAAGTTTGAATGTATAAATGGGCTAGTGTGTGCTTTAACATTTGCAGAGATTTGACACTCGCAAGAGCAAAAGAAAAGATGACCAACTTAGCAGCCACATTGTTTGGTATCACCTTGGGAAGCAGCAGTCACATGGTACTCTACACGTCTGGGCTGGCTCCTCGTCATCAATGTCCTGCCTCATGCCTTGGCCTCCGAACTGCCCCCCTTGTGCTAGATGCCCCCAACACTCAACTTTATCAAATTCCTTCACATTGGAGTGGAAATACACCCACACTGGGGCCTTCTCCAGCTCTGCTGCCGCAAACATCACAAAACCTCGCTTTGATTAGTTCCCCATGAAACCACTGCATGACGTCTCTAACCCTAGGGCTACACTGGGTGCATTTGAAAAGACAGACTCCAGAGCACCGCTCCTCCTCTTGATCAACGAGCAACGTTGGACTTATAAATATACCTACCTGGATACTTGTTCAGAAGAGCTCCATCTCCATGCCGGAATGCTTTGAGCACCTGAAGCAAAGTATTCATGAAAAACCACTGAATCAAGTAAGAACTAAACAGGAGGAGCATGGCTTTTGTTTGCTGAAGGGCATGCATCTATAACTTTGGAAAGCTAGCTCTAGCTCACCATCGGAAGCTCCCTCTTGAAGATGTGGAATCGCAACCTGGCAAAAGCATCTCGAAACCAGTGGCCACCGCTGATGTGGCAGTGCACATGAAGAGACATATCTCCTTGGCATCTTCTCCACACTGCTACTACATCATCTCTTTGAAGCCTTTTGTACCAGCCTTGCAACTGCACTACAACTGCTTCAAATCCATGAGACGAATGGGTATGTCGCACACGACCTCGTCAACAGTTAACATATATATAATATAATTACACATAAAATGCGCACCTGGGCTTTGTTGATGCTGGTGGAAATGGTGAGCGTGAGCATGGCAGTGAGGTCACAATGCGTGAGAGTGTAAATGCGCGGCACATCATCAGGATGCTCATCTTCACGTACACCCACAAACATTACATCCAACTTGGATGCTTCAAAAATGGCAGGCCCGAAAACACTGGTCACCTGATCATCATCAGCGCAGATAATCAGAATCAGAGTACAGTCTCCATACCAGATCCAGCCCTAACACTAATTCTTGTTCCGGGCCACAATCAGCAAGAAGCATATGCATACGTGCACACACACGCGCACAGGTGAGCGTGTACCAGCTGCAAAGTAAAGGAAGGGTTACCAGGTGGTTGGGAAGAAGAAACAGGTGGTAGCCTGCAGGTAGATGGGGAAGGTGGTGGTGGGGACGGGAAGCGCCATTGGGAAGGGGGGGCGCCTCACGCAGCCGGAGCTGGCTCCGCCGATTATTGAAGGCGCCGCAAAAATACTGAAGAAGCAGAACGTGCTTCTTCGACTGCTGCTGTTGACGAGAGTTGGGCCTCGAGCTCCAAGGAGGGCCGGCGGGCGGTCTACTCATAGCCACGAGAAGGGACATGATAGCCTTCCCCCATCCTACGTCCTCGTCGTCATGGCCACAGGGGGTCTACTGTCCGCGACAGCCATATCCATAAAACATTATGCCCCATCAAGTCCAATGTGTCAACCACAGACTCCACGAGTCCACACCGGGCAATTTGTTTGGGCAACCGTAAAACGGGCCGTGGCCCGTTAGAGCCGTGGGGGGACGCAATATACTCAATTTAGAACATTTCCTTGATTTTTGAGCCCCTCCTAGTCTATAGTACTCGAAAAAGAGTAGGTGATAAGCTAAACTTTAGGCAATGCTGCGTCGTGACTCCTCATTTAGGAGGGAAACTTTGATCAATCAAAACATTTAAAGTGAGCAAGATTCTCTCCTTGAAAAGCTGCGTTCCATTCTGTTTTTGGAAATACACCTGAGGTGTGACCGCTCATTTTTCAACTGAGCCCAATAACCCCATAGTCCCCAATGCCCACTCGCCCTGGGCGCCACTCAACTCTTAACAGGCATATGGGCCGTGTACGCATGCAGCATTAGCTGGCTGCTTGCGAGCAACTACCTTTTTTCACAGCTCAAGGCATTTCCGATCCTGGTAATCACACAAGGCGGTATGCAGCAGGTCATCTGCAACATGCCAAACCTATCACGTGCATTTTCCTTCAGTCGGGCAAGGGAAGGCGGCATGGGGAGATCACCCACTAATAGGAGGAAGATGGCCATGACTTGGGAGCCAGCTCGGACATTGCTTCTGTGTCCACTAGATGGGTGTGAGAGGCAAGGCAAGAAGCACCAAGAGTGATTTGCCCACCTCATCAGTACACTTGTCCATCTGGTTGCGTCTGACACGGGCCATAGGCAGTCAAGGTGCATTATAAACTCAATATTGATGATCGAACAATTTGCACAGGGTCTATAATTAGACCTGCAACCAATTGTATAACAAGTGTATGGGAGTGCATACAAGGACAAAAGTGGTCCGGTTCTTTTAGACTGTCCTTTTAAAGAGAGGAGATTGTAGAGTCTCTATGGGCACGTGCTAAATCGCTAAAAGTTGTGGCCTACAAAGAAGACCTCCTAATATTAGAGGGCCCTTCAAAAATGACACTATAATCCCATATTTAGCAAATTTTTGCTTCCAAGGAACTTTGTAATCATTGTTTCAGTAAACTCATTGCCTGCATATTCTCACTTTACAGGAAATAGGCAGCCAAGCTACAAATATCTTTTGTTGGAGGTGGTTCAACTACTCCCTAGGTCAGTGGCAATACCAACTACGCCTCCAGAAACGCCGCTAATAGGTGAATGGGTAGGTGCACTTAGGGTATCCCATGGAGATGTGGTGGTGGTGGTTGTGTGTGTGTGTGGTGTGTTGGGGGGGGGGGGGGGGGGGGGGGGGGGGGGGGGGGGGGGGGGTGGGGGGGGGGGGGGGGGGGGGGGGGGGGGGGGGGGGGGGGGGGGGGGGGGGGGGGGGGGGGGTGGGGGGGGGGGGGGGGGGGGGGGGGGGGGGGGGGCTCCACACTATATCACACGAGCAACTTCAAATGGGACCTACAGTTGAGGGAATTCCACCCAACGCACATTTGATGCACATTTGTAAATTCAAAAAACTTGGTGATTTGGAGCAAAAAGTAAAATCAGGTAGCTTGTAAATTCGGAGTGATTCACGCCCCACGTCTTGACCTATACACGTGCAACCTGCAAAAGTTTTCTCTCTCTCTCTCTCTCTCTCTCTCTCTCTCTCTCTCTCTCTCTCTCTCAATCTTAAATCTCACCTCTTATTTAGATTTTTGTTTCTTTGCTTTCTTTCTTTCGCTGCATTAGTTCACAATTAGGGGATAGTGAGAGTGCAATTTCCATTTTATAGATGTTGCATAGCGTGTAAAGGTGCTTGACCCATAGTGGCAGTAGAGCTTAACTAGACAAGGAGAGCAAGCCTCATGCCTGTTACTTCCCATCATTACTAACTCGCTTTACTTAAATACAGAATAAGGAGCAAGAGAGAATAACTCACTCTCTGTGCTCCATCAACTTCATGCTTTCCATCCTCACACAGTATTGCACTCATGCATCTGCGCATGTGCACTCTTCAAGTGGTATCAGAGCTAAAGGTTGTGGTGCTACTCCTCTCCCGGCGTTTCCCTCTTCCCAGCAAGCTTCACTTCGACTACATCTGCAATGTATCGAAGCTCAGAGCTTCCATGGCTATGGAGGTATTGTGAGCTCGGCACAAAGTCCTCATGTATCAAGGTGGCAAGGGGCTGAACTCCACAAGCCACAAGGGGAGAGAGATTGAGCTTTCTCTTATCTTAAAGAGAGAGAGAAGTAGGTCACTCAGTTTAAGGCAGATTGTATGCTATTTGATGCCCTATTAGCACTTTGTTATGGTTTATGCATTGATTTTCTTGTTTCGGGGTTGAGATTTTGATCCCTGTACAAAGGAGGATCCCTGTACAACAAAGGAGACTCTGCCAAAAATTTTGCAGAAATGTTGCCATAAATCCTTAGTCTCTCTCCAGTGCATTTACTCTTGTTAGTTATGGTTGGATCTTCTGAGAAAGAAGAGTATTATATCAAGAAGTTTGATGGCACAAACTTCACAATAGAAAGCAGCATATGTTTGATGTGTTGGTCAAAGAGGGCCTTACAGCGCCATTGAAAGAGTGCAGTTTACATTGATGATCAATGGGAGGATCTTGATGCTCTTGATATGGGGACCAATCCCCTACACCTTGGTGAGTCCATTTTCTTTACAATTATGGACAAGACTATTGCAAAGGATTTATGGAAGTCATTATGCTCAGCTTGGGATGGCAAGAGTGCCTCAAATAAGGTTTTTCTTATGAAGAATCTCATGCGTTTGAATATGAAATAGGATAGCAGTATCACTTCACACTTAAATGAGTTCAACAGCTTGTTTACACAACTTACATCTAAGGGACTCAATTTCGATGATGAAATGAAAGCTATTTTCTTGTTGTGTTCTTTGCCTTCATCGTGGGACACTCTGCCATCCGTAACTCTGCACGAAGTGGTAAGATTGCTTTCAATGATGTTATGAGTGCTTTATGCATGGAAGAGATTAGACATCAGTCTCTTGACACTAGTGGGCAGGACGATGCACATATGGCTAGTGATGGTCATCATAGACAAAAAGGTTGCAGTCCTAGTTGTGGTATGTCATAGGATTGCAAGAATGCTCGTAGCAAGAGTCGTGGACATGACTTGCAAAATGTAGAATGCTATGAGTGCCAGAAGAAAGGCCATCTCCGCATTTTGCAATTTGTAAAGGGTGTAAAGCCATTGTCAAGTTTGGCCCTCCGGAGAGCGGTGTGAAGATCGAGGAGCTCACTGTACTTGAATCTCCACTAGCTGAGGTTGTTTCTGGCGTGCCACAACCGTCAGATGTCTTGATATTCACTATTAACTTGAGTCCAAATGCATTATTGGCTTTTGATGAGTATTATGTGCAAAACTGGATCATTGACTAAAGTGCTAGTTTCCATGTAACTACTTCCCATAAGAAGTGGTTCTCCAGGTATGCTCCTAGGCATGGTTCGGTCAAGCTAAGTGACTCGTATCAACTTGACATTTGTGGCGTTGGAGATGTGAAGTTATATACGTGTATCGACACTAAGCTTATGCTTCGAGGTGTCAGACATGTGTCAAAGTTAACTACCGTGAGCTTGATGGTTTGGGCTATACTAAAGAATCTGATAATGGCTGCTAGATGATTCACAAGGAAAATTTGTTCATTATGGAGGGCCAAATGTCTAGCTCATTGTACACTTTGTATGTCTCTTTTGTAAAAGAGAATCCCATTTATGTTGCTGAACTGCCATCTGTTGAGTTGTGGTTGGCTTGGTCATATGAGTCAGAAAGGAATGAAACAACTTTAGTGTTTGAGCAACGTATGAGTCCTACTATTCCGATTTCAGCTTGTGTGATCATTGCATTTATGGCAAATAGACTAGGATTACCTCTTCGCCATTGAATTGATAGCTAGGGAGTCCTCTAGATTTAGTGCATAGTGTTCTATGTGGGCCTATGCCACATAAATCTCTAGTGGGGCATTATATTTCCTGACATTTATAGATCATGAAGAGGAAAGATGAAGTCTTTGCTATGTTTCATAAATTCCTTGCAATGGTAGAGAACCAGTCAGGCAAGAAGCCAAAGGCTTTGCACATTGACAATCGGGGGGGTACGAAGCAAGCTTTGGAGCGAGTTTTTTTTCCCATCCCACCACCACTACGTCCCATGGTTTCCCCTTACCACCCATGGCCACCACCACCCTAATCCATCACCACCACTACCCCACATTGCCGCTCCTCCTCTTATCACCATTGTCCATTGTCGCCCCTGCTCCCTCTAGTGAACTAGCCAAGGACCTCCTCTCTCTCTCTCTCTCTCTCTCACTCACTCACTCTCTCCCTCTCTATCTCTTTATCTTGTTGACTCTCTCTCTCTCTCTCTCTCTCTCTCTCTCTCTCTCTCTCTCTCTCTCTCTCTCTCTCTCATTTGCCACTCTTATTACCTAGGTGGTTCCCTCTCTCTGTGGAGCACTACTAGTGGTAGGTACATCATTAGTAGACTAACTTATTCGAATAATTGGACTTGAGGCAACATCCTCGAATCTCACTTTTTGAGAGAGCATCACTAGCTCTCTCTAGAGCACTATTAGTGGTAGGTACATCGTTAGTAGACTAAGCTATATGCACAATTTCACTTGAGGCGAGTCCTCAAATCTCACTTTGGGATGTCTTTGCATGATTCATTAAAGATCACTTATGAGCTGTGAATATCTCTCCAAGATTTTGGGTGCCAAAGACGATAACCCATATGTCCATCTGCACCATAGCCAATGAAGATGCATTTGTGTGACTTGGGGACCAACTTCTTTCTAAGATCTGTAGGCACATGTGAGAATGCCTCACATCTAAATACATGTAATATGTCATAATCATGCTTCTTGCATGTCCACATCTCCTACAAAATCTTTAGTTTCAACGGTGTACTAGGCGACCTATTGATTATATGCGCCATTGTCATAACAGCCTCTCCCCAAAACTCTTGAAGTAAATTTGACATAGACAGCATGGAAGTGACCCTGTCTTGGATAGTCCTATTCATGCGATCATCAAGTCCATTTTGATTGGGTGTGTATAGCGTAGTAAACTGCCATCGAATTCCTCTTTTGCTACAATTTTTAAAAAAATTTCAGTGCACAAAGCATTCATATTCTTGCCTCACTAGTTCTCGGCCATGGCAAGGAGTTTTTGGAAAACACTAAAGACTTCATCTTTCCTCTTTAAGAGATAGACCCACACCTTTTGACTAGAGTTGTCTATGAAAGTTGGGAAATATAATGTCCCCCAGGCACAAGCACACATAGACCAAATCTAGAGGATTTCTTGACTTTCGATCTAATGGCAAAGTGGTAAGATTAGTCTGTTTCCCGTATATGCAATGCTCACACACATTAATTTCAAAATACTTCAGCACATGGATATAGCCTAAACGTTGCAATTGCTTCATTCCCTTCTGATTCATGTGACCAAACCGGCTATGCCGCAACTCAGTAGAAGGTAGAAGGTAGCTCGGCTACATGGATAGAGTTCTATTTGACAGAAGACATACAAGGAATATAAAGAGCTAGACTTTTGGCCTTTGAGCATGACCAAGTTACCTTTGAGCTTTCCGCAACTTAGTAGAGGTAGCTCGGCTACATGGATAAAGTTCTTTGAGTGACCAAGTTACCTTTTTTAATAATGCAGAAACCATTGTTGTATCCAAGATCATTAGGCCATCCTACTAAAACCAAGCTCTTAGTTTGTTGTGGCACATGTCCAACACCTTGTAACATGAACTCAATATTGTGTGCATATGCAATTTCACATATCTCCAATGCCACATATCTCAAGCCGATAAGAATCATCCAGCATAACCAAACCATGTGCAGAAGCATAATTGGAGAATCACCCTTGTGAGGAGTAACATGAGTCAATAATCCAATTCTATGCATATCATTTGTCACAAGAGCTAAAGTCTCTTGACTTAAATTAGAAGTGAAGACCAGTACATCTGATGACTACGGCATGTCAGGAACAACATCAATGGGGAGACTCAATGACCTTGGGCTCCTCTATCTTCACACTGCTCTTAGGAGGTTAGAACTTATGACAATGGCTTTACCCTTCTCCCTTTGCAACAAATGGAAATCCTTTTTCATGTGTCCTTTCTTGTGACAATGGTAGTGGTCAATGTTCCTTGTGTCATGTTCACGACTCTTACTATGCACATTATTGCAATCCTAAGAACGATCACGACTACAACTATGACCTCTTTGCCTTTGATTGTCTCTTTGGCTACTTCACTTGCCATATATGCATCATCATGCCCACTAGTGTCAAGAGACTGACATTGAATCTCTTTCGTGAGCGAAGCACTAGTAACATCACTAAAAATGAGCTTGTCCTTAGGGACAGAGTTACTAATGGTAGTATTAAATGTATCCCATGATGCAAGCAAAGAACATAGCAAGAACATGGCTTTCATTTCATCATCAAAATTAGGCTCCTTTGATGTCAACTGAGTAAAAACATTGTTAAACTTGGTCATGTGTGAATTGACACTGCTACCTTTTTCCATGTTAAGATGCACAAGCTTCTTCATACAAAACACTTTTTTTTATGCACTCTTACCATCCCATGTTGAGCATAAAGACTCCCACAATTCTTTAGCATTGGTCTTGTCCATAATCGTGAAAGATATAGAGTCACCAAGATGCAACCTAATAGTTGTCATTGCATGAGCATCAAGCTCCTCCCATTGATCATCAATGTGCATATCCTCTCTGCGCTCTTTCACTGGAGCTGCAAGTCCTTTTTTGACTAGCACATCAAGAATTCTCTGCTCTTATATAGTGAAATTTGTGCCACCAAATCTCTTAATGTAGTAATCTTCTTTCTGAGAAGATCCAGCCTACTAACAAGAGCTAACTGCAAGCAAGTAACGCCAAGAATTGATGGAAATTTTTTTGCAAAAATTGTAGCAGAGTCTCCTCTGCTCAAAGATCAAAATCTCAACTAAAAACTCGGCAAAATCATTGTAAGGTCAATGAAAAACAGTGTGTGAACCAAAAAAGGATGTTGATTGGGCACAAACTGGCATGTACTGCTCAAAGAAACTGTTGAAAGACTGCCAACTTGGCAGCAAAGCACCTATAGCCGTCTATACATGTCCTATGGCAAGGCCACAAATAGGGATCTCCAGCAACCTAATCCACCTCACACTGGTTAACCCAGCCCCCGTGCTCGACTTCAAAAAACTTGATACAACAACCCTCACAAAAGGTTATGCACACACGAATAGCCACAGTCTTAGAAAGGGCTCTTTCAAAACGAGTCTCAAAACGGTCGGGTGTGCCAAAACAAGCCAAAATCAGCTCCACAAAGAGGAACAATGGAAATATCTGCAACACAATGTACATTCAAAAAACATAAAATTGTCATTGCAAGAGCACAAGACACGCACCCAAACAGGTGCCAATGCAAGCAAAATTTGGACTCAAGTTAGCTCTCTGTGGGGAGTAAAATGCTTTGAACAGAGCATAAGCACTCTCAAGTGCTAGTCACCCATAAACCATGTGCATCCAAACTCCCACTAGAATTGTACTAGATGACACTGCCAAACATGCTTGTATATCTGTTGTGTCAAGAGAACCTGTGACTATCCCTATCATATAAATCTTTTTTTGAGAGTTGTCTCTAAGAAACCATCAATGGCTATGCATACACACAAACTGTATAGCATGCCCAAGAAAAAATATGGAAATCCAAAGAAAAAATACTCAAAAAAATGCATGAGCTTGTTGTTAAAAACAATTTGTAACATGTCTCCCACACTGCCGACAACTGTCTCTCTCTATCACTCTCTACAATGCCAAAGAGCGTGTGAAAACCTCACCCATGCCGCCAATGTCAAAAGAGAAACCACTGAATGTCAATGCCAATTTTTTCCGCCGAATGAAAACACCTCGCTGATGCAAAACATCGAGAAAGCCGATACGCTCTCTCTCGCGCTCTATGCCGAAGCCATCGAGCTGGAAGATTATTTGCCAATGCTCAATCCAAAGAGATGATGAAATTGATCCGATGCCAAAGAGCTGTGTGTGTGTGTGTGTGTGAAAGCACAATGTCGATGTGTATGTGGGTTTCGAGAACACCCCCAATTTTTTTCCTCATCATGAGCAGAGCATCACATCGCCATTGATGGGCAACATGGGACCAGCCTTGCGTTTCTCCTTCCCTAGGTAGATGCATGGAGGCGCTATGATCATGTGTGTGTGTGTGCACGTGCGTGCACGCGTGCATGAGAGGATATTGACGTTACCCCCCCCCCCCCCCCCCCCCCCCCCCCCCCCCCCCCCCCCCCTCCCTTAAAGGACTTTTGGGTTGCACAAATCTGAGTTTGTATGAGAAAATTATGGCCAAAAATGTATTTTTCATGCCAAAAAATGCACGTGTGGAAATCTATTTTTGCTAATCTACCACATTGTGAGTTGAATAACCATAGCGAGATGGTCCCAAATCTCAGCAAAATCAGCTCCAAAATGATTTAAACATAAGCTTAAAATCTCAGCTCCACAACCCCGTACATGGCTGCAAATTTCCTACTCCAAAACTTGTTGTAAGCACACACCAATGCACTCCAATGCGTGTGCAATCAAAGGACAAAACTCTGGTTGAAGACCCTCCTCCATAAGTACTCAAGAACGTTTGCAAATGAGCTCCAAATAGTGTACAAAGCACTCACAATGATGAAGCTCTTTTGCTAGCAACCAATCAACTTTGATATCACTTGTGAAGAGTGCGTGTTGCGTGCGTGCTCAGTGTATTGTGCTAGGAAGGAGAACGCAGAGAGTTTTGAGTGGAGATATCAATGAGGATTGGAAAATGACTCACTACTCCTTATTGATCTAAATTACCAATAAAAAGATTTAAGGTTAGTACAGGCAATAAGGTGGGTGTCTGGCCAGTTGGCCTGAACCCTAAAAGCATTATCGTCAGCAAGTTGATGTACAATGCACTACATACGTGTGAAGTGAAACCCTACCATTCATCACAAATGACCACGGTTATCATAGAGGGCCCTCTGCATTTGTGCCAGCTTGTTTCCATGGTGATGTTACCATTCCACAAGACTTGCGAACAATCCTCCAAGGTCATCGCGGAGACAACATACTCTCTTGTGTCATTTCCATGGTGATGTTACCATTCCACAAGCCTTGCCAACTGTCCTCCAAGGTCATTGGCGGAGACAACATACTCTCTCATGTTTAGATGCTACATAATAACATCAACCAACACCCAATTTTATGGTAGGTTGGTACATTTCTCATGGTGACTCCAAATTTTATGCTTGCTTGAATAGAGATCAACCTTGTATCAATATAGAGGAAGACTTTGTGACAAGGGTGAGGTTATTGTCTTAGGTGGTATGAATGCCCACACAAGAACTTTGCACCATGACATGCAATAGTTTGATATGCCACATGTTTCAAGGAGACTAGAGATGTACACATCTAAGAAGATATCATCGACAATGGGCAATACAACATACCTCCAATATATGAGAGTGACGCCATCTACAAGATGGCCACTTTTGTCCTCTCAAACATGCTCAAAGCGAGGAGCATGCCCTAAATGTTTATGAAAACTTTCTCAAAGGCATTTCTTGCATTCTACATGCCTACTCAAGCATAGCAGGAGTTCGCCCTTCCATGTTGCCGTTGACACGAGTCTTTACATAACAAACTTATGGGAACCATGTCCTCCTGTTGTGATTTTTGTGGTGCATGTCTTTGGCGGTGAGAAACGAAGGAAGTTGTGACACCATCCATTGGAATAAAGTGTTGCAGGGGTGGGAAAGTGTCTCTCTTTCCTCTTATAAGACCACCAGACATATTAGAGAGACTGCTCAATAATAGTGATTCTTTGATTAGATTTTTCGAAAGGAATATCAAGAGTTACAATAGTGTGATGGCATTTTCATCTCTTGGGGCTAGCAATGATGAGACATTGATGGGTAGATGTGGTGCATATTGTTTTTGTATTTATGGTGGTACACTAGGAAAAATGTGAACCCCAAAAGGACCCTTTAGCTTAAGGGATGATTAAGCATGGACAATAGGAAGAGGGTGGTGGCCACATGTATAGCCTCAAAAAAGTAGGGTAGGAGGGCCTAGGGGCCTATTTGTTCCCCTCATCATAGCTTTGTCCCCTAGAAAGAGGGGGGGGGGGTGGGAGGAGAGGGCTTTCCCTCCTTTTTCATGGGTGTCCATAAAGTAACCTAAATTTTCTAATGCCTTTTTTTAAAAAAAAATCTCTAAATCTCACTTTTCACTCCCCAAAGCTCCCCTGACCAAATACATGGTCAAAAAACTATTTTCTTTCACCAAAATCTGCATTTCTCAGCCATTACCCTCCATTCTACCTCCTCTCTCTCTCTCTCTCTCTAAGATTTCCATAGCTAAAGCACATATGGAAGTTTTCCATAGCTGCACCACTTGTCTTTCCCTTTCATCAACACCATCCCTTAGAACTACTTCTTCTCTCCTTGCTCCCTATTAAAACACTTCTCCTCCTCACGTCATTGATGGAGCAACAAACCTATCTCTCTAACGCCATAACTTTCTTCTTCCGTTGCTACCATGTCAACCCCCTCCACTTCAAGGAATCTAAAGGATGAGACAGAAACCGTTTGCTTGCATAACACTAGGGATTTTGATGGGGAATGCGTGCCGCAAGTTTTTACTTGGGTCTTCATGCAACTTGTAGGTATCGGGCCTCATCGAGTTTAAAACCGTGGCAACCTTGACGCACATTGAAAGGGGAGACTTCTTGGTTTCAAGAACCATAGGGTCAATGGCACAATGGCCATTGTTCAACACGTGAACTCTTAGCGTTCCATGCGTTTGAGGAATGGAGGCTCAATAAATTTTCCATAAAATTGTAAGTTGTAAAACATTGTTGGTTGCAAATTCTAATGTATGTTATTTGATTTTGACTTGATAGTTTTTGGTGTTGTCATAGATATATTCCCATCCGACTTTGTTGAGGAACAACCAATTAAGACTCTCACAGGAACCTTCAACACTCTTCATGCCGACCTTGGTGCTATGATGCTTCCCAACTTGCCACCTTTGATGTTGTTGCAAAGAAGAATCTTCTTCTACTCACACAAGTATGTAGTGCCGGCCTTGGAGGATGGATATGGTAAGATCATTGCAATTGACAAACTTTCATTACTGAGCATGGAATGGTCACAACTCGATGTTTGGTAACTCTTCTCTGTGAAGGAGAAGATGCTTTCTGACATTTTCTCTTCATTAAAAATCAGAAAGGCTTCCAGATCAGTAGGGCTCAGTTGGTGCTACCCCATGCATATTTTTGTATACTTGTTCAAGACATTGCCATTCAGTGTTACACATAATATGTTTTTGTAGCAAGAATGTTATGTATGAAGCACTAAAACCTGTATTTGGAGATAATTGGGGAATGGTTTAGGGAGTGCACCAAGGAGATAAATACAAGTGCTAGGTGGGGGCTTCAGGTATCGAGATACAATATCTTAAAGTGCGCACTACTTTGTACCTACGCTTCCACTAAGACCGTTGGATGTGTAAGAGTGGAAAGTGGATACCCAATGTTGTTGATTTTGTGACATTTGACATTCCCATTACTTTGTCAAATGGTGTTTTTGAGATTGTACAAGTCAATGACCATTGGGCTCTCTACAACATACGAGAACACTTGATTACCTTGGGCTATGAAGACATCAAAGATGCCTACTTTTGTCTCAATTGGCACAAGGTCAGTTAAATTTCTGTGTTGTCTACATGTGTCCCAATGTTAGTCTTGCTAAAAGCTTCTTCTTTTTTTCAGAGTAGTAGGCATATGGAGGCAGTGATGAAAGTGCAATTTGCCAGGTCTTGGTCCCAGCTTATTGATGTAAACCATCACCCAATCTCCTGCATTAAAAATCTTGAACTTTATATTCCTGTTGATCCAAGCTTGCCTTCTTTGTTGGATAACCTTTCCAATATACATGCTCTGAATTTTATCCTCTTCCAGTTTCAATATTGCGTCCTTTCTACAGTTGGCTGACTCTTCACAAGATTCTATTGATCTGCAACCCTGAGGCTTGGTACTAGAAACTCCATAGGAACTACTGCTTCCAACAAATAGGCTCCAAATACATAATGGAGCTCGCAGTACACTCTTGATGCCCTACAAAAGCTCCATCTAAAATCTCTATGTCACATATGATGAACCATAGATTGCAATCCATGTATTCTTTCAATTTATTTAGATATTTTACCTAGCTATCTCCAATTTTTTCCAACTAAAATGATATCCCAAAATTCCTTGAATCCCTTCACTTGGGTGGAGCCTTTGAAATCATAGATTTGATGTCCCTTGATCCAAAATATCTAATTTTTCTCGAACTAATGCGTTGATGAGATTTACAAGCAATATGGATCATAGAAAAAACCCTCAAGAAGAATTATCAAACATAACAAATTAGTATTGCAATATTGTTTTCTATTTCCATGGCCTTGCAAAATTTTGATGGTCTTATGGCCTTTTAAATGTCCGAATGAGGTCCAAATTTCATGATATTTTTGCGATGTGACCTATAGGGCATGCATTTGCAACTTTGTAAACCTTTGGTCAAATTGGGACACCATGGATCACAATCCGCATGCCCTCTCATAGCCAAAATAGAATTTATAGATTGGTCCCTGATACCTAATTAAGCCACTTTCAAGCTTTCCATACAAAAAATTTAGTCATTAGGAATTTGTTTTACACTTTTCTCCGAATATCAGTTATGGTTTTTGTCTTGAATTGATCTTCTTGGGGGGCTTGCACTCAATTGTATGTAAATATGTGGAGATTGGCGTACCCATATAAATGAGCCTCTTTACTTGGTGAGGAAAAGGTCCTTTTGGACTCTTTGAGCCCACAAGTGACCACTTGGAGCACTTACAACACGTCCAAAATAAAGCAATTAGAAAACCGCAACACGTCCAAAATAAAGCATGGTATCGAAAGCAATTAAAAAAAGAAGGAATCGGACTCCCCGAGCGATGGTTCCCCAGCATGGCCACCTGCGTTGCCCCTTCTCATCTGCTTGACATGGCGGCTCCTCCTCACACAACGCCCTCTCTGGCTAATTGGATGACCCCTGATGATCTCCTGTCCTCCTCCTCAGGAGTGCCATGATTCTCCTTGCCTTCGGGTCCTCATCGCTTCTCAATAGCTCTTTGACTGCCCTACCCCCTAGTCTGTGAGCTCTCTCTACCCGCTCTACACCCGTCATGAGCTCCCTCTCCCTGCAGCCCGCCTCGGCTCTCTTGCTTCCTTTTGGGAGCCCCCCTTTTGATCCATGGCAGCAACTCTTCGCGTGCGCACCATGCTTGCAAGTCGGTAACCTTTTTACAGTTTGAATAAATACTTATTATTTTTTTTACGAAAGACCTCCTACGCCCTCATTCCCATAAGGCCTCTCCAACTTGCATCCGGTATTCTTCTCTGGTGTGTGAGCTCCCAAAGCTTAATACATTCCCAACACAGCCCTGGGTCAGATCCACAGAGTGGAGCTTTTCCCCCAGTGGCAAGCTATGTTGCACATCATAGCCCAAGCCTTGCTAGATATAGGACAGGCAACGTTTCCAATGGATGGATTGCTGCAATCTATAGTGCCAAGCACGTTAAACGGTTGCATGGAGATCGATGGATTCCACATAAGGCAACCCATGATCAATGTGATTATCACTATTGATGGTGTTATTGCAAGTACTATAATTGCTATGTAAATTGGTATTGTTGATGTTGATATTGCAGTGCAGCATGTAAACCGATATTAGTCAACCCTGCCACTTGTCTGCGGCCAGCTGACATGTGTGCTACTGGTCCGTCTCTACAAGAAGTTGACCACGATCGTTCAATACCAACTACCACTAGCAGCCTCTCCAGCATGGCTCATGGTTAGGGAGGTGGAGAATCAGGATCTTCAATCACGAAGAACGAAGAGAGTCAAAGAGCCTTGGCATTTGCAAAGTGCTGAGCCGAGTGTAAGAGAGCATCGAGCTTGGGAAGCTGAAAAAAATGGATGAGCAGCTTTTAGAGGGCGACGTGTAGAGCTATTAAGAAGGAAAAGAAAGCCGTTCAACAAAAATTGCAAAACAGGCTTGGGATATTCTAGCAGGTCTTTATGCAAGTCACAATGAGGCTAAAATTTCTTTGCTGCGTAAAGAGCTGGAGTCGAAGATTATGCATGAGGAAGATGATATGGACACTTTCCTTGCTAGTGTCAAGGATATTAATGGGTAACTTATTTCTGCAGGTGAAGTCATTTCAGACAGTTCCCTTGTGCAGACTGTTCTTGATGCCTTACCAGATTCTTACCAACTTTTGCTAGTACTTGGAGACTTATGACCCAAGGGAATCCAGAAGTTGTCAAGTTTGATGCATTATGCACATTGCTGTTTCAAGAGTCACTTTCCAGAAAAAACAAGACTAGACAGCGTGCAGTTGAACATGCTTTTATTGCTTCTCAAAGAAAGGGTGGTAACAACAATGCAGCCACTTCTTATGGTTCTGCTGCGAGTGGCAAAACTTATGTTCCTAATGCTTCTGCTGGAAGCACTTCGTCTGGCAATTCTAGTGAAAAGGGCAAAAAGAAGATGTGTTGCCATTATTATAAAGCTAATGATCACTTGATCAAGTCGTGTCCTAAGTTGAAGGCCAAAGAGGCTAAGAAGAAAGAGGGTGGTTCCACTGCAAATGCTCGTTCCACTACAAATGCAGCCATTGTTGAGTCTTCTGTAAAAGGAGATTGTGATGATGATGTTGATGTAGAATGGGCTTTTAGCGCAGAGTGCACTTACAACCCTGCTATCCATGATGCATGCTTACCAGTTGTTGCAGATTCACATGTGTGGTATTTTGACAGTGGTGCTACAAAGCACATTACCTCACATCGTGAATTGTTACCTCTCTCGAGACTGTTCCTCATGGGAATTCAGTCACTTGTGCCAACAATGCCTCTTATCCGGTTCAGGGAGTTGGAAAGATTGTACTTACTGCTGGAAATGGCAGTTCTTTCACACTTGTTGATGCACTTTATGTACCTGGGTTCAAGAAGAATCTCTTGTCTGTATCAGCACTTGCTAGACTTGGACTTGTAGTCAAATTTGTGGATGACAGATGTACAGTTCATGATCTCAGTTTTGGTGATGAAATTGTTGCATTTGGCCTTTTGTGCCGTGTGCTATATAAGCTCACTTTGTGTGACAAGTGTGGAAAAAATTTTGCAAATGTTGTTGCAGATTCAAGGGCTATTTCAGATGCAAAACTTTGGCATGCAAGTTTTGGTCATCTGAATTTTGCTAGTTTGTTGCGTTTGCAAAAATCTGATATGGTTTCTTCTTTGCCGCCTCTTGAAGCACCTGTCAAACATGTTTGTGAAGGTTGTATTTTGGGTAAGATGCAGCGTTCTAAGTTTCGAAAGGATGGTTCAGTTCGGGACACATGCAGGTTGCAGCTTGTGCATAGTGATGTTTGTGGGCCCATGCAAACTCCGTCCTTGGGAAATTACCTTTACTTCGTGACTTTCATTGATGATTACTCCAGGCATGCATGGGTATTTCCGCTTAAAGCGAAGTCCAAAGTTTTTATGTGCTTCAAACAATTTCTGGCTATGGCTGAAAATGTCTCGAAATGTTCTATAGGCACCCTCCGTTCCGATCGAGGGGGGGAGTATATGTCTCATGAATTCAATGCATTTCTTGCTAGTCGTGGGATAAAACACCAGTGTACAGTGCCTTATAGGCCTCAACAAAATGGTGTTGCTGAGAGGAAAAACAGGTCACTTACGAAAATGGCACGATGTATGGTCAAAAGTCAAGCTTTGCCGCATTCTTTTTGGCTTGAGGCCATCATGTGTGCCACTTATGTACTAAACAGGTTTCCTACGAAAGCTTTGCAGTCTCTTACTCCATATGAAGCATGGCATGATAGAAAGCCTTCTATTGAGCACATGCGTGTTTTTGGCTGTTTGGCATATGCTTTGGTGCCACAAACACAGCGCAGAAAATTGGATGATAAGGCTGTCAAATGTATTTTTGTTGGTTATAGTGCTGAAAGCAAAGGTTACAGGTTGTATCATCCGCAAACAAAATGTATTTTGGTTTCACGGGATGTAGTGTTTGTGGAAGATTCTGTTCAGCCCTTGCTGTCATGTACTAGAGACAGTAATGTAAGCTCACAAGACATTTATGACACTTTGTTGCCTCTTTTTAGTGGTGTAAATACAAATGTAAGTTCCAATGAGGAAAATGTACAGCCTATGGGGGTTTCTGAAAATGTTCTAGATCAGCCTTTTACTGATGTAGATGTACATGATGTACTTGATGAGGAAAGGGCTGAAAATGAGCAGACTAGAGGTATGCCAAAATGGCTGGTGCACACTTTGCGTGACAGTAAATTGGATGCACCTTTGTCTAGTCGTACTCGTTCAGGCTCTCGCCATGCATCTTATGCATCAGATTGTTATGCTTTGACTGTGTCTAGCTTACATGATGTTGAGGAGCCTCTGTCTTTTGATGAAGCACAAAAATCAAAAAATTGGATGGTTGCCATGCAATCAGAATATGATGCACTTATAGAAAATGACACATAACTTTATGTGATTTGCTTCCTGGAAAAAAGGCCATTGGTACGAAGTGGGTTTACAAGTTGAAACGCAAGCCGGATGGTGAGATCGATCGCCATAAGGCTCGACTTGTTGCAAAGGGTTATGCACAGCAAAAAGGAATAGATTATGAAGAGACCTTTGATCCTACTTGTCGTATCACTACTGTGCGTTTTCTATGTGCATTGGCAGCTCATTTTGGTTGGGATGTACATCAATCAGACATTGTTACTGCTTTCTTGAATGGTGACATATTTAAGGAAGTTTATGTATCGCATCCTCGCATTTTTGTCATAAAAGGACAAGCGGACAAAGTGTGCAGATGTAAGAAGGCTTTGTATGGGTTGAAACAATCTTCTCATGCTTGGTATGAGAAAGCTGACACTCATTTGGTCAAACGAGGCTTTCGTAACAGTCCAACAGAAAGCACATTATATGTAAAGCGTGAGGGTGATGTACTTCTCATTGTGGTTCTTATGTCGATGATTTGTTGATCACTCGACCAAATGAGAGACATATTGCTGAATTTAAGGCTGATTTGAATGCTACTTTCAAGATGAAAGATTTGGGGTTGTTGCATCATTACTTGGGTATACAGTTTAAGCAGTGTGATGGTGGTATTGCCTTGTGTCAGAAAAGTTACATAGAGACGTTGCTATGTAAGTTTGGACTTGAGGATTGCAAACCTATTGCCAGTCCCATGGAAACAGGTTTGAAGTTGAGTCTACATGATGTTGGCGATCCTGGTGATGTCACTCTTTATCAAACTGTTGTTGGCTGCCTCATCTATGTATGCAACACGAGGCCGGATAGTCAGTTTGCAGTCTCATAGGTCAACAGATTTATGCATAGCCCAGGGTCTAAGCATTGGCAGGCTGTCAAGAGGATTTTCAGCTACCTTAGTAGCACTTTACATCTTGGCTTGTTTTATCCCAAGGGGGGATCATTGCCGCCAGACTTACATGCTTTTTCAGACTCAAATTGGGCTGGTTGTTTTGACACGCGAGTGTCCACAAGTGGTTTTTGTTTCATGCTTGGCAGTTGATGTATATCATGGTTGAGCAAGAAGCAACCTACTGTGGCCACTTCGAGTTGTGAGGCTGGTAGTCTTCACAGCTACGATTGAGTGTGTATGGCTCAGACGCCTTATGGCTGATTTGGGTGTTGGACAAACACTGCCAACACTATCTACACTGACAGTAAGAGTGCATTGACAGTTGCGAGGAACCTAGTTTTTGATGCTCGCACAAAGCACATTGAGGTGCATTATCACTATGTACGTCCTGGTTCTGAGGATGTAGACGATGTTGAGAATGTTGCAGGTCTTGCTGCAAGGATTGCTGCTATTAGAGGTGTTTTGCCATGGAGAAGATAACCATCCTGCAAGGTGAATGGTTCCTCTTTCTTCCCTAAGGCAAGGGCTGACATTATATCTTTAAAATGAGGGTCAATAGCGTACTCATCTATCATGGAAGATAGATAATTGTGAGTTTCTATAGACACCACATTTACCCTCGGTCGTCTCACGATAGTGAATTGTCCACTTGATTATGCTTACCAGCAATGTGAGCAATATGAAAATTAAATTGCGAAAGAAAAATTTTCCACCTCATTTGTTTGTTGGAGAGCTTGGTTTGCCTCATGAAGTACTTGAGACTTTGGTGGTCCGTTTGCAAAATAAATGGAGTCCCCAATAGATAGTGCTTCCATGTGTCTAGGGCATGTAGAACAACTAAAGGCTCTTTTTCATATATGCGCAAGACCCGTTCATTGATATTGAGCCTTCGACTCTCATATGCTATGTCATGACCTTCTTGAAGCAAGACTGCTCCAAGGCAATCACCACAAGCCTCACATTGGACCTCAAATGGCTTTGAGAGATCCGAAGCATAAGCACTGGTTGGGAGGTAAGCATCTCTTTGAGCTTGTCAAATGCATTTTTCCCCTTAGCAGTCCACGAGTGCTTAACATTCTTCTTGGTTAAGTCATGTAAAGGTCCTGCTATTTGAGAGAATTTTTCTATGAAGCATCTATAATATGCACACATGCCAATAAAGCTTTGCAGCTCATGTAGATTCCTTGGATTAGGCCATGCTTTTATTACCTCCAACTTTGATGGACCCATACGGATACCATCTTGAGAGATAATATGACCTAAGTATTGAATCTCTTGAAGGAAAAATTCACTCTTCTTTCGGTTGATAAAAAGCTTGTTCTCCCTCAAAGCTTGAAAAATTACCTAGAGATGTTGCTTGTGTTCCCCCAAGGACTTGGAGTAGATGATGATATCATCAAAGAACACTCCAATAAACTTACGGTGGGGTCTAAAATTTTTCTCCATTACACGCTTGAACATGGATGGAGCATTTGTCAAACAAAAATGCATGACAAGATATTCAACACGGTCTTTACGATATCTTCATTCACTATCCTTATTTGATGATAGCCACTTTTAATGTCAATCCTACTGAAGTAGGTCAAACCTTGTAACTTATCAACTAAATCTTCTACCCGAAGTACAAGAAATCTTTTTTTGATAGTGATACGATTTAGTGCTTGATAGTCCACACACATGTGGTATGTACCATCTTTCTTTTGCACTAAAAGGACTAGAGAACAAAAGGGAGAGGAGCTAGGCCTCACCATCCCCTTGTCTACCAGCTCATGTACTTACCTCATAATCTCCTCTTGTTGAGCTTGAGAAACTCTATATGGAGGTTTATTAGGCGGTGAGCTCTAGTGTAGAAGCTCTATCATATGATCATCGTCCCCTCGTTTTGGAGGTAGCTCCATAGGGAGGTCATCAATAAATACATCTTGGAATCTATTTTGAAAATTAGACAAATCTAATTCTTCTTGATTCCTACCACTTTGTTTTGTTAAAACATTAGCATCATATAGACACTCTTTGACAAAAATCATGTACAAGGCAACTAAGCTTTTCATTGACGTCCCATCGATAGTTACAATATCTCCCATCTCAAAAGCTTGAATGCCCAGCTTAGTGGCCAACTGCATTGATATGAATTTGTAAGTAGAGTGGGTCAAAAAGGATGAAGGCATCATGCTCCCTCACCTTTTCCCAAGCATAAGAAAGGGATGATCCTTTGCAATGAGCATCCTCTTTTGGAGCTTCAATCATGGAAGCTCTAGGGGTCTTGCAGCCATTTCTTTTGGGGCAAGAACGATAGCCATGTCCTTGCTCCCCACACTTAAAACATTTGTGATCTTTGCGAAAAGCCTCTAGCTCTTCAGGAGAGTTTGTTTTTACCTTTGTAAACTCCTTCATCCTTGGGGTTCTTGTTGTTGTTGTTGGAATTGCCTCGAGAAGAACTTTGAGCATTGTTCTTTCCCTTTGCATCATTTTGATCTTTGTTTTCCATGATCTTGTTGTTGTTGTTCTTCCCCTTTGCATCATTTTGATCTTTGTTTTCCATGGTCTTGTTGTTGTTGTTGTTGGAATTGCCTCAAGAAGGACTTTGAGCATTGTTCTTCCTCTTTGCATCATTTCAATCTTTTTTTTTTCCATGGTCTTGGCATTCCTTTTAGCCCCTTGTTGGAAATTGATCGAGATGCAACTATAGTGTGATGGATGATTTTGGTGATAGAACCAGGCCATTGGGAGTTGACCTACTTAGCCATTTCTTCAGGTAATACCACACAAAATTTTTTCTTTTGCTCAACAAAGTCTATCTTTTGAAAGAATGTAGCTTTGAGATGTAAATCCCAAAACTTGTCTACATATTTGTGGATAGACTCGTGGGAGAGTAGCTTCAGGCTTCTCCATTCAATAAGCACCTTGTCCTTGGCATCGCTTGCAAGGAATTGCTTTATTATGGAAACTCGTAGAGTTCCTCATGTCCTTGGGGCTTTGCCATTCCCGCGAAGACTAGCCCACCATTGACGAGCAGATTTTTGAAAGTGCATAGCTACATGGTGTAGCTTGGAGGACTCTGTGAAGCCCTCATCTCCAAAGGCCACATAGAATTACTGGATGGAGGCCAATACTTTGTCAGCAACACCAAGGTGCCATCATAGGAAAAGAGATACTCTTTCCTCCCTCTTTGAACTTCTTAAGATTTTGAGACCTTTTCCAAGCAGGGTAGGATTTGTGATGTCCTCTCCTCTTGTATTCTCTAGAAGAATAAACACTTCTTTTGTCAAAAGAGGAGGAAGGAAAAGAAGAACGAGAAGAGGGTGACCTCTTTCTTGCCTTCTTCTTCCTTTGTTTCCTCTCTTCCCTTTCAAAGTGACAAAGAGAAGGACTATAGGATGATCTTTTCCTCTTGGGAGGACTTGGGGATTGTCAAGAACGCCATCTTCGTGGAGCCACATCTTCAGAGGAGTTTGAAGATTCACTTCTTTCTCGTTCATTGAATTCCTCCTCTTCTCTTATTGGAGAGAGTCTTCTTTTGGAAGTCTCAACAAGAGGCTTCATAAGCTCTCTCTCTTCTTGGAGAGGAAGGGAAATCCCATAAGCACAAAGCTGTTGAGTAACTTCAACTTGCAAGGCAGGGTTTCCCATAGCTTGTTGCAACCTAGTAACAAAATAGTTCACAAACATTGTGACATCATCCGTAGAACCTTCATGTGCAAAATCAAAGTTGTCAATATCAATTCTACTCTCTTGATTATTGTGAGCCATGCTAATTAAACTTATGTGTATGCTACTTTTTGATTTGGTACCCTCAAAAACCTTAGTTTCTACTCTCCTTTACCTTTGAAAATTAGTTCTCAAGTAGCCACACCCATGGTTTAGAGACTCTTGATTGCAAAGAATAGTGGAGAGGGTCTAACATAGCCTAGTTGATTATGGTCCCTGTTGAGCTTGCTAGTAGCTCAATATTGGTTAAGCCAAAGGCAAGCCCCAAGAGAATCCATTACCCTCTTGCAATGAACATGTTCAACCTTTCCAATAGCTCTGATACCAATGTAGCAAAAATGGCCTAGGAACATTGAGAATAGCGGAATTAAGAGAGTTGTAGTGAACATTTTTATGAGACTACTTTAAGAAAATAGAGGGTGGACTTGATTAGAGGTAGCAACATAACCATTATACTTAATTAACTTGGCATGCACAATACTTTGCAAGAGAGAGAATCAGAGAACTTGACAACATTTGAGGACCGGATTTATGTGGAGCAGGTCCCCCCTCCAAAAGGCTTTTGTATTATAATCTCTCCCATAAAGAGAGACTTGGTACAATACAAGCTTTGTGGTCCTTGAGACCTTGATGGTGCAATGAAGATAGAGAGATTCATGCACCACAATTATACCCGTAACTAAGCTAAATGAAATCTTTAACTTGTCCCCGATCTCGGTCCCAAGACCTCAAACACCTTTGAAGGTGGAGAGAGGTAGCATAGAATGAGGATAGTGAAGAGGAAGAAGAAGCATTCTTACGAGAAAGAAATAGTTCCTCACTTATCATCACTCTTGTTGCATAGAATACCATAATAGCATAGTAATGATGATGAAGAAGATGGCAAGATTAAGAATTGAAGCATGGCTCTTGGTTGGATTTGCATTCCATATCCAAGAGTGTTGGTGTAGGATCTCAACTTCTTAACAAGCTTGGAGAAGGAGATGAAGTTCTTGCACTTAGCACTTCACACAATGAGAGTGTGTGTGAGTGTGTGGGAGAGAGCATACCCCCTCAAGCTTGCATGGTCAACCCCCTTTTCTAGATCATTCTTGTGGCTCATTGGCTCTCTCAAGCCTAGCCAATCACAAGCCTTGGTCACAACTAGCAATAGACGTAGCCTTTGGACAAGTGTCCTCCTTTCCCCTTTGAGAGAGAGGGCTTGATAAATGCTTAAACAATGAATTTAATTAGGTAAATTCTCATTGGACCTCTCTAAGGGTCAACCAATAGGATTTAGGAACACCATGAGGGAAACCTAGCTAGGGGCTTGACATATGTCCCTTTTGCCAGTGGTGCCCTTTGGATGAGGGAGTGATCACTCAACCCCATCCCCTACTGAGGGAAACCTAGCTAGGGGCTTGAATTGTGTCCCTTTTGCCAGGGTGCCATTTGGATGAGGGAGTGGTCACTCAACCCTATGATGGCAACCTAGCTATGGGCTTGACATGTGTCCCTTTTGCTAGGGGTGCCCTTTGTACGAGGAAGTGGTCACTCAACCCCATCCCCTACTCTCATGGGTCGCCCCCATGAGGGCAACCTACCTAGGGGCTTGATATGTGTCCCTTTTGCCAGGGTGCCCTTTCAATGAGGGAGTGGTCATTCAACCCCATTCCTTACTCTTATGGCTCGCCCCCTCCTTTGTAGGCCTTGCTTTGACTTCAAGTAACTCAAGCACCTTATCCTCCAAGTACCTTAAGCACTTCAAGCACCTTAATCATCAATGATGACAAGAACCTTAGAAACAAGAATGACAAGCACCTCAAACACCTTAGTCAGCAAGCAACTACAAGTCCTCAAGCACCTTAGTCAGCAAGCACGACAAGCACTTCAAGCTTGGGTAGGGTTCCCACCTGAAGTTCAGCCCTAGGTTGCCTAAGGCCCTAGGTCTAAGGACTTTTAACACTAAACTTTGGAGGTCTTTAATGAAGCTAACCATAAGGTCTTTCAAGATCCATTACCTAGCATTGCTCTTTGACATACCATCTCTCATTTGGACCCATGGACTTGGTCTCGTGCTAAGATAGATCCATAAGCACAAGTCTATATTCTAACTCTTGTTTCTATTTATTCTCCCACATTAAATGATCAATTTAATATGAGAAAATAATTTGGGTTAGTTAGGTATTAGATTTTATGGAAATGATACATATCCAGCCAAAACCTCGAATGAACTCTCTACTTGTTTTTCTTCATAGCTAGAAAGTATTGTTTGAAAATTTGTTTGAAATGGATGTTATCTGTTTTGAACTTGTCTTGGTGCCAATTTGAAATGTTTGACTCCGGATTTAATATTGGTTTCAATGATTGGTGATTTTACTCCCGGGTAGAGTACTGAGAAATGTTGTTTTGGTATTGTTTGAACCTCTGAACGACGCAGACGGGATGTCTAGCGAGCACTTGGTTGTACGCTTGAAAAATACATTTTTTTTGTTACTCCCGGTCCGGACCTAGATGGTTATGTCGGGGGAGTATTAAGAAGTCTGAGCAGTGGTTACTCTCAACACCTCCAAGCGATGTAGGCTACGGTCTTGGGGGGCATTTGGTTGTAAAAGACCTTTATATCTCTCGACCCGGGCCTTTTTAGGTTATGTGGGAGGAGTGATGAGGGAGCCGTTGAATCCTCTAGACACGGATGACAAGGACATTGACGTGCCCATGCGAGACATGCATGGATGCTACTATAGAGTAAAGTATGGTGGTGAGGTGGACGTTGGTACAACACAGGGCAGGACGTTTCGATGTCATCTTCAGATTCTTATACACTCGACATATAAGAAGTGTTTTGTAAGGTTCAAAGACCAACAACCCAATCATGCAAGCTACATTGAGGAAGCAAATCTGCTCAATTTTCAAATGCCCCCAATGAGACTTTTTCAGCACAGTGGTTGGAGGGCTATATGGAAAGTTTCTGAAAGACAAGCAATCGAGTGTACGACACACACGATCAACCATGTCGCAAATCCAAATAGGAGCTATCATGGTGGAAACATGGCAAATGAAAAGTGGGAGTGGAAAATGAAGGAAAATAGAAAAAGGGCAACAACGGGCTCTTCCTATAGTCAACAGCACAATGCTCGTACCAAGAAAAATCTCACACACTATGGTTCGGGAGGCAAAGAAGCTTAGAAGGACAGATATGTAAGTTTTTTTGAAGTAGAGCATGAACCAATTAAAAAAATGCTTTAGTTTATGAATTTCTTTTGTTATTGCTAACTTAGGAAAATATCACTCTGAGTCGCCCAACCAAGCAGATGGTTAAGTATTGATAGCCGCACATAGAATTTGATACTTGGTGATGGTTGTTAGTAGAGAACCATCACATCTTGGGAGCAATTCGACTCAGCAGTCAGATCTCTACAGACAATAAGTGTTGACAAATCATATTGTATTAATTGTTTTGAGCTATTAATTTGTTTAATTTGGTTTTGATTAATGTAGAGTCAGGGTGATCAAACAAATTTACCTGTGGGGACGAGGAGGAGGAGGAGGAGGAGGACTTGGAGAGATGAAATATTTTTTGTAGTTGTCTTTTAAAGTGCAAATGTTACAAAAAAAAAACTCCATGAGAACATGTATATACAACTCAACTAACATTTTGATCTTATATGTCATTTTTAAAAATTATTGCTCTTTTGTACTTTAAATTATCAAGGTAAGGTATATTTAAAGTCTATTGTTTATTTTTTTCAGTACATTTTTAAAAATGCAATTGATGTTTCATATGTTTTTTGCAGATGAAAAATAAAGGTACTCATTTGGGCCACCCAAAATTGGGTGGCCCAAACGAGTATCTTTATTTTTGAAAATCCATATAGCAGTAGTATCCGTGGTAATAGACGCGATAATAGTCATAGATATATATCCACAATTACTACTACATATATTGTTGACAAACCATTGCCGCATTTATTGACGTGCCTTTACCACCAATGCAATGTTTTCTCTCTCCATTTTCATTTGTTAATCCATGATAATAATGACAATTCTCAAATTTTCCTCTTATAGTGCTAAACATACGTATACCTTGCAATGGTTGCCACATACATGACCCTAAACATACATATTTTTAAACCGCACACATTTTTGAACACATACTCTTTCTAGAGCACCACTCTATCTCTCATTCTCTCTAACTCTATCTCTCTCTCTCTCTCTCTCTCTCTTTATCCCCCCCCCCCCCCCTCTCTCTCTCTCTCAATGTGTGTGTGTCTGTGTGTGTGTGAGAGAGAGAGAGAGTGGGTGGGAGAGAGAAAAGAAGCGAAGGGAGCATGAGAGAGATGAGAATGAGGGAGCATACCTGGCTCTCCTCCTCTCCTTGTGTGTGTGTGTGCATGAGAGGGAGGTGAGGACATTTACCTCTTCTGTGATGTGATCGTTGCTTTCCCAAGAGCCCCAAAACAAGATCTGAGTTTTGGCATTCTCGGACTATTTTTACCTACAGAGTCGCCGTCGCTATGAGCATTGCTATAAGATTCGCTATATAGAAACATTTATAGCGACGGTCATAGTGATGCTCTGTTGGAGGAGCGAATCACACCACCCATAAAGTGCATGCAACACAACCTAGATCAACATAATGTTAATCAAGGACATAGATGACACGATAGGTGCACAGAGGCAATCTCTTTAGCTTGTCGGGCTGAGACCATTCCATGAGTACAACACTCTAAAAGGCTAACTAAATCTCATTGCTCTCAACTACACCACCCAACCACATACACACAAATGGAAAGAAACTCAATAAACCATACCAAATTGTACAAAACTTAAGGAATACCATCCCCTCACTAGGATACACATGTCCGAAATCCTCTACACTCAAAACCCTCACTCTAGACCCATTTGCAAAAAACGTGTACGAAGATAGAGCCAAATTTTAGAAGTGCTTGAAACTGAAGTCTATGAGTACCTATGTGTAGCTTATGTCGCTACGATTCTAATGACTATTGCACACAAAAAACAAACATCATTTGATATATTTCCACGTAACCAGACATCGTTTGATATACTTACAAACGCAAATAGCTTGTATATGCATCAACGAGTGTGCTCTGTCTCGTGTGGAATGCTTGTTGTTGTCGTGTAGCTCTCACCGAGCCTCTGGCAATGGTGGATTTGGTTCTCCAATGCGATGAATGATCCGGGAGTACCACTAGGATGAAACTCATGCTCTCTCTCTTTCTCTTTCACACACAGTCAGTGGCAACTTAAAACTTAAATTATGATAAAGTTCTTCTTACAAAATGACCTAGGTACCTTATATACTAAGGCTACCATAGGTTAAACCTAAAATAGAGTTCAAGGGGTAAAATGGCTTTGTATTTATAATCTAGAAGTGCCATCGCACCCCGACTTCTACAGCTAGACTAACTACAAATTACAAATGATGTTTATAACCATAATCCATAGCATTTCATAACTCTCAAAGAATAAGGCTTTGCTGAATTATGTCGTGTTGTTGATCCTTGGATCAACACTCCCCCCCTCCAAATTCATGTCATCCCTGACATGACCTGGTTGGAAATGTCGATGCGGTCTTTGTTGTCATTTTTCTTTCTTGTGCTCCACTACTTGTACTATTTTCAAACCACAACAAGAACTATGATCCATGAAAATCATAATTGATGACGAACTTTATGTCGTTCACATCCAAGCCTTGAGCTACAACATCTGTTGCTGTCATTATAAGGCTATTTCAATTTGCCAAATCTCTTTTTGTTTCCATAAAGACGATCACTTTACTTCCGTCCATCATTTGCTCCAGGAAATCTACCACTTTTGAGTATCTCTCATTCTAAAAAACAACTTCTACAATCTATACATTCGAATGATGGGATTTCAAATTTTGTGAACCAATGACAACTTTGTAAGGATTCTGTGGAAATTGTCTGGCTAAACCTTCAACTTCTTTAGGCCAAGTTGCACTCCAATACAAAGTCTATCTGTCAGGTCGAATCTAGGAGATAATTTTTCTGATTTGAGGTTCAAAACCCATGTCCAGCATTCGATCTCCCTCATCAAGGACAAGATATGTAACCTTGCGAAGGTTGGTTTGTCTACACTTTTTGTCTTCTCTTATTCATTAGTGACTCCTGTGTTCGTGCATCAAGGTGATCAGAGTTGCATTTGCCACTGTTAGCTTTTGTGTGCTTTGTAAATCATTACACTGCTTCTACTTGATACATGACTTAATTAAAGGCTAACAAACCCCAATTAATTCCCAAGCTAGTAACTTGCTTCAAAAGGGCATTATCCGTCATCATTTGTGATAGATGACCATCCTCCACTAGCAAAACAAGCAAAGCCACAAGATCCCTCGCCGCTCTGTCTCTCATGGCGCTCACTTCCCTAAGACGAACATCGGCATGTGCTCCTAGAAGAAGTTCATCTACTAGATGTGGATTTTTAGTGATGCTCAAGTGAAGCATGAGTCGAATGCAATGGCATGGGGCCCTGTGATGGAAGGGGAGTGGGGCCCTGCGATGGAAGGGGCGTAGGCCGGTAAGAAGAAAATCGGTGCGAGGCTCTGGATGTAGGGAGTCCCTCCCTAGCTCCCACATGGTATGGTCTACTGAGAAAGATCGTAGGCCACAAGCTGATGTGGAGCATAGCGGCCAAACAATCCCTTTGTCAAACGAAGGTACTCATCCCTGCAAGGAGAGTGCATGTTGTACCACTGGTAGAGAAACCTGGATAGATGGGCCGACACCTTTGTAGGTGCAAGAGGACCATGCCTTTTCAAGAGTCGAGTCCACTAGAGGTGACATCCACCCTGGATGGGGGCCCATCTAGGATGTGAACCAATCAAAGGAAGAATGATTGGGCTACTCCCCAATAGGTGGTCTCTCATCAGACATCTACATTAAAGGTAGGTAAGTAATAGGACATCTTACACACATATATACTATTAGACCTAAATAGGGGGTAGTAGTGAATACCTTTAAGTAGTACATATCTCTATCTAATGTATAGAGAGGGTAGAGATAGATAGTGATTAATTTTTGGTTGCTACTTCTCATAACCTTCAAAAAATTAATACCAAGTAACCACACCTGTGGTTTAGAATATTGTTTGTGGGCCGTAGCATGTTTAGGTGGTACCAAAAAGGAGTGTCTTGGACACTCCTTTGGAAGGAGATGAAATGGGTGGTGGGTTATTCATTTTCAAATTATACAAAGGAAAGATAAAATCTTTTTTGGTTGAGAGGCTGGAATTTAGGTGGGCTGAAAATTCCATTTCACTTTAATACTAAAGCTTAAAGTAGCAAACTGCCTACGCATTTAAATTCCCTCTTGCTGTCACTCCTTTGGGCTCTCTGCAGCACTGCCTCAATGGGTCCCACCGCCTCTTGTGCCCATCTCTCTCTCTCTCTCTCTCTCTCTCTCTCTCTCTCTCTCTCTCTCTCTCTCTCTCTCTCTCTCTCTCTCTCTCTCTCCATAGACTCCATTGTCGGGATCGTGCAGCGTCTACAGGCTTGCGGGCTCAGTGCTCTCTCTCTCTCTCTCTCTCTCTCTCTCTCTCTCTCTCTCTCTCTCTCTCTCTCTCTCTCTCTCTCTCTCTCTCTCTCCCTCTCCATAGCCTCCATTGTCGGGATCATGCAGAGTCTACAAGCTTGCAGGCTTGCGAGCTCAGTGCTCTCTCTCTCTCTCTCTCTCTCTCTCTCTCTCTCTCTCTCTCTCTCTCTCTCTCTCTCTCTCTCTCTCTCTCTCTCTCTCAGAGTCCTCCATAGCCACTGTAGGTGCTTGCGGGTGCAACACAAAGCCATATCAACCAACTCCTCATTGCCATCCATATTCAGCTTCAAAAAAACCTCTCTCTCTCTCTCTCTCTCTCTCTCTCTACAAGTACTATGGCACTGTTCTGACTGTCTTCATTGTCGTGTCATTAGCATCCTCGCACGTTCCACATGGAATCACATAATACTGATAACGGTAGTACAAACCCCCTTTACCTTCCTCCATTATCTACTACACACCATATCCCAAGGGATCTTCTGCCGGGTCTACAAAACTATTGGACTGCAAAGAAGAGGGAACAAAGAAACATGCAAAAAAGGATGGCACAAGCGCAAAAGGATGGTGATATTGATGAGCAGGAGGCAAATAAAATCTGTAGGGCAGTTTCTAAGTGTTGGCGTAATCAAACAAACGAGATTTTTGAGGGTCTTCAATGGAGCATTTTACAACAACTTCGTAATCATCCAACGTTCTCAGTGTTGCAACCCACATCGGAGATAGTTGGGAGGTTGATTTTTTCTAACACTTGTCATACATTACCTGAGGTGAAGACTCCTCATTCAACAATGAGCTATTTTTGAAATGTGCTACTGGAATGGGTTTCCCCAATGGACTCAATGGGGCTGACAATGTAATGAGCAATAATGATGTTACAAAGGCATTAGGATTTCATCAAAGAAATGTCAAGGGAGCCAGTTTTTGGCTGCAAACTGATATGGAGGAGGGGTCACTTCCCTTAGAGACGTGTCAACGTCAACAGCATAGGACCATCATCTTAACAATCGAAATTAGAGAAATCGTTTTTCAATTTTGGTCAATGGAAACCTGCATCTCCACCAAACGAGAAAGATGTCCTTCGAAAGAGAATTGGCAAGAGGGTACATGTGGTGCATTCGGTACATATCCTCGATTTACCTCAGGTATATCAGCCAGAACATCTTCAAAGTGTGTCACAATGCTTTACTTAGTAATTTTGGGTGCTTGCAAAAGCTTTGAAGTGCGATATAAGTGTCTCTCGTGCTTCAAAGTGCATCACTTAGAGCCTACAAATGCTTGAAAGCGCCAAAAAAGTGCATCTTAGTGTGCTTGAAAGCGCTAAAAAGTGCTTCAGAGTATTTCAAAGTGCTTCCAAAGTGCACTAAAGTGCTTCATGGTGCTTGAAAGTGCCACAAAGTACTTTAGAGTGCTTTCTAAGCTCTAAAGTTCTTTGGAGTGTTGCAGAGTGCCACAAAGTACCTCAGAGTGCTCTTAAATAGCATTGAAGTGCTTTCAAAGACCCCTTAAAGTGTACTTTAGAGTACTTTCAAGTGCCCAAAAGTGCTTTAAAGTTTGTAGAGTTCTTCAACCTGATTCAGAGTGCTTGAAAGTGTCAAAAAATTCATTACAATGCTTCAACGTGCTTCAAAGTGCCACACATTTCTATTTAGTGCACCAAAGTGTCCCAAAGTGCTTCATAGTGCTTGAAACTGCCACAGAGTGCTTTGAAGTCCCACAAAGTGCTTGAAAGTGCTTTTAAAGTGCCACAAAGTAGTTTAGAGTGCTTCCAAAATGCACCAAAGTAGTTCAAAGTACTGGTAAAGTGCTTAAGAGTGATATCAAGTGCCACAAAGTGCCTCAGAGTGCTCTTAAAGTGCACTGAAGTGCTTCAAAGGGCACCAAAGTGCATGACAGGTTTCTTGAAAGTGCCTCGTAGTGTTTGAAATTGCTACAAAGTGTTTTCAAGTGCCCCAAAGTGCTTTAAAGTGCTACATAGTGCTTAAAAGGGCACCACAGTGCCCCAAAGTGCTTCAAAGTGTTCTCCAAGTGCACTAAAGTGCTTCACTACTAGTGGACGGAAGTTCAACAATACAAAAAATTGAAGTAGAAACTATGAATTTCCAGAAATAGATACCAACTCCCACTCTTCACCAACCCCCAATGCTCAACCAACCCCACCTCACTTTGGTTGAAAAGGTGGAGAAATGACATACCTACTTTTGTGTGGGCCAAAGGTGAAGTCATACCTACTTTTGTGAAAATACACCCCGAGGTGGTAGTAAGTAAGTGTTGCAACTAGATTTCAGTACTTTATAGTATTTTTAAATGTCTTTTGTGTGGCAGAAGGATTTGTACATGTGGGTTCTAGGAGGCTCATCCTAACATTAGAATGTCCCTTAGATGCTTTGAGTGTCTGAAGCCATAGTTCGTATACAAGTTGAAGGACCACAACACCTGCTTTTGTGAATACCATGTTCAACTTGTTTACTTGAAGGAAGGCTTAAATCAGATGCGCCATGGAAGATATGGGCTACATGGAACTTCATGCTTTTGCAGGTGTCTTGTGTGCAGTCCGAGTGGTGGAATAGCACAGTGTACATCATCAAAACCACTTTTTCATCCTTGAGAGAAGTATGGGAGTTTGTATTGTATCCAAAGCCAAAAACTGATAGTGCTTTTCATTGTAGCAAATGTCTTTTGGGAACATGCACTGATTGCGGGATTAAAAGTCTTTTGTTGTGTCCTGTCGAAGAGTGTGATGGTATCTCTAGAATGACTGTCAAGCTTTTTGACAAGGTTCCTACATAGGAAAAGGATGAAGAAGGTCCAGCTAAATGTTAAAAAGACCTCGTGGTTCAGTAGCTCAGTCCGATGAGTTTCATTTCTATGCTCTGAGGGAAACTAGGGAAGTTCATCAAACACAACTACTTGTACAGATGGCAAGCTCAACAGTTCAAGGAGTGTTTGGCCAATTTTTTTAACGATGTAGTGGTGTCTATAGTGGATTTTGCAGAGAATTACTTCTTCAAGGTGCATAATGAGATCTAGTCAATGCATTGGTATTCATCTCAGGTACAAATCTTTGTTCACATTTCATACTTACATGATGCGCGCACTTGGTGCTATACAAAAGATGACTCACTTCCACATCTATGATGATAAGACACATGACACTTTGTTTGTGCAACACTGTTTTCTTCTGCACAACAAATGGCTGACAAGACACGGGTATAATGTCAAGCGACGTTGGGTGTGGTCGGATGGTGCTACGTCACAATTCAAAGCAAGGCGGCCATTCTATTTTGTTGCACAATTATTCAATATGACAGGTGTCGAAATTACACACAATTTCTTTGCTTCAGGCCATGGAAAGGGTGAACACAATGGGGCTGGTGCAGTGGTCAAAAGAGCACTCACACACGAGCAATTGAAATCTGATTGGTGGGTGTTGCATAATGATTCAAGCATTGTTGCATTCCTCAATGCAACTCTCAGAAATTAATGCCCATAGACAGGCAAGAAAGTCGATCATGCTTTCTGGGAGGTCAAGCTCGATGATGTCAATAGAGTTATAGCGTGGGATTGCAAGCACATGACATGGTCTTGATGTTGATGCCGTGTCAATGGCTACAGTCAGACGGATATGCACGGACTAAGGCCCAGACTGCTCTCTTGCTTTTGTGGTGCGTGCATCAAAGGTCAATGGAGGAGATGTGCAAAGATCATGTGCACGGATGGGTATACTTGCAAATACAACCCACAGATACAGATGAAAGCAATGGAGAAGTGTTGAGCGGGGATGAGGATGAATACGCCCCCATGTATGATGGTCACCATGATTACCTGAGCGATGCCTTGATGGTTGGCTAGAACTTTGCAGTGACTACAAAGGAGACAGGTGCAGACTTCTACGTCCTCAAAATGCACCAACACAAAGCGCCTAGCCAAAACAGAGGAAAAGGATCAATGGCACAACATTAAGAAAAATTCGTATGTGATTGAGGGCCTATTCTATGACAAGGTAAATGACCGAGATGATACTTATGTCCTTTTGGACAACAAGCCCATTGCTCTAATCTACTCCCACCTGGTGCGAAGCATCATGTTTTCCATGTTCCCGAGGGAAGGTGAGCATAATGTATATGATATGTCAAATGACGTATTCGAGAAAATCTATAACAACATGCCCTCAAAGGAGAACTTGTAAGATTTATCTCGATTATTTGACTTGAGGACTTGGCCAACACTTTTAATAGTAGCTAATAGGTTTTTTTAAAATAAAAAGGAGACAATGAACTATATTGAATAGAGTCAGGAAGGATTACATCAAAGCTGAGAGGGGGAGGGATCACCTGACTACTTCCCTCTAAAATCACTCTTGCTAAATAGCTAGCACTTTTCACAGTAGAGTGATAAAAGACGTCTTTTAAAACACTTGAAAGCACTTCGGAGCAATTGACCAGTTGACCAACACTTTACAAATCCCCTAAACCACTTTACCCGTCCCTTGAAACACTTAAAATCACATATGAGCACTTTACTAGCCCCCTGAACCACTTAACCAGCTCTTTGGACCACTTAACCAGCTCTTTGGACCACATGACTAGAACTTTTAAGCACTTTATACTACTTGACAAGCACTATGAACCACTTGACCACCCCCTGAACCACTTGGCCAGCACTTTATACCACTTGGAAAGCACTTTGAACCACTCAACCAACAATTTGAACCACTGAGCACCATTTACCAGCCCCCTGAACCACTTGACCAGCTCTTTGGACCACTTGACCACCTAACTAGCACTTTTAAGCACTTTATACCACTTAAAAATCCCCTTGAAATGAACACCCCCCTGAACCACTTGGACAACACTTTATACCACTTGACAAGATCTCTGAACCACCTGACCATCACTTTGAACCACTTGACCACCCCCCTGAACCACTTGGACAACACTTTGTACTACTTGACTACCACTTAACAACCACCTGAACCACTTGATCAGCTTATTGGACCACTTAGGACCACTTGACTAGCACTGTTAAGTACTTTGTACCACTTGGACAACACTTTGAACCACTTGACCACTTAACCAACACTTAACACCCAATCCAGTTGACAACAGCAAAAACAGTTGACTTGCAAAATTCTTCATAGCATATTCAGGTTTAGATACAAGAACAGTTAGCTTTACAGGGAGTTAGATTTTTCAAGGAGTGAAGTCAGTTAGTTAGAAGACTGCTCTGGCCATTTTTACCGAGGTGTCCGCTCATACTTGGTTGCTGGAGGTGGCAGTCTCGGTGCAATAATTTTTTGTTGTGCCCGTACTTTTCCATGTGCCAGTGCCCAGTCCAATTGTGTAAGTTCATCCTTCCTGGAATCAAATGGACATTCCCTAATATTCTTGGCTTTGTCAGGATTCTCAGTCCACTGTATTATAAATGAGGCAACATCCTCCTTGAGGAAATTTTTCCACTACCTCTCATTTTGCTTTTCTATCCTAGGCAGAATGACAAAGTTACTGGGATCATTGAAGTACATCTTATAGAGGGAATCATGCAGCAGTAAAGTATTAGACTTATTGAACTTAGACAAGAGGTACCAAAAGGTTTCTAGGTTTTTGGAAAACATTTGCTTTGGGGGGTTTTCATATTCCCAACTGCTAACATGGCAACAGTTCTGTGCTAGCCACCCACTCAGACAAGGCTTGGCCTGAGATAGGCACTTGTCCATACCCTTCTCAAGATTGTGGCAGGCACATGACAACCACAAAAAAGTCTTTGCTATCTGGCTCAGTCCAAGTAAGAATAATTCTACATCGTTCCATACATAGTAGGTGACGTTATCATCCCCCTTTACTTTGTCAAAGTACAACTTATTTAAATCTGGGGGTTCCAATCCTTTGTGCTTATCATGCACACAAGCAAGCACATTCTTGAAGTCTACAATTACTGTCAAATCTCTATGGACTGGGAAGTGAGACATTGGTTCGTAGCAAGGAAGCTGGCGATCAATGTGCTCTACCTCATCAGTGGGCGGTGGGGGTTTTGAGCCAACCACACGAATTTTTACTACAGAGCACAAATGGACAGAAACTAAGAGAGAAAATTTATATTTATATTTCCGGGAAAAAAGATGCAAAGCTGTAATCTAAAAACGATTCCATGAAAAAAAAAGATATAAAGCTGCAATCTAAAAACGATAGCATGAAAAAAAAAGATACAAAGCTGCAAGAAGCTAAATTTTCTTGCATGCTCTGGTTTTTGGGGGGAGTATGCCAGTACTCTTTTTGGGGTCCTGGGATAGCTTGTCCTCCACCTGCTTCTTTTTTTTCTTCCGCATCTCCACCGCTACAAATTGCTGGGTTGATTCCATTTTAGGATCCTCTGCCTCGGCTACATTGTCCTCCTTACAGGCATCCGTACATGGGAAGCATATTGTGACCACAATGAACACGGTGACCATGATTCGGACATGGGAGGAGACAAATATACAAAACTAACATTATCTTGGTTGCTTGCGAATGGAGTTGTATCCTTCAGAATGTATCCATCACCACTCTCAACAGTTTTTCCACCCTCAAAGTTCTTGTATGTTAGCAGCATGGCTTCAAGGTCAAAGACCTCGTCCACATCATGCATGGACAATGCGGAAGCTTCTTTCTCAGTCATTGGCTCAGCTGAACCAACACACACAATAAGTCTCCACAATAGATTAGCATAAGTTCTGTTGTATAACATAACCAACCTACCTTCAAGCTCCTCATAAGAATTCCCAAGTGCCCAGCATCTTGCTATATGTGGTATCTCCCATTTACAGTTTGGTACAACACACTTGGGATCATTTGCAATGACCACCAAAAAGTAGAACAGATGGTACCTGTGGGCACACGACAGCTAAAAGACACCGGCCTCATATTTTCCTAGATAGTTCTTGACCACAACTTTTTTGTATCTTTTTTAGATTGCAACTATGTATCTTTTTTTTTCATGCTATCTTTTTTAGATTGCAGCTTTGTATCTTTTCTCCCGGCAATATAAATATAAGTATTCTCTCTTAGTTTCTGTCCACTTGTGCTCTATAGTTAAATTTCGTGTGCTCACCGCTCACTGATGAGGTAGAGCACATTGATTGCCAGCTTCCTTGCTACAAACCAATGTCTTGTTTCCCAACCCATAGAGATTTGACATTAATTGTAGAATTCAACAATGTGCTTGCTTGTGTGCATGATAAGCACAAAGGATTGGAACCCCCATATTTAAACACGTTGTACTTTAACAAAGTAAAGGGGAATGATAACGTCACCTACTATGTACGGAGCGATGTAGAATTATTCTTGCTTGGACTGAGTCAAATAGCAGAGACTTTTTTGTGGTCGATGTGTGCCTACCACAATCTTGAGAAGGGTATGGACAAGTGCCTATCTCAGGCCAAGCCTTGTCTGAGTGGGTGGCTTGTACAGAACTGCTGCCATGTTAGCAGTTGGGAATATGGAAACCCCCCAAAGCAAATGTTTTTCAAAAAACTAGAAACCTTTTGGTGCCTCTTTCCTAGGTTCAATAAGTATAGCACTTTACTGCTGGATGATTCCCTCTATAAGATGTACTTCAATGATCGCAGTAACTTTGTCATTTTTCTTGGGATAGAAAAGCAAAATGAGAGGCAGTGGGAAATTTCCTCAAGGAGGATGTTGCATCATTTATAATATAGTGGGCTGAGACTCTTGACAGAACCAAGACTGGTAGTGAATGTCCATTTGATGCCAGAAAGGATGAGCTTGCACAATTGGACTGGGTACTGGCACAAGGAAAAGTACAGGGACAACAAAAAATTCTTGCACTGAGACTGCCACCTCCAGCAACCAAGTATGAGCGGTCACCTCGGCAAAAGTGGCCGATGCAGTCTTCTAACTAACTGACTTTACTGCTTGAAAAAGAAAACTCCTTGTAAAGCTAATTGTTCTTGCATCTAAACCTGAATATACTATGAAGAAGTTTGCAAGTCAACTGTTTTTTCCTGCTGTCAACTGGATTGGGTGTTAAGTGTTGATTAAGTGGTCAAGTGGTTCAAAGTGTTGTCCAAGTGGTACAAAGTACTTAAAAGTGCTGGTCAAGTGTTCCTAAGTGGTCCAAAAAGCTGATCAAGTGGTGGTAAGTTGGTCCTAAGTGTTCCAAGGAGCTAGTTAAGTGGTTCAAGGGGCTAGCAAAGTGCTCAGAAGTGCTTTTGCGTGTTTCAAGGGGACTGGTAAAGTGGTTTAGGGGGTTTGTAAAGTGCTAGTCAATAGGTCAAGTGCTCAGAAGTGCTTTCAAGTGTTTTAAAAGACGTCTGTTATCACTCTACTCTGAAAAGTGCTAGCTATTCAGCTGGGGTGATTAGCAGTAATTTTAGAGGGAAGTAGTCAGGTGACCCCCCCCCAACTTTGATGTAATCCTTCCTGACTCTCTTTAATATAGTTCACTGTCTCCTTTTCATTTAAAAAAAAAGAACTAGCTACTTTTCTCCTTTGGGGGCATGCTGTTATAGATATGCTAAAATATGTCATTTGACATATCATATACATTATTCTCACCTTCCCTCTAGAACATGGAAAACCTAATGCATCGCACTAGATGGGAGTAGATTAGAGCAGTGGGCTTGTTGTCCAAAAGGACAGTTGTCGTGCAGAAACACTGCTCACAGACGCTAATACAATGAGAACCAAGCCAACAACAAGTTGTCAACCTAGGACGGAGTTGATCCGCAGGCGCATGGAAACAAATAGTTGATTGTCACTCAAGTATTCGACCTTCTCTAGACAATCACTACCAAAGGAAATCATTCTAAAGCACTCTAATCATACTGAGCTGCGATCTTTCCTACAACACTTTCGTTCACCGAAACATGGTCAAACATTGTCGATTCGTCACGAAACTCAAGGATCCTACTCTACACACCTAGAGGACACTTCCCTGAAGTTTCTAACCTAATCCACAACCCGTAAACATATGGTGCAGAAATCGCGTATAAAGACAGGCCAAAATTTACAGGTCATCGAATCTGGAAATGTTTAGTCCTAAAGTGTGGTTCTACTCGCCGTGAACGCAATGTCACAAAGCAATCACAAAACGGACACACGGATAGAGAGAAAACTCACTCGGAAGCTCACGGAAGAGCTCTTCGCGAAGAGATTGAAACCGCTCAAGCTTGGCGTCGAAGCGTAGCTTTCGCCGTTGCTAACACGATGGTGTAGTCACTTCCACAATGTAGTATCCATAGCATGCAAGGGGAAGGGAAGAAGACCTATCTCACTCTCACACACAGTACGCAATCACCGTATGTTCAGATAAACTCCCAAAAATGATTAAAATAAAAGATACTTAGGTTTACAAAAGATTGGCTTTTATACCTCAGCCTTGGAGGTGTCATCTCATCAAAATGAATTCTACTTCCTATCAGGGGTGTTGTTGAGTAGCAAATACAATGACATATGTTCCAAAAATTATCTAGAGCCTGAAGAATTAATTACATTTAAGCTCATCGTGTGAATAGTACAAGAAAAATGGGATTTCGGATGTGGTTGATTTGCAGGTGAACAAGGACATAAGTATCATTTTGGCCATTTACGTTGTCATAGAATAGGCCCTCAACCACATACAAATTTTTCTTAATGATGTTGTGCCATTGATCATTTCCCTCTGTTTTGGCTAGGAGCTTTGTGCCGATGCATTTCAGGATGTAGAAGTCTGCACCTACCTCCTCTGTAGTCACTACAAAGTTCTAGCCAACCATCAAGGCATCACTCAAGTAATCTTGGTGACCAGCATACATGGGGGCGTATTCATCCTCATCCTCGCTTGACACTTCTCCATCGCTTTCATCTGTGACTGTGGCTTGTATTTGCAAGTATACCCACCCCTACACACGATCTTTGCTGGAACATCTCCTCCATTGAGAGCTCTTTTGACCACTGCACCAGGCCCGTTCAACCCCATTGTGTTTACCCTTTCCATGGCCTAAAGCAACAAAATTGTGCGTCATTTCAACACCTGTCATATTGAAGAATCATGCAACAAAATAGAATGGCCGCCTTGCTTCGAATTGTGATGTAGCACCATCCGACCACACCCAATGTCGCTTGGCACTACAACCGTGTCTTTTCAGCCATTTGTTGTGCGAAAGAAAATAGTGCTGCACAAACAAAGTGTCGTGTGTCTTGTCATTACAGATGTAGAAGTGAGTCGTCTTTTGTATAGCACCAAGCGCATCACGTAAGTATGAAATGTGAACAAAGATTGTGACCTGAGATGAATACCAATGCATTGACTGGATCTCGTTCTGCACCTTGAAGGAGTAATTCTCTGCAAAATCCACTATAGACACCACTACATTGTTAGGAAAATCGGCCAAACACTCCTTAAAATTTTGAGCTCGCCACCTGTACAAGTAGTTGTGTTTGGTGAACTTCCCTAGTTTCCCTCGCAGCATAGAAATGAAACTCATCGAATTAAGCTGCTGAACTACGAGGTCTTTTCGACATTTAGCTAGACCTTCTTCATCCTTTTCCTGTGTAAGAACCTTGTCAAAAAGCTTGATAGTCACTCTAGAGATACCATCACTCTCTTCGACGGGACACAACAAGATCCTTTTAATCCCGCAATCAATGCATGTTCCCAAAATACATTTGCTGCAGCGAAAAGAACTATCAGTTGGATTTGGATACAATACAAACTCCCATAGCTTTGTCAAGGATGAAAATGTGGTTTGTATGCTGTGCACTGTGCTATTCCACCACTCGGACTGCACACAAGGCACCAACAACAACATGAAGTTCCATGTAGCCCACATCTTCCATGGCGCATCTGATTTAAGCTTTCCTTCAAGTAAACAAGCTGAACATGGTATTCACAACAACAGGTGTTGCGGTCCTTCAACTTGCATACGAAGTATGGATTCAGACCCTCAAAGCATCTAAGGGACATTCTAATGTTAGGATGAGCCTTCTGGAACCGCATGTACAAATTTCTCTGTCACACAAAAGACATTTAAAAATACTATAAAGAACTAAAATCTAATTGCAACACTTACCTACTACCACCTCGTAGTGTATTTTCACAAAAGTAGGTATGACTTCACCTTTGGTCCACAAAAAAAGTAGGTATGTCATTTCTCCACCTTTTCAACCGAAGTGAGGTGGGGTTGGTTGAGCAGTGGGAGTTGGTGTCTATTTTTGAAAATTCACAGTTTCTACTTATATTTTTTTGTATTGTTGAACTTGTGTCCACTAGTAGTGAAGCACTTCAATGCACTTGGAGAACACTCTAAAGAACTTTGGCGCACTTTGGTGCTCTTTTAAGCACTCTGCAACACTTGAAAGCACTTTGGGGCACTTGAATGCACTTTGGAGCACTTTCAAGCACTACGAGGCACTTTCAAGCAACCAGTCATGCACTTTGGTGCACTTTGAACTACTTTGGTGCACTTTGGAAGCACTCTAAACTATTTGGTGGCACTTTCAAAGCACTTCAAGCACTTTGTGGCACTTCAAAGCACTCTGAGGCACTTTCAAGGACTATGCAACACTCTATGGCAGTTTCAAGCACTATGAAGCAGTTTATGGCAGTTTCAGGGGACTGGTAAAGTGGTTTAGGGGGTTGGCCAAGTGTTGGTCAACTGGTCAAGTGCTTAGAAGTGCTTTCAAGTGTTTTAAGAGATGTCTTTTATCACTCTACTGTGAAAAGTGATAGCTATTTAGCAGGGGTGATTAGTTGTAATTTTTGAGTGAAGTAGTCAAGTGATTTACCCCCCCCCCCAGGCTTTGATGTAGTCCTTCCTGACTCTCTTTAATATATATAGTTCATTGTCTTATTTTTATTTAAAAAAAGTACTAGCTACTGTTAAAAGTGTTGGCCAAGTCCTCAAGTCAAATTTACAGAGATAAATCTTACAACTTCTCCTTTGGGGGCATGCTGTTATAGGTTTGCTTGAATATGTCATTTGACATATCATATAGATTATGCTCATCTTCCCTCGGGAACATGGAAAACCTGATCCATCGGACTAGATGGGAGTAGATTAGAGCAGTGGGCTTGTTGTCCAAAAGGACATAAGTATCATCTCGGCCATGTACCTTGTCATAGAATAGGCCCTCAACCACATACAAATTTTTCTTAATGATGTTGTGCCATTGATCCTTTTCCTCTGTTTTGGCCAACGCTTTGTGTTGGTGCATTTTGAGGACGTAGAAGTCTGCACCTGTCTCCTTTATAGTCACTGCAAATTTCTGGCCAACCATCAAGGCATCGCTCAGGTAATCGTGGTGACTAGCATACATGGGGGCATATTCATCCGCATCCTTGCTTGACACTTCTCCATCGCTTTCATCTGTAAATGTGGGTTGTATTTGCAAGTATACCCACCCCTGCACATGATCTTTGTTGGCACATCTCCTCCATTCACCTTTGATGCATGCACCGCAAAAGCAAGAGAGCAGTCTGTGCCTTAGTCCGTGCATATCCGTCTGACTGTAGACATTGACACAGTGCCAAGATCGAGACCCTGTCATGTGCTTGCAATCCCATGCTATAACTCTATTGACATCATCGAGCTTGACCTCCCAAAAAGCACGATCGACTTTCTTGCCTGTCTCTGGGTATTAATATCTGAGAGCTGCATTGAGGAATGCAACAATGCTTGAAGCGTTATGCAGCACCCACCCATGATATTTCAATTGCTCGTGTGTGAGAGATCTTTTGACCACTGCACCACGTTGTGTTCACCCTTTCCATGGCCTGAAGCAAAGAAATTGTGTGTCATTTTGACACCTGTCATATTTAAGAATTGTGCAACGAAATAGTATGGCCACCTTGCTTTGAATTGTGATGCAGCACCATCTGACCACACCCAATGTCGCTTGACACTATAGTCGTGTCTTGTCAGCCATTTGTTGTGCAAAAGAAAACAGTGTTGTACAAACAAAGTGTCATGTGTGATCTTGTCATCATAGATGTAGATGCGAGTCATCTTTTGTATAGCACCAAGAACATCACGTAAGTATGAAATGTGAACAAAGATTGTGACTTGAAATTGAATACCAATGCATTGACTAGATCTCATTTTGTGCCTTGAAGAAGTAATTCTCTGCAAAACCCACTATAGACACCCCTACATTGTCAGGAAAATTGGCCAAACACTCCTTGAATTGTTGAGCTTGCCACTTGTACAAGTAGTTGTGTTTGATGAACTTCCCTAGTTTCTCTCGGAGCATAGAAATGAAACTCATCAGACTAAGCTACTGAACCACGAGGTCTTTTTGACATAGCTAGACCTTCTTCATCCTTTTCCTGTGTAAGAACCTTGTCAAAAAGCTTGACAGTCATTCTAGAGATATCATCACTCTCTTCAACGGGACACAACAAGAGCCTTTTAATCCCGCAATCAATGCATGTTACCAAAAGACATTTGCTGTGGTGGAAAGCACTATCTATTGGCTTTGGATACAATACAAACTCCATAGTTCTGTTAAGGATGAAAAATTGGTCTTGATGCTGTGCACTACGCTATTAAACCACTCAGACTGCACACAAGACACCTGCAAAAGCATGAAGTTCCATGTAGCCCATATCTTCCATGGCGCATCTAGTTTAAGCCTTCCTTCAAGTAAACAAGCTAAACATGGTATTCACAACAACAGGTATTGCGGTCCTCCAACTTGTGTACAAAGTATGGCTTCAGACCATCAAAGCATCTAAGGGACATTCTAATGTTAGGATGAGCCTCCTGGAACCGCATGTACAAACCCTCTGTCACAGACATTTTAAAATACTATAAAGTACTGAAATCTAATTGCAACACTTACCTACTACCACCTCGGGGTGTATTTTCACAAAAGTAGGTATGTCTTCACCTTTCAATCCACACAAAAGTAGGTATGTCATTTTCTTCACCTTTTCAACCAAAGTGAGGTGGGGTTGGTTGAGCAGTGGGAGTTGGTGAAGAGTGGGAGTTGGTGTCTATTTCTAGAAATTCACAGTTTCTACTTCAATTTTTTGTATTGTTGAACTTTTGTCTACTAGTAGTGAAGCACTTCAGTGCACTTAGAGACCACTTTGAAACACTTTGGGGCACTGTGATGCTCTTTTAAGCACTCTACAGCACTTTAAAGCACTTTGGGGCACTTGAAAGCACTTTGAAGTGCTTCCAAGCACTACGAGGCACTTTCAAGCAACCGGTCATGCACTTTGGTGCCCTTTGAAGTTCTCTGAAGCACTTGAGTGCACTTTAAGAGCACTCTGCGGCACTTTGTGACACTTGATAGCACTTTGAAATAGTCTTAAGCACTTTGGTGCACTTTGAACTACTTTGGTGAACTTTTGGAAGCACTCTAAACTACTTGGTGGAACTTTAAAAGCACTTGCAAGCACTTTGTGGCACCTCAAAGCACTCTGAGGCACTCTATGGCACTTTCTAGCACTATGCAACACTATGTGGCACTTTCAAGCACTATGAAGCACTTTACGGCAGTTTCAAGCACTATGAAGCACTTTGGGGCACTTTGGTGCACTAAATAGAACTGTGTGGCACTTTGAAGCACGTTGAAACATTGTAAAGAACTTTTTGACGCTTTCAAGCACTCTGAAGCACTTTAAAGAACTATGCAAACTTTAAAGCACTTTAAAGAACTATGCAAACTTTAAAGCACTTTTGGGCACTTGAAAGTACTATGAAGTGCACTTTAAGGGCTCTTTGAAAGCACTTCGGTGCTATTTAAGAGCACTTTGAGGCACTCTGTAGCACTCCAAGGCACTTTAGAGTTTAGAAAGCACTCTAAAGTACTTTGTGGCACTTTCAAGTACCACGAATCACTTTAGTGCACTTTGGAAGCTCTTTGAAATACTTTGAAGCACTTTTTAGCGCTTTCAAGCACACTAAGATGCACTTTTTTGGCGCTTTCAAGCATTTGAAGGCTCTAAGTGATGCACTTTGAAGCACTTTCAGACACTTATAAAGCACGTCAAATCTTTTGCAAGCACCCAAAATTACTAAGTAAAGCATTGTGACACACTTTGAAGATGTTCTGGCTGATATACTTGAGGTAGATCGAGGAGATGTACTGGATGCACCACATGTGCGCTCTTGCCAATTCTCTTTCGAACAAAATTTTTCTTGTTTGGGGAGATGCGGGTTTCCATTGAGCGGAATTGAAACATGATTTCCCTGATCTCGATTGTTAAGGTGATGGTCCTGTGCTATTGACGTTGACACGTGTCTAAGGAAAGTTGACCCCTCCTCCATATCAGTTTGCAGCCCAAAACTGGCTCGAGTGACGTTTCTTTGATGAAGTCCTAATGCCTTTGTAACATCATTATTGCTCGTTACATTGTCAGCCCCATTGACTCCATTGAGGCATGCCATGACAGTAGCCCGTTTAAAAAATAGCTCATTGTTTGAATGAGGAGTCTTCACCTCAAACAATGTATGACAAATGTTAGAGAAAATCAACTTCTCAACTGTCTCCAATGTGAGTTGCAACACTGAGAACCTTGGATGACTGCAAAGTTGTTGTAGAATGCTCCATTGAAGACCCTCAAAAATCTCATTTGTTTGATTATGCCAACACTTAGCAACTGCCCTACAGATTTTCTTTGCCTCCTGCTCATCAATGTCACCATCCTCTTGCGCTTGTGCCATCCTTTTTTTCATGTTTCTTTGTTCCCTCTTCTTTGCAGCCCAATAGTTTTGTAGACTCGGCAGAAGATCCCTTGGGATATGATGTGTAGCAGATAATGGAGGAAGGTAAAGGGGGTTGGTACTACCATTATGAGTATTATGTGATTCCATGTGGAACATGCAAGGATGCTAATGACACAACAATGAAGACAATCAAAACAGTGCGAGCGAGAGAGAGAGAGAGAGAGAGAGAGAGAGAGAGAGAGAGAGAGAGAGAGAGAGAGAGAGAGAGAGAGAGAGAGAGAGAGAGAGAGAGAGAGCACTGAGCCCACAAGCCTGCAGACGCTGTACGATCCCGATAGTAGAGGCTATGAGAGAGAGAGAGAGAGAGAGAGAGAGAGAGAGAGAGAGAGAGAGAGAGAGAGAGAGAGAGAGAGAGAGAGAGAGAGAGGCATAAGAGACGGAGGGACCCATTGAGGCAGCACTGCAGAGAGCCTAGAGGAGTGGCGGCGAGAGGGAATTTAAATGCGTTGACAGTTTGTTACTTTAAGCTTTAGTATTAAAGTGAAATGGAATTTCCAACCCGCCTAAATTCCAACCTCTTAGCCAAAAAAGATTTTATTTTTCCTTTATATAATATGAAAATGAATAACCCACCATCCATTTCATCTCCTCCCAAAGGAGTGTCCAAGACACTCTTTTCGATACCACCTAAACATGCTATGGCCCCATACTATAGGCCTAAGTTTAGGGTTTAAGATTATTTAAAAATAGCATGAGCTTTTGAAACAGCTTGTTCTTGAGCCATTTGTGCATGTAAGCTTGCATGTAGCTTGTTAGGATCGGGTATGGAGTTGTTTGCAAGCTCACATGGGCAAACGATCGCGGGAAAGTCGTTTCTGAACTCCGCTGCATTTTTGCGTCCCAAAAACATTGCAAACTTTGAAAACGGCTTTTCCGCGAGCCATTTGCACATCTGAGCTTACAACTAGCTTGTATATAGCTTGTGAGGTTTATGTATGTAGTTGTTTGCAAGCTCACATACGCAAATGACTCTTGAGAAAGTCATTTCTAAAGTTTGCTACGTTCTTTCATCCCAAAAACGCTGCGGATTTTGAAAAAACCTTGTCCGCGAGCCATTCACGCATATGAGCGTGCAAATAGCTTGCATGTAGCTTCCATGGGTTTAGTTATGTCGTTGTTTGGAAGCTCACATGCATAAACGACTCGCGGTAAAGTTGTTTTTGAAATCCAATGTGTTTTTGTGTCCCAAAAACACAACAAACTTTGTAAACAGCTTGTTGCGAGCAGTTTGTGTATGTGAGCTTGCAAATAGCTTACATATATCCTGTTAGGTTTGAGTATGTAGTTGTTTGCAAGCTCACATGCGCGAACGGCTCACGAGAAAGTTGTCTCTAAAGTCCACTGCATTTTTTTGTCCCAAAGATTTTGTGAACTTCAAAAATGCATTGTCTATGAGCCGTTTGTGTATGTGATCTTGCAAATAGCTTTCATGTAGCTTCCATGAGTTTAGGTATGTAGTCATTTCTTAATTTTGCTAATTTTTGCGTCTCGGGGATCGGGCATGGCTAAAGAATTTGAGGTAATTTACACTAGATAGGGCATGACTATAGCTGAACAAGAGGCAAAGGGGTTTTGCTCACTACATGCATTGTCATATGAACGTGGGTTTGTAGATTTTATCATACCCACAAATATAGGCATTGACTAATAAAGACAAGATTATAACCCGGCGGTCCTGATCTCTGTGCATCTCTAGACCGAGGTGTGCAATCGGAGGGTAGTTTACAACGTGATTTATGGTTTCTTAATTGCTATCGGAGGGAGAGAGAGAGAGAGAGAGAGAGAGAGAGAGAGAGAGAGAGAGAAGAAAAGAAAAAAATTATGTTTAATTTAGGGTTCAAGGTATTCAAAGTCATTATAATAGTGACGATGATGTGGATCCATCCGATCAAGACGCCTATCTTGCAAGAAGGATCTTATGTCCTTGTAATCAATGCAAACATACTGTGCGATGGACAAGGCACATTTTTTCGCAGCATGTTCGAGGATCGAAAGAATGTGAGGTAGCTTACATTGTGATTTATGGTTTCTTAATTGCTATCGGAGGGGGAAATAGTGAGAGAGAGGGAGAAGAGAAGAATAAATTTATGTTTAATTTAGGGTTCAAGGTATTCAAAGTCATTATAGTAGTGATGATGATGTGAGGCCGTTCAATCGAGATGCCTATCTTACAAGAATTATCTTATGTCCTTGTGGTCAATGCAAACATGTTGTGCGACGGACAAGGCACTTTTATTTGTAGTACATTCGTGAGTTTGGCAAGTTTGACCCATCTATTATAGATTGATCAAGTTGTTGCCAATTACAACTCGTCGAACTATGATGTTGGCCAACAAGCAGCAATTTTGCAACCTAGTCGATGTGTTTGTAGGTGCTTTACTCAAGCAACATACATGAGGGTACAAAATGCAACCTCTTCAAGCTCAGAGGGTGACCATGCAGAGCACATCCCAACCAAGATTTGTTTCACTCCGAGGCAATCATGGATTTGGGAAGCCTCATGATCATCAACGATGACATGAAACGTGAGACCGACATGCCCTTGTATGATGGAGCACGAGTGTTTAGATTGAAGGTGCTCTTGGTTTTTCTCAACGTACAGACAAAGTTTGGATGGAGTGACACTAGCGTCACAAAAATTTTAAGGTAATCTCTTGCAATGTGTCAATTTCAATAAAAAACTATACATGTATAATGTACCAAATTACAAGAGATGTTATTGTTTTTCTTTGTGTAGATTGCTAAAGGAGCACATATTACCAGTTGATAATGTGATGCTAGATTCTAGAGAGGGTGAAAGATCCTACAAACCCTCGGGATGGATTACAATTCCATTCACGCTTGTCCTAATGATTGCATTCTTTTTAGGGGGAATAGGTGGACATGCAAAAGTGTCTGAAATGTGATTCCAAGAGATATTGAACAGATCTCTACGAACAAAAAGTGTCGTAGAAGGTGCTATGACATTTTCCTCTGCTACCTTGCATCAAGAATTTTTCAAATTCAACCATGGCTGCTCTAGAAACATGGCATGGGGAGAATAGATTTTTGGATGGTGTGCTACGGATCCCTATAGATTGTGTGGCATGGAAACATATTGAAGACACGTGGCTGGATTTTGCTAGGGAAGATCAAAATTTGTGCCTCGGTTTGGTTATGGATGGTGCAAATCCATTTGGTCAGAGGTCAACATCTTAGAGTGTATGGCCAATTTTTATTGTCAACTACAACATTCCCACGTGGTTGACGACTAAGAAGTGAAACCTATTTTTAAGCTTGATTGTGCCGGGGTGGTATAAAATGAAGAGTTTGGATGTGTATCTTTGTCCATTATTGGAAGAGCTACAAAATTGTGGACAGGCATAGAAATTGTGGATATGAGCCGACATGTAGATCAATGCAATGCCTTGATAAGAGGCATTCTAATGTGGACGATGAATGACTATCCCAGGATAAAAGAATGCTCAGGTGAGACTCAAACTCACGTGTCAAGGTTTTGCGTCTTGTGTATGGATGTAAGGCTTGAATGGGTTTATTATCGTGTGTAGGTGTGTGGTGCAGGGCTTTAAATAAGCAGTTACAATGCATGCATCACATGTTTTGGGAACTTGTCATGTTTAAGCTTTTGATTTTGTGGTTTTGTTATGCTTACAATTTTTCTAATCTGTACTCACTCACTTGTTAGCGTCAAACCGTAGGTGGAGTGTGGTTGCTTGTGCACTCTTCCTTTGGGTAAAGAGAGCTGTTTCCTGCTTCCAAAGTACAGCATCAGTTCCTTGCCCTCTTTGGCCATTTTTTTTTTTTGCAAGATTTGCCGTCGGTACAGGTATGTTGGGAACTGGTTGCTTAAACTATTCAACACATGCTCACAAACATCACCATTTACTTGTCCACCTCTTTTCCCAATTTCCAAGCGCACGCACGCGCGCGTGCACACACACACACACACACACACACACACACACACACACACACACACACACACACACACACACACACACACACAGAGAACATAGAATTGACATAGACAATATTGTAAGAGTGTGTAAGAGAATTTTAAGGGATAGAGATTTGATTAGAGAGTACACAACAAATAGAGCATAGCATAAGAGAGTAGAGAAGAGAATCTGCAAGAGAAAGGCTTAAATCTAGCCACCAAACTCCACAACATCTCTCTTGTGGAGTTGGTATTTAATATATTATTTGTGAGTTAATGGGGCCAAAATTTGAGGTTCCTCTTTTATAACCACTTCATTTTTGTAAATGGGTGAAGCTCATTAGTTCTTGCATGACCCATAAGGGGAGTTCCCACTAGAATTATTTACACATCCATAGTGGCTTATTGAAATGAAAATCTAAAATACTGTGAGAGTGTAAAATGGCCGAGAGTTATTGCCTACGCCTCTTCAACCCCCCGCATTCCACTCTACAAAATCATCATCATCAACTCAATTAGAAAAATAAATAGACAACACATATTTAACCATTATGCCAGCTATCCCAATTGCAACCAACCACTGCAACACGAGGGTGCCCAATCTTGCAACATCCCTCCCACCAGGGATAGCAACTGTCCTCAGTTGCTCGATAGAGAAATCAACTGGACCGTGAGTGATGGAAATTGTGGAGAAGGTCTGGGAAGTTGGAAAAGAACTTTCAGGCATCCATTTGGCATCCTCTCTAGGGTGGCCCTTGAAAGTCAAAAGATAACAGTTATAAACCATACCCGTGCGTGTAGTGGTGGTCTCGTGATCAACTATTTTTTTAGGGATGAGTTGCTCTTCTTGGTCTACAAGTGAAGTTGGGTCTTCATAAATGTGGTTTGTAGGTAGGGGTCCTCTGAATGGTTGTAAAAGACTAACGTGAAATGCATTGTGAATGTGCCAATGTGCAGGTAGGTCTAAACAATAAGAAACATCATTAATGACAATTGAAATTTGAAAAGGTCCATAAAAACGAGGAGAAAGTTTATTAAAGACTTGGTATCAACACTTTTGATCCTTCGTTTTTCAATGCGAAGAAAAACATATTCACCTTCTTTGCATTGATGTGCCTTGCGGTGCTTGTTAGCATGCTTAGTGTAAAGTTCTTGTGAGTGTTTAATGGCAGAATGCACACTTGCATAAATATCATGAAAGTAGGTAGTGAAATCATCAGTGAACATGCACAACATTAGAAAGACGTGTAGAAGGAGTAGGAAGAGAGTGACCTTTTACAACCTCAAATGGAGATTTACCCGTCATAGTGTGAGTGGTGTTGTTATATGCAAATTGTAGAAAATGCAGGTAATCATCCCATTTCTTAGGTTGAGAAGAAAAATAAGCCTTTAACAAATCAATGATAGTTCCTTCGCCTTGACCATTAGATTCAGGATAAAATGCAAAAGTGAAGTCAAGTGTAGTGCCAATATTTTCAAACATAGTAGTCCAAAAAGCACTAAAGAATTGTGTATCTCGATAAAAAATAATGACTTTAGGCAAACCATAATGTGGAAAAAACAGTTTTTTTTATAAAAAAAAGCGTAGCTTGATGTGCTGTGAGTGTTTTCTTACAAGGAATGAAATACGCTTGTATAGAAAAACGGTCAATAATAGTCCAAATCATGTCATGCTTGTGCAGTGTGAGTGGGAAACCAGTAACAAAATTCATTGAAATGTGTTCCCAAGGTCTTTCAGGAATGGGGAGAGGGTGTAAAAGTCCCAATTTCTTACCTGTAGTAGCTGCTTTGATCTTTTGACAAATCAAACAAGTCAAAACATACTGTTTAACATAAATTCTCATAGTAGGCCAATAAAGATCACGATATAAATTTTGAAAAGCTGCAGAAAATCCTCTATGTTTAGCATAGGGTGGTTTGTGCAATTCTTCAATAATTAATGTACAAAAAGGTTTAGTCACACATAATTTTTGTTTGAAATAAAGGAAGTTTTCTTGAATAGTGTATTCGAGAAATGTGTGCACAAAGTTGTCAAGCATATGCAACCATGTCGTTTTGAAGTCATCATCATGTGCATAAGTGTCAGGCATAGTGTCAAATAAATTTCCCGTAATGGTTGATATATGATGAGGGTCTTCTACTCAAAGCATCAGCTACAACGTTTTCTTTACCAGGCTGGTATTGAATGTTGGGCTGAAAACTTTGCATAAAAGCGGCCCACTTAATATGTCTATCATCTATTAAGGGCTAAGAAAGTAAATATTTGATACTTTGTTGATCAGTTTTAGTGATCAAGTCAGTACCCATTACATAGTGTTTCCAAATTTTCAATGCATGTACAACAATAGTCAACTCTTTATCATAAGTACTGAACTTTGTTTTAGAAGGTTTGAATTTACGACTTTCAAAAGCAAGTGGATGGTTATCTTGGATAAGGACTGCACCGATACCTTTTCCACTAGCATCAGTGACTACAACAAAGAATGGTCTTTTAAAATCAGGCAGTTGCAAGACAGGTGCATTAGTCAAGGCATGTTTTAGTGCATTAAATGAGCTTTCTTGCAAATCAGTCCATTCATAAGGTGTATTTTTCTTCAACAGGAGAGTCAAATAATGTGACTTGTAAAGAAAAGTTACGAACAAATTTCATGTAATAGCTACAAAGACTGATGAAAGAACGTAGCTCATGCAAGTTTTTGAGTCTGGGCCATGACTGAATGGCTTCAATTTTCTTGGGGTATACATGTATTCCTTTACCCGGTACGAGTGTCCCAGATATTCAATTTTTGATTGGAAAAATAAACTCTTTTCAGGATTCAAATACAAGTGATTTTGTGCAAGCAGATCAAATACACGTGTTAAGTGCTCTTTATGCTCTTCTTCACATTTACTAAATACCAAAATGTCATCAAGAAATAAAATAAAAAAATCTTGTTGGTCAATGAAAATTCTATTCATCATGCGTGTGAATGTGGCTGGTGCATTTGTCAAACCAAATGGCATGACAAGAAATTCAAAGTGTCCAGTTTGTGTATAGAAAGCAGTTCTGTAGACATCATGTTCAAACATTTTGACTTGCTGATACCCTAATTTAAGGTCAATCTTGATAAAGATGTTTGCCCCTTTCAGTTTGTCTAACAGATCATCCACTCTAGGAATAGGAAACCTATTCTTAATGGTGATCTTGTTTAAAGCCCTATATTTGATACACATACGAAAGCTTCCATTTTTCTTCTTGACAAGAAGTACTAGAGCTCCGTATGGTGAACTACTAGGTTAGATTAAGCCTCCGTCAAGTAAATCAGTGATTTTAGTTTGTATCTCCCTATGTGCGATTGGATTTACACGATAAGGTGCTCTACAAGGAGGTTAACTACCCGGTATAATATCTATTTTGTGATCTTCTAGGCGTGATGGTGGAATTCCAGGTGGCAGATGATGCATGAAACAATCTTTAAATTGTGAAGGAAATTAATTGTGTGTAGAGTTGCGTGAAGTTCCAGTTTCAACAGAAATTTGATTTACCGCTTTTTTCAATGCATGCAAGGTACGTGGTCTTTTGCCATGCTGTTTGGTGGCGTTCCACCACAATGCAGCGCTGCTAAGGAGATGATTTGATGCACATTTTACCATTTCACGTTCGGGGAAGTCTTCATCATGAAAATAGTCATCTAACTGACTAACCCATGCTAGCATCTTTAGTGCAATCAAAGTCCTTGAAAGTGAAGGCTTTTCTACGAATTTTGTTTTGCTTGGATACGGGTGCAGATTCTGTGCGTGCAGAATGCAATAATTTATCTTCAAGTTCTTGCCTTCGCATGCGTTCATACGTGAGGGATTGTTGTAGATTAGCAAGCTGTTCAGCAATTGTGGGTGCTTGTGAAAGGTGTGCCATGATTGGTGTGATTTTTTAATTTTATTTTTTATATTTTAAGTAATTATGCTTAAAAGGACTATATGGTGATATTTACAGATGCAATATGTGGCATTAAAAAAAGAGAGTAAAATAAATAACAAAAATGAAATTTAGTTAGCTAAGAAATCGTGTCGACGTCAAGTTCGAAATGGTGATGAACTAGGAAATTGCCGAAAAAGTGAGCAGTCTGATGGTTCGTCTGTGAGTCGGTCAAGTTTTGAGGCGCCCGATCTCCCGTACACCAGAAATAATGGTAATAAAATTGCCAATTTTACGTTACTGGTCACCGTCAAATTGAAGTGAATGTTATTTTGGAGCTCCCTGCTGTCGTAGTGGATAATCGTTAATGATGCGCGGCCTTTGATGGTTTCCAATTTATCACCGCCTGCTTCAATCTCTCGATGTGAGTCCTGGAAGACTGTGGAATAAAAGCAACAAAAAGTAATCGATCGTAATTTATGACAACTGGGCGGTATTGCGTGCTGTTGGTACACCGATCAAAGAACAATTTAGTTATATCTTCTCAACCATTGGACTTGCGGCACCCGACCTTTAGAGGGGGGAATGAATGCTTAGGTGTATGTTTTTCTTTCAAAGCTTAATGGGTTGTAGACTAAAGGTAATGGGGTGCGTGACTTTTCTTTTTGTTTAAGACCACTAGGTAATTCCACTATTGGGGGTAAAAAGAGGGGGAATGACCACCCTCCTTAAGCTATCAAAGGGTTAAAGTTGAAAGGAATGCTTCAATGGGTGGCCGGTAATTTTAGAAGGGATATCAAAGGAACCTTGCCACTACTTTTCTAAAGTAGCGTGAAATGGTGTGCATGGGAAAAGAGGAGGGCATCAAGCTCGCAGGCAGAGAAGTTGCACCAAGGAAAGGGATGAGAAGATGGCGACGTCTGTAGGCAGTTTTGGAACTCGATGCAAGAGGGAGAACTCCTCCATGGACCAAGGCGCTCAGATTGATGCCAACTCTACACACTTTGGCGGAGGCCGACCCTCAAGCATAGATTTGTGTAAGCGGGGCTTCACACGATACTGTTGAAAAGCTTGACTGGGTTGGTTCGTGATAATTTCCTTTGCATAGGAGTCTCTTGACAAGCTTGAGTTGCCTTTTGAAATTCCACCTCTTCTCGTCTCTTCGCCCTTATTCAAGCTTGGAACCGGTGTTGCTTCTTTCGTCTTTCTTCAATTCTCCACCAAATTTATCCCTTTGATACGCTTTCAATGGAACCCGACGTCGCTTCCGAATCATAAAATTTGTCAAAATCTCTTCAACATCGCCTTCTTCAAAATTCATCACTTGCATGTCTTCACAATTCCACATGAATTAAGTATCAATTGAAATTAAAACTAGCAATACCGAGTCTTGATCGTCGTTAAGCAAATTAAATTGTCGACTTGTCGATTTGTCGATGGATCACTGATTAGCTTCACCTTGCAGATTTGATATTGCCAATTGAAAAAATCCTCTTCGAAATTGGGATTTAATTGCCGATTTTCTCGAACCCGAAGCTCTGATACCACTGTTGGGAGTAGAGGGGGGACGGGTTGCTTAAACTATTCAACACATGCTCATAAACATCACATCAACCTGTCCACCTCTTTTCCCAATTTCCAGGCACACACACACACACCTAAACTATGACACACACACACACAACATAGAATTGACATAGACAAGATTGTAAGAGTGTGTAAGAGAATTGTAAGGGATAGAGACTTGATTAGAGAGTACACAATAAATAGAGCATAGCATAAGAGAGTAGAGAAGAAAATTTGCAAAAGAAAGGCCTAAATCTAGCCCCCAAACTCCACGACACCTTTGTGAGTTTAAGGTGCCAAAATTTAAGGCCCCTCTTTTACAACCACTTCACTTTTGTAAATGATTGAAGCTCATTAGTTTTTGCATGACCCATAAGGGAAGTTCCTACTACAATTATTTACAAAGCCATAATGGCTTATTGAAATGAAAATCTAAAATAATGTGCGAGTATAAAATGGTCGAGAGTTATTGCTTGCGTCTCTTCATCAACTCCTCGCATTCCACTCTACAAAATCATCATCATCAACTCAATTAGAAAAATAATTAGTCAACACATAATTAGCCATTATGCCAACTATCCCAAATGCATCTAACCATTACAACAGGAGGGTGTCTAGTCTCGTAACAAGGTATCAATATATGCGTTATTATGCACCTTGAAACAGACATCAATATGGCAAAATTAGTTTTCGACGCGTACTAGGACACAAATATTGACGTATACTTCATTTTTTGTTTCGATGGTTAATATAACGATGCATATACCAACGATACAATGCCGACGATTATTTCGACGCTTGTTCTAGGGATTTTTACGTTTAAAATAAGCTTTTGAGTCGTCGGTATTTGTGTCAATTTTTGCGTGGCATGTTGTAGAGGTAAAATCCACCAGTGCATCGAATGAAAAGACATTTTCCAGTCTCTGACTCTTTGAGAAGAATCCACATTGCATGGCATTGGCGGCAGATCAAACACACTGTAACATTTCATGGCCTAGTAACTTGTGTGTAGCGGAAAATAGCATAGACATAGTGAGCATTTCATTAGAATAGATTCCTAATGACCCTAGCAAGAGTGCTTGGATGGAGAGAGAAACAAAAAACATAAAACCTAGTTAGATAGGCATGAACAATACTTCAAAAGAGAGAGAAACTAAGCTATTGACAACAGTTGAGGACCAGATTTACATGGAGCCGGTCCCCCCTCCAAAAGGCTTTGTATTATAGGTTTCCCCCATCAAGGGAGACATTTTATGATACAATTCTTTGTGTTCCTTCAATAACTAGCTAGTGCAATGAAGATGGAAACTTCAAGCACTAAGCAAACACTTATATAACACAACATCAATTCTCTCATGGTCTCAGACCCAAGACCTCACACACCTTCGAAGATGGTGAGAGCTAGCGGGGTATGGGAGTAGTTTGAGAGGAAGAAGGAGTAGTCTTACGAGAAAGAATTATATCTTCTCACATAATCACTCTAAAAGCTTAGCATAGCTTAGTAATTAGCATGGTAGAGTAGATGAGCATGCATTGAAGCTTGGCTCTTGGTTGGATTTTCATCACAAAGCCAAGGGTTGTTGGTGTAGGCCTCCCTTCTCACAAGCTTGGAGTAGATGATGAGCTTTCCATTAAAACTTGAGAAGGAGAGAGAGAGAGTCTTCTTGCTTCACACATGAGATTGTGTGAGTGTGTGTGTGATAATGCCTTTGAAAAATCAACCCCCTCTCTCTCTTGGTCGACCCCTCTTGCTGGCTTCCCATTCAACCTCTTCAAGCTTAGTCAATAGGGTTTAAGAAGCATAAGTGATAGCCTTGTGACATTTGTCCCCCCTTCCCCTTTGTGAGAGCTTTAGGTAATTAAATAATGCAACTAAGATCTCATTAGACCCCTTTGTCTTCTGGCCAATAGGAAGTAGGCAAGCCATTGGGCTATTGAATTCTCATTAGACCCCTTGGGAGACTGTCCAATAGTTTTCTAGAGAGCTTAATTCTTATTGGTTCTTAAATGAATTATACTAGATTTACTCTAGCCTAATTCTCATTGGTCCACCTCTATGGTCATCCAATAGGATTTGAGTGCACCTTGTGGGCAACTGGACTAGGGAGCTGACATGTGTCCCCTATTCCCTTTATGTAAAGGGAGCCTATGAGTGTGTGTGTGTGTTTCTGTTACCAGCGGCTAACGCAGGCTACACCGGTTATGCATCAAGCGGGAGATATGCTATGGTTGTGCATAATATTTCCAATTCACTTTGTATAAGTCTTGGGCTCATTGGGATATGCTAGTTAGAGGGCTCAAGCTTAAACCCATAGTAGAAGGGATTGTGGTAAAGGAAGACTTTATGCAAGGAGGCTTTAAAAGGAAGACTTTATGTAAAGAGGCTTCATTCTTGAGTATCCACTCTGAGGATCCACATTTGAGAGCTCTCTCTCTCTTGAGTGTTCAATCTATGGCCTAGCCTTGAGCTTAATGCCCATGCTTAAGAGGCTAGTACTAATCCATTGTAATTATAGAAGCTTGATTAATCTAATCCCTATTTTACTCATTAGTCTTATCTTCTCTACATTTCATTATGTCATGAGGTAGTATTACACTCTCACTATTCTAGATTTGAGAGAGGTATGTACTTCTTGCTTGATCTTAATTCTCTTCTTCCCTAAGTATTTCAATTAGTTGATTAATTCTCTAATTCTTTAGATTAGTGTAGGGTGTGTGCACTCTTGGTCATGTCATTAGAGTTTGTGCTTAATTGTGTGCTTAAGTGTGTGAAGGTTTAAGATCCTTGAGCTCAATGCCACTTGTGTGTGATGTGATTAGAGTACCTTGGTTGGAATGTGATGATTGGGAAAGCCAACTTCAATGCAATTAGTGCGTGCTTTGATCATGGATGCTTGTGTTGACTGTGTTCTTGTGACTTCATAAGATTGGCAAGTCTGACTTCGATGGACTTGATGTGTGTAGGAGTTGATTGATTAGTGATTAGAGTATGTTTAGAGTTAGTCTTGCCATGGCTAATCTCTACTTGCGTTGGTGAGGTATTCTCTTGAATCCTCTATTTCTATTCATCCAATGCTCGTGCTTCCATGCCCTAGCCGGGTTGCCGATCCACGGATTTGATAATTTTGTGTAGGTTGCGATTAGGTTGTTGCTACAACGCCTCCCTACATTTGGTGCCGTTGGTGGGGATCGATAACCTAAGCTAGTGAGTTTAGGATGTTTAGAATAGAGTAATTTGTCTACTAATTTCATTGGTTTTTGTGTGTGTGTAACTCAATTTTGGTTTGATTTGATGATGTTGTGCAAGTAATTGATGCTAATGTTGAGTTATGAATACCCCAAACCCCCAATTCCACTCCCAATTTCACTAATTTCATACTAACCCTTGCTAATTTTGGTTCATTTTCGTGCTAATTGTACTAATTTCATGCTAATTTTTACTAATTTTTTGTTAGGAAATAAGATGTAGCTAAATAGATAATTGAGTAGATTACTTAATGGAGAGAGACAGATTTACATACACGAGATTATAGAGTAGAGAGAGAGAGAGAGAGAGAGAGAGAGAGAGAGAGAGAGAGAGAGAGAGAGAGAGAGAGTACACACGATATACGTGGTTCACCCAATGTGGGCTACGTCCACGGGAAAGTAGCCACTCAATGGCTTTAGTACTTGAAAACAAGAAGTAGTTTACAAAGGGATTATACCCTTTTGGAGCTCCCACCTTGCTTCACTCTCACTACCTCACACCCACCTTGATGCATCAACTTCACACTATGAAATGTGTGTAGAAATGGCCTCCTTTTATAGGCCAAAAGGGCTGCCCTCTCTTATGAGAGGCAGCCATGTGTAGCCGCCCTTATGTGAATAAGTCCAAACTGGACCCTCCAATCCGCCCATGTGTGGCCGCCCTTGTGTAGACAAATCCGCTTTTGAATTCGGCCACTGGCCACCGGCCATTTACTATCGGCCAGCGGCCAACCGATCGGTCGTTTTCCGACCACTTTCCGGCCGCCGTCCGGCCATAATATTCAGGCAAAGGAAAAAAAAAAAGTCTTGGGGGCTTCTGTTGGGTTCAAGCCCTTGTCGATCAGCCCGTGGGAAAAGCCTCTTATAGTCATGCAGTAGAGATCCAGTTTGCATGGGCTTTAATGGCTTTATATACAATGTAAGGTTTTACAATCAAAGATTGAGAATAGCGTTTTTTTTTGTTTGTCGAGTAGCTCTCTCTTCTCATCTCGTTCTTCTTCTTTCTCTGCACACTACACCTCTAGCCATGGATCCTCACCGCTTGCATCCTCCATAGCCGCTGCAACCCCAACACGTGGTATCAGAGCATCAGGCTCTCAGGAGGGCAAGGAAAGGCGTAGCATATCAAGACGCTCAGTGCTGTAGTGGCTGCCCTAGGCAAGGTGGACCTCATCACAGGTAGGTGCTTCTGCGGGCATCTCAAAATGCAAGAGAACTCGGCACTTGCAGTGACAACTTAGCATGCCATTTTTGGAGCAATGCGCAGTGTCAGAGACAACCCTAGGCGGTGCCTCCAACAGCATATCAAAACGCTGCATCTGGGGGGCTAGGCCAGGTCGCAAGCTCAACTTGTCAGTGAAAATAGCATCTCAAAACACCACTGTAGAAGGCAACAATAAATACTCCACGGTTTTGCTAGCATCTCAAAACGCCACAGCAGTTCTACTAGGCTAGTTGGCAACAAAATTTGGCAGTTTTGTGAGCATATAAAAAGGCTGCATAAATCTACAGTTTCAAACATTGTTAGGCAACATTCGGCAATTGTGCACTCTGTATAACTTTTCAAAACCCATTATTATTTCTCAGTGAGTTGCCGAGGACGATTCTCAAAACGGCCTTGTCAATAAAGGTGAATGTAGCCTTCAAGGTGACTCTTAGCAAAGTGGTGGTGATCTCGTTGGTTTTGCACGTGATCAATTTAGAGTACACAGAGATACTCCGTCTGGTTTTTAGTGTGCAACATGTCCAAAAGCACATGCTTTTTTTTTTGGTTGCTCGGAATGGCATGCACTTGCATGTATCCATTTTTCAATGACAGTATCCAAAGCTTCACATTGGATATGCATGCCATATATGACCAATTTTGTGGCTTTTCTTGTCAATCGGATAAAGCTATCAATGAGGCAAGCGATTAAGAACATGAATATCTGGTTTTAGAATGCAATACAAGATTTGTCATAGATTTGTCCTTTTTGTCTATTGTCAAAACAATCATATGTTTTTCAGTCAAAGCCTTGTTTTCTTCATCATATGTCAGTCATGCCATAATAACAAAACTTTGTACTGGTTATAGACACTGCCAACACATATGAGTGGTAAGAACTCCCCATTTTTCTCAGTTCTCAGCCTATTTTTCTCAGCCTACACCCTATCTATTCAAGGGGGGGTTACTCACCTAGCACCAGGTTATGGATACACCATAAATCCTTGGTTATGAGAAAACCTAAAACTCACGGTTGACAAGTACACCAAAAACTTGAGGTATCATGAGTTGCTTGTCGACTTCGGGCTTGAGGGGGGGATTGTTGGGTTCAAGCCCTTGTCGGTCAGCCCGTGGGAGAAGCCTCTTATAGGCATGTAGTAGAGATTCAGTTACAAGTCCAGTTTGCATGGGCTTTAATGGCTTTATATGCAATGTAAGGTTTTACAATCAAAGATTAAGAATATCATATTTTTTTTGTGTGTGTCGAGTAGCTTTCTCTTCTCATCTCGTTCTTCTTCTTTCTCTTCACGCTGCACCTCTAGCCATGGATCCTCACCGCTTGCATCCTCCATAGCCATTGCAACCCCAACAGCTTCCACCCCCGAGGCCCCTAAAGTTGCCCCTGATTTTTGGCCATGAAAATTTTGGTTTTTAGCGAGTGATTTTTATTTATTGTGAGTGATTTTCCTTCACGCACGATGGCTTCTCCTCATAATGGGGACCTTACAAATGTGCGCTTTTACCACAGAAAATTACAAGAGGTAAATCAGGCTCCATACTTAACATTTTTGACTAACTTTGCTAATCTAACCGCTAACATTGAAGTGTAATGTATGTAAAATCCCCTTTTTAGAGGTGGAATCATCACTCTAATCAAGTTAATTGTACTAATTTATGCTTAATTTGATAATTTGAGTGTTTGAGTTTTGGCCTACAATGGTCAATTTTTGGGCTGATTTGACACTTGCGTGTGCAACGATGCGTCTTCACGTGGAGCAAAGAAATAGCTTGGAGTGTGATTACGATGTAAGTGCACTCACTTGCTTATGTCAATTCTTGATTGATTGATGTGGTTTAATGTTGCTAATTATTTGGTAAAATTAGGTGTGTAATTCAATTGACCTACACTTTGCACCTAATTTGATTCACTTGGAATGAAATTGATGGTCAAATTTTGACTAATGAACCTTGTGTATCAAAATGATGCTTAATTCTGATCAAGAATTCATATGTGTGCATAAAAATCATTGTGTGTATAATGCACCAAAGAGGAAAAAAACTGTCAAAAAATTCAAGTGTGTATACCTAATCTTGAACGTGTGCATGCATATAAAGTGATGGAATTGATAGTATGAGTATGCAATCATGTAATTGATGTGTATGCTAGTCTAATTCAATCATTGGATAAGCCTAATTGCCAAAAATTTGGGCAAAAATTGAGTGTGTGTGCCTATCCAAGGCCACTTGATTTTCAATCATTGATGGTAATTAATGAAAATCTAGTATTAGTGCTCATTAAAACTGTGGGAATTTTCTCCAAGAGAGCTTGTTTTTTTAATTAAAAAAAACAAGATTCAATAAATACACACACACTCTGGTGCAACCCCTATCCTTGTCCTTGGATCTGTTAACTGAGCCAACGCTAGTTAACAGAAGCTGCTAAAGACCAAAGACGTACAAATGCACATCAAGGATTAATCCAAAGAAGCGTAAAGATTGGAGTTACATATTTTTCACATTTTCCCAAAACGGTCACATATTGTAAATTCCGGATTTATTTCAAGCCATTGTAATATTTCTAATGTGTTACGGGCTCAATGGGAGTTCCAAGCTGTAAAGAATAGGTCAGTTACTGTGCCTAGGTAGCAGATTCAGTAAGTGGTGGAGCCCTAAAGGCCTTGGGTACCCGGACATTGCTTATTTTTACCCTAGGTACATAAGGCAGTGTGTAAAAGAAATTAGGGTTCTCAAGCTCATTTATTGAGAGCACTCTTTGGGGAGAGCTCTTGAGGTGTGTGGCTATGGAGTCCTTGAGATTCTCCTTGCTCATGAGACTTGATTAACACTAATCAATGATTCATTCTCTTTCACTATGCCTTTCTCTTACTTCTTATGATTGCCTATGATGCTTAGATTAACTAGATCTTAACTAATTAGTGGTTAATCCCTCTCTAATCTTGTATGATTGCCCTCTTTTGCTTGTGTGTGCATGTAGGTTTGATTGGAGTGTGATGCTCGATAGATCTATGTGTGTGTGCTTGCGATTGATGTGTTGCATGATAGGATTAGTGTTGTGTGCGTCTTGCAATCGTAGTGTGTGTGATTGGGTTGATTAGAGGTGAAGAGAAGTGGATGTGGAGATTGTCCTTCATTGCGGCTTAGCTCCTCCATGGGCTGAAAAGCCACCTCGTAGAGTTAACCATTTGTGTTGCCACAACTAGCTTACTAACCATGTGAGTGTTTCCATGGCCTAGCCGCGTAGCTCATCCCTCCGGATTGATAATTTTGTTGGTCATTGGAGCTATTGCAACAATGGGGACCCCAACATTTGGCGCCGCTACTGGGGACGATGGCCTACGCTAATGTAATTGTGGCATAAACGAATGCGTTCCCTCACTAATTTCACTTGTGTGTTTATGTTTTTGTTGATTTTGAATGTGTGTGCATGAAACAATGTGTTCATAATTCCCTAATGTGTTACCATATCTTGCCAATTGTGTGTTTAGACACTCTAATTTCACACTAACCCCTTGATAATTTGACTAATTTTTGCTAACTTACTAATTTGCTATGAAGGATTGGAGCATTCGACCATTCAATTGATCTTCAATGGAAGGGTAATTAAGGTGGTATTCTCAACCTCCCTAGAATCTAAGGATGTGTAGAATTGTGTAGAAATCCCACCATGATGCAGTGTAATGTTGATGCAATGTAATGCTATGCTATGTCGATGCAATGCAATGTTGATGTTATGGATTGAAAATATTTGCGATAATTCATTTTCACGTCGTAATGCCAAATTTTTTAAGAATTGGTGGCGTATATATTTGACAAGTTTCAATTGCTAATTGGTGATTGTAGGTTGCTAATTGGGTGTCTAATTGAGTTATTTGCATGCTTGGATGGTCAATTTCAAATGTGCGTGCATTCTAATTGAGTGTGTATGCCTAATTTTAGGTGTGTGTGCACTATTTTGCCCATGTTTGTGACCGTAAAAATCAATGTGAATTATGATTTTTCAATTGTGATGATTGATTTGTGTTGTGTTCATGCCCAACTAATGATTTGTGAAGTCATGTTGCAAATTCGACAAATTTAACCCTTTTGTGTGCGCACCTAAAGATTTGTAAAAACTGTCAATTTTTTAGTGTGTGTGCCTAAAAAAGTGTTTAATTTGCATGGTTAATTCTGCGTTTTTGTGCTCAAAACAGGGATTTACACACTCTCACCAAAATTCATAAAAAGCTACGAAAAAGCATAAAAATCATAAATTGATCGAAAAAAATAAAAAAAATTTATAAAAACTCAAAGAATATAAAAAAAAAAAATCACAAAAAAATTCTGTAAAAATTAGAACTTTCTAAAAAAAAGCGTAAATAATCATAAAAATACCAAAATTTTAGAAAATACAATTTTTTAAATAAAAAATAATAAAAATAGAAAGGAAGTCATCGAAAGAGCCTGTAAAAGATAGAGAGAGCCTGAAAAAGACAAAACAAGCTTGAAAAAAGGTAGAATTAGCAAAAAGGCACTGTCATAAAAAATAAAACGCTGAGCAAACACCGCAAACCGAGCACACTGCGCAAAGCGAACCAGATCAGTTGAAAAAAGCGAGCAAAACGACCAATTCGAAGCAGTAGAAGGGCAAACAAAATTAAAAATTTTTTGCATGCGAGAAACGAGCAGGTGCAAGTGTAGCAGTGCAAATTAGATTCCAATCGAATGAACAGGGGTAGAACTTGCATACGATTGCACATTAGGCTAGTACGAGCGGAAAAAATCTTGCTAATCAATACCAGAATCTGCCAATTGACAGTTTTTGTGGATTAAGCCAACAAGGACTCAAATCGAGCCGAGAATTCAAGTACAGCAGAGCAAGCTAGTAGCGGTGGCAACACATGCACAATTGCAACAGAGCAGATTTTATAGCTATATGGCTACAATGGAGACAAAGTCTTGTATGCAGATACAGAAGGCCATAGATACTTGGTGAGCAGTAAAAGCAACACAGGAGCCAAGATCCTGTTGATGAGAGTAAAGTGCAGATAGAAGTGCAAAAAATGAACCCAAGTGGTTATCCAGAAATTTGCACAAGCCAACAAAACATACAGTAGGTGCATATGCAATCAGGATCATTGTACATGGATTACGGTGGCCGGATCTATAATTGAGAACCAGAATTGCAAAATCTAACAGATCAACCAATTGAAGCCAATCTAATTCTAGAACCAAGCCAAAGACGGTACAAAGGTCAAGATGGAGCAATCTACAACTTAGTGCTCAGTGTTTTGAAAGAAGATGCCGACAACTTGGCAAGCATAGAAACAAAAACTTCTCAGATAGAGCTTGACATGACATAACCAATTGAAATATCACCAGTCATGGCATATTGCTCATATTGTGGATGAAAAGGTGGACATTTTTCTGAAGATTGTCTAAGAAATCCTGACAAGGGGGACATATCAAATGCCAAGCAAGGTACAGAGAAAATTGGAAATACGAATGTCGATGTAAGTGCATTTAACTCGTCACTTTTAATGCAATCAGATGATTATGCATTACCGTTAGAAGCATTAGTAAAAACATCGCAAGTTCCAAATGAGCATAAAGATGCACAGACACTTGAAAAGATTAAAGTTGATTCTTTGAACAACAAATTCCTGCATGATTTAGTAAAGGTGTCGAGGAATCACCGAAGGGTGAAAAAACTATTAGGTTTGCAAATGATTTTTCATCCACTATCACAAGTGTGCAATCATTCATGAGTCTAAGGGACACATCAAACAGAATGATGTTAGCATTGTATGGTACACATAATTCATATGCACACTTTTTAGACCAAAAAGGGAAACTGTAGAAAAAGGATCAACCAGTGTTTGAACGACTCACATACCAACTCATAGAAGTGCGTCCAATGATAGATTAGAAAGGATGGTTCATTTCAGAGGAAGAATCTATTATAGCCCATCCTCTCTAGAGTTGAAGGATATGAACCGGGTGAACTCAGAAATTTGTTTAGAGCCAAACTCTCCTCCATCAAAAATCAAGATTCGATGTTGTGACCAAACGAACATATACTTTGATCAAAACAGTTGTAGATATAGATGAGAGTCTAGCATCTATGGTGCCTTGGGTCTTGAAACCACAGAAGCTCAAGTCATAGGAGACCCATGGGATAGACAATATCAGGGCAAAGATAATGCTATCTACAGCTTGACTTGGGAAATAATTTGTCACGTTCCACGAAGATACATAGGAAACTATGTAGAAAGTTTACAGATGCCAAACATCAACAATGCTACCCAAATTGTGCCTTCACAGTCCCAAAAGGTGAGACTAAACCAGGGCCAAACAATTTTGAACTCTTACAATAAAGCAAGCTATAGTGATCACCCTAGGAAGGGGGGAGCTGCAAATTCATCAAGCTCAACTTATGTACAAGGAAATGCTACACCAGTTAAAATCCCTAAAGCCTTTAACCAACAAACCTCTTTAAAGAAAAAACCATTGAAAGATCATATGGTTGTTGGATGTTTCCAATTGACCCAGGTTTCCACAGAATCTGCAGACAAAAGCCTCTATGAAGATCATCAAGGACATAAGTTTCAGCCGATCTCCACAAATCAGAGTCAAAAGACGACAAACCCCATAGTGTTCAAATAGTTACATGTGATCAAGCTCACATATGCATATTAGAAGACACATGGTAATGAATATCAGCAAGGTCATGATCTTGTACAAACCCCTACGGATGGCCCGACACAAGTCAAAGACTATCTAAAGAGTCGGAGTCAAAAGCCAACAAATCCCATAGTGTTCAAACAGTTACATGTGATCAAGCTTATGCATATAAGGATGCACATGGTAACAAATATCAGCAAGGTCATGATGTTGTACAAACCCCTACGGATAGCCCGACAAAATTCAAACACTATTTAAAGATGATGCAAAGCCTCAAGCTACCAGAATAGGTGACAGAAAATTCAAAGTCAACGAAAGCTAAAGTCAAGAAAGCAACACACAGGTCGCCACTGAAATCTCCTCCGAAGAGAGAGATTCTGCCAGAAAGTACAATGGATCTTCTAAGATCAAAGGTTACTCAGATGCAAGTGGATAATGCTCATCAATTACAAACAAAAAGTGCAATATCACAGTCATACGAGTCAACATCAATGGAAGTAGGTGATCAAAGAAAAGAGAATGTAGAGAAAGTCAAAACAAAGGATGTTGCCATAGCAAAAGAAGTCAAATCAGATACAAATCCAAAAACGATCAAGTGCAACATTGTTGGTGAAAACGAAGAAAAGTTGTCAAGAGAAGTAAAGCTAGATTTTCAACTAGACAAGAACCTAATGTCTTTTCACACTTGGAAAAGATGTAGCCAACCACAGCTGGAAGATGCTCTTGAATTTGTGAGTATATCAGGAAACAAACGAGCAGAATGCTGGGGAACCATCTCCACCACTGTTGAAGTAAATTCACAGATCATCATAGTTTCATTCCACGTGACCACAGCAAAAGATATTCCAGATGACATCATAATGGGAATGCCAATGGGCCAAAAGATGTTAGAGATACAAAACGTAACAAAATGCAGTCTTTAGAGACAACAAAGAATGAAGACCAAGACTGGTCACCCACGGACGACAACACAAAGTCCTCAAGCACAGTTAAAATGGAGACTTATATCAAAGCAGATCCTATTGAAGATGATTCATCTCCATCAATTAGAACTTCAGAAGAGCTTAAAGCAAATCAGGCAATAGCAAGTGCAAATCAAACGGATCAAGAGCAACCATGATAGCTATTGAGCAGAGAATGCCACCAAAGCCAAAAGTTAAGAAGAACAAGGTTGCAAAAAATCAGGAAGAAATAGGAAGTCCAAAGATCAATCAATCGTTTCCAGCTAAATCAGGTGATGAAAGTTAGATTGGAAAACAGAGTCTCAAGTTACCCTCTATAGAGACACATTAGATCAAGATGAGACCATGGCAAGGAGCAAGACGAAGATCTTCAATAGAACCAACAACAAGAATAGCTGTAGTTCTCAGCAGTACAAAAGGAGCAAGCATCAGATGAAATGCTCTACTAGATAAAGAAGCAACTTACAATATGATTGCAGCGAACATCCAAAGGATCCTCTAGATCACTCCATGCAAGCATGATAGCAAAACAATGCTAGGTATGCGTACAGGTCAAGAAGAAATGGTTGCTACCCTTAGCATCCAAGATCATGAAGAGTAGGTAAAATTTCAGCTAAAGCCTTCAAAGGAAATTCTTGCAGATGTCATCCTTGAACATCAGCGTTTAGACCAACATAAGGCCTACAAAGAAGGTACAATGCTAATACTCTCTTCTCCAAGAGGTAGCCAGTAGTAGATACAGATACCGTTAATGATAGATTCAGAGTTGCAAAAGTCACAAGAAACAAAGACAAATCGTGCAAACGAAGGTAAAGCCAAAGTGGAACTTCCACCAACTAGCAAAGAAGGTGTGACATCATATGCCTCTACATCAAAGAATTCTCATGGATCAGCTTCTTCAAGCAAGTCAGGATTTCAAAACTTAAAGTCAATTGCTGACCCAATTGAAACCTCTAAGGAGACACTCAAAAATTCAAAGGTATATTAGCCAAAGTACTCAAGAGAGCAAAAGAAAGTCAAGTAAGTGTTTGTTCTGAGCAGTTAAGTCAAAGTCAATGATCCAGTTTGGATTAAGGATGAAAAATCAACACAGAAGGACAAACACATGGGATGGATAGCATCACAATGGAGCTTAAAAGCACATGAGTACTATGGAGTAACAGATAGATATGGGTACCAAAACTGCAGGCTAGAGCATATGAAGTAACTTCAAGTCCCTTCCAAAAAAAAAGGCCCACAAGGTATCAACCTCAATAATATCCTAGGATACCTAAGAAGCATGTATACAACAGAACAACATCGAAAGATGCTAAAGTCCACCACAACTTTCAAAAGGATACAGAACAAAGACGGATCTTAAGGAATGTTCCTCTTGGACATGAATTCTACACAGGCTATACAAAGATTTGGCTACCAGTCAACCATAAGCCAACTGCAACTACACCAGGCCTGCATAAATATCTCAGGAACTCAACAAGACCTAGAGCAAAGCAAAGTCAACAATGGAGATACAAAGGTCATGAAAAGATTTGGATTTCTATGTCTTCCAATGCTTCTAGTCAAAAGTCAAATGTCAACGATCAAGAGAGGCCTACAACAACATCAAAGACTTCTTACAACATGCCTAATTGGAGAATCAAACAGATAATGGAGACTTCAAAGTCAAAGAAGGATAACCCAACCAACGTGAATCCAAATTCAAAGATGATAAAACATCTATGGCAAAAGAAACCTTCAATACCAACTTGGTCCTTCAATAATCCTCTTTTTGAGGATTCAAGCTTACTTTTAGCTGAAGAAATGTATGTAGTAAGAACAAGAATGTAAAAAGTCAAGTCGCGAGGGTGCAAAAAACACTCTTTGGCATAGTCAAAGTCGGGCTGCTGAGCCATAAAATGAGCAAAGCATTAGTCCCAAAGATTCAAGTCATATTAAACTCTGTGCTAAGAGTTGTAGTTATTTGGCTTACGCTTAAGCTGGAAGAGTTGAGCATATCTAAGTCGTGTCGCTCATGCTGGATGAGATGAGCATAAGAGTCGAAGTCTATTAACTTACAATTCGTGGAGTGTGGTAGAGTCTAACACTCACGCACACTGCACAGTAAGATGAGAGCACATATCCTCATCAACGAAAACCATTCTTAAAGGGGTGCCAGCTTGTAAAGCCATGTCATATGCTTTTATAACTACACCATTTTTTTGAAGAAACCCTCAAAATCTTTCTTGCACAGCATATTGTTCCCATGCATTTCTCTGTATGAATAAATAGGATATCCTACCATTGGACATATGCATTAGACACTTTTTTTTGCTTCCACCTATGCACCTTGAGTGGACTACAACAGACAAACCAATGTTCCATCATGCTACCCTCTCATATTTGCTGCCCTTTTTAATTCCATATCTATCAACAAATAATCCCTTGAGTACTTTATTAATATTCTCCATGCTAATAAGTATTCCAATAATGCGCGTATCCCAAAGGTACTTTTCTTTGCAAAATTTGGCTATTTAGAGCCATTCCAAGTCTTTGGATTAAAAGTTATATATATACTAGCTCATAGCTTGGTCTGAAATGCTCATAGCTTGGTCATATCTATCAACAAATAATCCCTTTGAGTAAACACTAGCTCAAATGTGCCTTTTGCTTTCAATAAATGGATTTTGTAGCTTGTGTTTATACTTAGCTTCAAAAAGCTTGGATTGTAAATAAAAGATTCAAGAAACTTCTCTACAAAGGGGATGCTCATTCTTAAGGGCTTATTTGTTCTCCTTGTGCTTTGGCATTGGTCATGGCATTATGGATCCACTCTACTTGAATCAAATCATGATATTTTGCAAGATCTTTTTGAAAAGGAGGTGCATGTCTACCTCCATGCGACCTCTTCCATGCATCTCTATCCCTTTCTCTAGCTATGTGGGCTTCCAAGTACATATTGACCCATTTGGTCATGATAGTGGAATTGAATAAACAGTATTTGTTGACTATGGCATGAAAGTCTCTATCCATGACCAAGAGTGAGCCTTTTCCACTGGGAATGGTTGAGTGGTTCCTAGGATCCTCTTCCTCACTCCATAGACGAGGCAATGATGGATCCACTGTGATGAGATACTGTGAGACATACACAAATGCCTCTTGCATCACCCAACCTTCTGCCATGCTTGCTTGAAAACATTAAAACCACATTTTTTTATTAGTAACTCCATAGCGTATAAATGCTATCTATATTGTATTGATTTTGCATACCTCCGGTTGTGACCTCAATCTAACAAAATCCTTTAAATTCTTCAAGAATCTCTCCAAGAAGAACATCCATCTAGAGTGAACCACCCGACAAATGGAAGTCTCCTCAACAAGGTGAAGCAATAGGTGTACTTGGCTAACAAGGATTGTACGTGGGAATGCATCCTCAATAGCACACACTGCCTCTACTGCTAGCTGATGGGCTACTGGTATGGCTTCCACTTCTATCTCCTTGGAGGTCACAAATCTACAAGGCACAAATAATATAGTACATGAAAAAAAATTCCATTGTACATGGCACAACATGATATAGTACTTGAGAAAAAACCATTACCTCACAATCTCACCCACTTTGAATATTTCAACCTTCACCTTAGTGTCTCCATAAGCACTAATAGTTATGGGAAGTACAAACTACAAACGATAAAAAATCTTAGTGAATGTCAACTTATATATAAGGACACATAGACACCACAAAATGTTATACTCTTACCTGAAGAATTTTATGCCAATCGTGGGATTTCAATCCATACAATTGAGTGGAGCCACCCTTTTTGGTTTTTGTGAAAGCACGTTTGAGTGACCGCATATATCTCGTTGGAGTTCGGATGGATGCCATAACTTGCTTTGGCCGCTCTTGGTCTGCCTTTGACAGTATCCACGGTGCTTTTGGGAGAATCATCTTTCCCCGCTCGCCCATGCGGGGCATGGCTGAACGGGGGAGACGTCTCATGGCTCTTAAATCTTCCCTAGCACCCAATGAATCCTTGTTGCCAATTATGTGATCCCATATAGATTGCCCAACATTTTTGAACACATGCATAGGGTCCAGCAAGTGCCGAATTTTCAAGGAAGCCCTATAGTGGAGCGACAAGAAGATAGAGTACCTTGACATACCCCTTGGCAACCCATTGGGAGGGGGTGAGGTACGGTGATGCTCCTCCCAATGCGTCGCCCAATCAGCCATGTTCCAATGGAATGGCTTAAATCCATTGATAGGGGGAGCATATCTACGATGTGAAGGAGGCAGGAAGCGATGGTTGTTGGGATAGATCACCTTCCCAAGAAGAGGAGGTGTCTCTGTCACAAGGGAAGGGCCACAAGTTGGACACGCACTATGTCCAAATGTTGAGTCCTGCCAAGAGGTAGAGAAACGTTACACATGAGATGATAAATGCATACACATGCACATACATGCCCATGCATATGCATACACGTAACTACCTTAGAATTGTGACTTAATTCCATTAACATTAGGATAATAATTAATTGACTAGAGTGAGAATAGCTGATCAAAATTCAATTTTGAAAGATGATTTTAAAAGACGAGCAAGTGTAAGATGCACACACTTGCTATATTTAGTATTTCTTAGAGCAGATAGCTATTTTTATGGAAATTCAGTGTGGGGTAGATTTAGATAAGATGATCGCATCTAGCTAGGTGCAAACACCTCAAAACTCACTATTTTTTTACGAAAGTCACAAAAAGTAAAAAGTTTTAGTTTCGAAAATCTTAAATTAATAGATACATCGGTAACTCATCAAAGGTGAAAAAATGCTAGAAATAGAAACTTTCTATAGATGAATAAAATCAGTCTGGTAAATTTATTTTTTAAATTTTTTGCATGTAGTAGACCCCTCTACTAGGGTGGTGGAGACCTTACATCAGACTCCGATTCAGACTCAAAACCAAATGAGATAGCATACATTGATTTGAAGCGATTTCAAATGTTGCTTATGGGGGCCTAGAGAATAATCAATGCTCAAGGGATGCATTATCACTATAAGAGGAGTTGTTTATAACCGCTAACATTGCCACGGAAAAACAAAGGTAAAAGGAGAGAGAAAATTTGTGGGGGCGGCAATAACCGCGGCTATGCACGCAGGAGTGGTTTCTCAGCAATAAGCGTGTAATAGTCGCAGCAATATACCCATTTCTATTACCGCGACCTTTGCTGTTGTTATTACCGCGCTTATTGTCGCTACACGCCAATTCAAAAATAAAGGTGCTCATTTGGGCCACCCAAATTTGGGTGGCTTAAATGAGCACCTTTATTTTCGATCTGCATAAAACAATGAACCATCAATTGTTTTTTGGAAGAATATTTTTCTATCTAATCCTCCTCTATCCGGTCGTCAATCCGGAGGCACGTATGTTGGATCACTTTGACTCTACATAAACCCAAACCAAATTAAACAATTATCAACAGCTCAAAACAATTGATATAAAATTACTTGTATTAACTTACCGCTTGTAGTGGTCCAGCCGTTGCGTTGAATTGCTTGCCAGAGATGTGGTTGTTTTTGAACAACCATCACCAAGTATCAAATTTTGTATGTTGCTCCTGATACTTGACCATCTCTTTGGTTGGTCGAGCGAGAGTGACATTTTCCTAAGTTAGCAATAACAATACCAAATTATCAACTACAATCTTTATAATCACCGATCGACGCTATAATTCAATTAATCTTACATATTTATCCTTCCAAGCTCCCTTGCCTCTTGAGCCATAGTGCGTGGGAGTTTGTCTTGCGCGGGCCTCGCTTTGTTGTCTGTATGATGAGCCCATCGTAGCTTGATCTCTCTTCTCTTGAATTGCCCACTCCCACTCCGCGTCTGCCATGTTTCCACCGTGGTAACTCCTGTCTGGATCTCTGACCTGGTTGGTTGTTGCACGCCACACACTAGACTGCTTGTTTTTTAGAAATGTCTTTACGTAGCCCTCCAACCATTGTTGTGAAACACGTTGATCGGGGACGTTTGGAAATCTAGCTAACAGAGCGTCCTCAATGTATCGTGCATGATCTGACAGCTGGTCTCTAGACTTTATAAAATAGTCCTTATGCATTGAATGTAAAAGAATTTGTAGATGGCGTCGAAATGCCCTTCCCTGTGCTGTGCCGAAATCCACCTCTTGCTATATTTAACCCTGTAGTAGCGCACATGCGTGTCTGGCACGGGTGCGTCAGTATCCTTGTCCTCTGTGTCAGGCGTGGCACACTCTCAAAGTCGGAACTCCGTTCCCACGCCACTACCAAGACATGTAAAACCACAAGATGCACTGTCGCTTCGTCTCTCACGGCGCTCGCCGTCCTGAGACGAGAGTCGATGCGTGCTGCCAAAGAAAGTCCATCAACGATGTTGTGGCAAAGCAGGTGTGAAATGGAGTGACGTAGGACCCTGTGATGCCATGAGATTAGGAACTTGCGATGCAAGGGGAGTAGGACCCTGCGATGGAATAGGAGTAGGAACCTGCGATGGAATAGTAGTAGGATGATAGGAAGGGAGAGTAGAGGGAGGTGTCGTCGCTTTGAGGCTCTGTAGATAAGGAGTCCCTCCCTGACTCCCTCATGCTGTAGTCTGCAGAGAAATGCCATAGGTTGCAAGCTGTTGCGATGTGTAGCGGCCAAACAAATCCTCCGTCAAACGGAGGTACTGCTCTCGTAAAGAGAAAGCCCGCTGTAAGTCAGGATCTACGAATGGTGGAGGAACCTGAAAAGGGTAGGTGTAGGATGGCCCTACAAATAACAAAAAAAAACCTATGACACTCATGGTTTAGGGTTAACTACGTAGAAACATTATTTATTTCTTTGCGTGTTACCGACTCAAGACTCGGGTCCACTAGAGGCGATGTCCACCTCGGGTGGGAGCCCACTTGAGATGTGAACCAACCAAAAGAAGAGCCAGCTGGCTGCTCCTTACCAGTTGGTCTCTCGTCTGACATCTACATTACAAAGAGCAATATAAGATTAAGCTTTCCACCCTCCTCACTCATCTATAAATACGTAGACAAGTATATTAGCACACAAACATGTAGATATGTATACATGTACTAGTAGACCTAAGTAGAGGCTAGTAGAGCCAAAGGTCAATTGCACCTCTTTAGATATCATCGCAGTCTCAACCGTGGTAAAACCAAAGGTACATTGCAGTAATCTATGCATGAGTGGATCAATGACTGCAACGCCACGATTAAAAAAGGACTATACCCAAGAGGAAGCGTCTAAGGGTGCTATGCTCCGTACTTAGTGCCTACATACATGCATAAATAAATATATATGTACACACATATATATGTTATGGTTGTAAATGTAGCGATCGTTTTGTGTTGGTTGCACCTAGATTCAACGTCTACGTGATCAATTGATCGTAACATTACAATTCTCTCCCAGGGGATATATATATTAGCACACAAACACGTAGATACATATACATACTAGTAGACCTAAGTAGAGGCTACTAATGCCAAAGGTCAACTGCACCTCTTTAGATATCATCGTAGTCTCAACCTACTACAAGAGGTCACTTAAATTCCGGCGCCACATTACCGGTGTCAATTGCGGGCGTCGGTATATGTGTATGTATGTATGGAGGGAGCTAAAGTTTTTTTAAAAACTTGATTTTCAAATTTCCGACGTATGTTCCGGCACCTGTTTTGATGTCAACGCGCATGGACTTTCCGACGCTTGTTCCAACAGCTGTTCCGACGTCTAAGTTGACTTTTGTACCGGCGGCACCTGCAAAAAACAAAACCGCAGGCTTTCTATGCGCATTTCTCTTGTTCTTGCATGTTTTCTCAAGCTCTCTTATTCCCCATCTCTCACAGATCTGGTACGAAACAAGTCGTCGGAAGTGCTAATCTTGCTTGTGGGTTCGCGCATAACACTAAGGTGAGATTTGTTTTCATGTTTACTTGTAGATTTAGGGTTTAGAGGTAAACTTTGTGTTTGTGTGTGCGTTTTTGTAGGCTCCAGGACTTTTACAACAACTTTCATTGCTCAAATAGAACAAATGTGAGTGCTCGAACCTTTAAATGCATATTTTTTTAAATTACTTTGTATATTAATAAAAGAAAATTTCATGCTTTAAACTTTCAATGCTTTAAAAGAAATTATGGTTTGTGATGTGAAATTTCATTTTAAATTATGAAAAAAATTTGTTTTGGTTTATGAAAAAATCTTGTTTTGAAGAAATTTTGTTTTGAATTATGTCGTTTTTGAAATTATTCAATTGATGGGGTTTATGTTTTAGGTTAAGTTTAGGTTATAAGTTAAGTTAGATTAGGTTATCTTATATGTTACGTTATGTTAAGTTGAGCTACGTTGTTAGGTTAGGTTATATGTTAGGTTAAGTTAGGTTATACGTTAGGCTAGGTTTGGTTACGTTAGGTTAGTTTATCTTATACGTTAGGTTATATTAAGTTAAGCTATGTTAGGTTAAGTTATATTAGGTTAGGTTAGGTTAAGCTACGTTAAATTAGGTTAGGTTATCTTATATGTTACGTTAGGTTAAGTTATATTAGGTTATGTTAGGTTAAGCTACGTTAAATTAGGTTAGGTTATCTTATATGTTACGTTAGGTTAAGTTAATCTACATTAGATTTAGCTATGTTAGGTTAGGTTAGGTTAAGCTACGTTTGACAATTCAGCAAGCCATTGAGCTTACCCACAACACATATTAAAAACAACACAATGGCAATCCGTTCATCAATATGGCAAGCCATAAAGTTTACCCACAACACATATGCATTGTGGGCAAGCTCTATGGCTTTCCATATTGCCAACGGCTCGCCATTGTGTTGTTTATATGTCCACGAGCAGTTTTCAAGTCCTAAAATAGCTAAGTAGCCCTGAAAATAACACCATGGTGAGCCGTTTGGCAATACGGCAAGCCATAGAGTATGCCGACAATGCATATGCACTGTGGGCAAGCTCTATGGCTTGACGTATTTCCAAATGGCTCGCCATTGTGTTTTCTATATGTCCACAAGCGATTTTCAAATCCTAAAATAGCTAAGCGGTCCTATAAACAACAGAATGGCAAGCCTTTTGATAATACGGCAAGCCATAGATCTTGCTTACAATGCATATGCCCTAGCCGGGTAGCTCATCCCTCCGGATCGATAATTTTGTTGGTCATTGGAGGTATTGCAACGATGGGGACCCCAACATTTGGCGCCGCTACCGGGGAGGATGGCCTACGTTAGTGTAATTGTGGCATAAACGAATGCGTTCCCTCACTAATTTCACTTGCTTGTGTTTATACTTAGTTTCAGAAAGCTTGGATTGTAAATAAAAGATTCAAGAAACTTCTCTACAAAGGGGATGCTCATTCTTAAGGGCTTATTTGTTCTCCTTGTGCTTTGGCATTGGTCATGGCAAGATGGATCCACTCTACCTGAATCAAATCATGATCTTTTGCAATCTCTTTAGGATAAGGAGGTGCACGTCTACGTCCATGTGACCTCTTCCATGCATCTCTATCCCTTTCTCTAGCTGTGTGGGCTTCCAAGTACATATTGACCCATTTGGCCATGATAGTGGCATTGAGTACACAATAGTTGTTGACTATGACATGAAACTCTCTATCCATAACCAAGAGCGAGCCTTTTCCACTGGGAATGGTTGAGTGCTTCCTAGGATCCTCTTCCTCACTCCATAGACAAGGCAATGATGGATCCACTGTGATGAGATACTGTGAGACATACACAAGCGCCTCTTGCACCACCCAACCTTCTGTCATGCTCGCCTAAAAACATTAAAACCACATTTTTTTATTAGCAACTCCATAGATTATTAATGCTATCTATATTGTATTGATTTTGCATACCTCCGGTTGTGACCTCAATCTAGCAAAATCCTTTATAGTCTTCAAGAATCTCCTCAAGAAGAACATCCATCTAGAGTGAACCACCCCACAAATGGAAGTCTCCTCAACAAGGTGAAGCAATAGGTGTACTTGGCTAACAAGGATTGTACGTGGGAATGCATCCTCAATAGCACACACTGCCTCTACTGCTAGCTAATGGGATATTGGTATGGCTTCCACTTCTATCTCCTTGGAGCTCACAAATATACAAGGCACAAATAATATAGTACATGAAAAAAAATTCCATTGTACATGGCACAACATGATATAGTACTTGAGAAAAAACCATTACCTCACAATCTCACCTACTTTGAATATTGCAACCTTCACCTTAGTGTCTCCATAACCACTAATATTTAAGGGAAGTACAAACTACAAACAATAAAACATCTTAGTGAATGTCAACTTATATATAAGGACACATAGACACCACAAAATGTTATACTCTTACCTGAAGAATTTTATGCCAATCATGGGATTTCAATCCATACAATTGAGTGGAGCCACCCTTTTTGGTTTTTGTGAAAGCACCTTTGAGTGACCGCATATATCCCGTTGGAGTTCGGATGGATGCCATAACTTGCTTTGTCCGCTCTTGGTCTGCCTTTGACAGTATCCACGGTGCTTTTGGGAGAATCATCTTTCCCCGCTCCCCCATGTGGGGCATGTCTGAAGGGGGGAGACGTCTCATGGATCTTAAATCTTCCCTAGCACCCAATGAATCCTTCTTGCCAATTATGTGATCCCATATAGCTTTCCCAACATTTTTGAACACATGCATAGGGTCCAACAAGTGCTGAATTTTCAACGAAGCCCAATAGGGGAGCGACAAGAAGATAGAGTACCTCAACATACCCCTTGGAAACCCATTGGGAGGGGGTGAGGTACGGTGATGCTCCTCCCAATGCTTCGCCCAATCGGCCATGTTCCAATGGAAGGCTTCACTCCATTGATAGGGGGAGCATATCTACGATATGAAGGAGGCAGGAAGCGATGGTTGTTGGGATAGATCACCTTCCCAAGAAGAGGAGGTCTCTTTGTCACAAGGGAAGGGCCACAAGTTGGACACGCACTATGTCTAGATGTTGGTAGTCCTGCCAAGAGGTAAACAAATGTTACACATGAGATGATAAACCTAAAGCAAAGAGTACACTTAACATGTCCATACTTACCAGATACCTCTCCAAATCCTGGGTAATCATGCATGGTCCACATGAGGATGCACTTGATGACGGCTTTGTGGTCTTGTGGTGGCCGTGAAATGTCAATGACATCTATGCCTCTCCATAGATCTTGAAGCTCTTCAATAAGAGGCTGCAGATATACATCCATGTTTTTTACCTTGTGCTTTCTTGGAATGAGAAGTGATAGTAAAATGTTTCCCTTTTTTGTTGCCTCCCAAGGAGGAATATTGTAGTTCACAACCACCATCGGCCAAGTGCTCCACGAAGTGGAGCGGTGCCCAAATGGATTCACTCCATCACTAGCTAACCCAATCCTCAAGTGACGAGGCTCATCCCTGAACTCTGGCCATGTGTTCTCTATGTGCTTCCATGCTGGTGAGTCAGCTGGCACTCTCATAATACCATCTGTGGAGCGATTTTTTGCATGCCAACTCAAAATCTCGCTCGTACCCTTTGATCTAAATATGTGTTGGATGCGAGGGATGAGTGGAAAATGCCTCAAAACGTTACGTGGAATTTTGTTGTTGTGCATTCCTTCTTTGAACCTAGGCTCCCCGCACGATGGACATGTGTCACAATCGGCATGCTCATTACGAAAGAGCACACAATCGTCCACGCAAGCATGAATGCGATCATAATCGATCCCTAATCCTATCACCACTTCGCGTGCTTTTCGTCTATTCTCTAGCATGTGATTTCCAGTTGGCAACATCTTTCCTAGCAACCTATCACAAGAAGAAAGTACATTAAAAGCTAATTTATGCATTCCACAAGCATCCTTCACAATCTGTATACATACCTCAAAAGTGCGTCGACACTTGCATTGCTCCATCCAAACATCACCTGAAGGTTAAAGACTTCGAGAGATGCCCTTAAAATGGAGTAGTAGCATCTCTTATATAGTGCAGTGTGTGCCGAATCAAGTATCTCACTCCTCGTTCTTTCAGAAGCTTCTTCGCATGCGCACTCTGGTTCATGCTCCTCCTCTCATGCAAGGAGATCCTCAACCATTCTATGCAAATGGTCGTCTTCTGCATCCACGTAAGGAGATGGGATGTGGTCACCTGTAGAGGGAGTAGCAGTTGGCTGATTTGATGTGCTTTCTCCCTCTCTAATGGATTCCTAGCGCATGCGCTCTTCCACCCTCCTTTCCCCTCCTCCACCAACCACACGCCAATGAGGGGTGACATCAATAGCCTCTACAATTCGCGGATCGTTTGTTTCCATCCGTGCACGCTTGCGAGGATCGTCCCATAGTCCATAATCTTCTACATGACTTAAGCATATCCATCGAAGGCGAGCAATGGCGTATTTGCACTGCACGCATGGGCATGGTAATCGCTCGGCCAACCACCGTGATCTATCCGGTTCAGTGGACGGGTCAAAATCATCCCAAGCAACCTACATTAATAAACTACATACACTAATTAAAATCAAATTACAAAAAAAAGGTCAATAAAATATAAGCAAAAAGTATAATTTTTTTTTTTTTAACATGCATGGTAATCAAAACTTTTAGTAGCAATGTCATTTTCAAACTACTAGGAATCATTTCATTTTATATACATTTCATCAAAAACATAGTACCAAAAGATATTGAAAATCAAAGGTCATAATGTCAGAACGTGGCCTTCTCTCTGGTTGCACCGAAATTGCAGTGCAGTAATAGGCGCGGTAATAACTACGGTAACTGTCGCGGTAATAGGCGCGGAAAAAGTTTTTTCAAAATTTTTTATAAATAGGGGCACCCGCATGTCTCGCGAAGTTCAAAACCCTAATTTTCAAATTTCATCGTCTTCTTCATAGAAGCGAAAGCAAGAACCTCACAACCTTGAGCTTTTACACCCTTGCTACCTACTCTTCTACTCTCCACCATCTCTGCTCTTCCATCTATACTCTCCTACCCTCTCCCAACAAGCTCTTCAATTCCACAATGTAAGTTTTCTTATTATGTTTCTTGATTTTTACACACTCATACACACACATATACACACACATGCATACACACGCACAAGTTAACACGCATGCAAATACACATACACATGCATATAAACACAAACACACATATGCATACACAAACTCACACATACACATGCATGCACTCATACGCACACACATACATACACACACACACACACGTAGAAACACACATACGCACACACATGCATATGTTAATTTAATTTATGCATTAGTATGTGCATACACTAATTAGTGTGTGATTACACACACTAATAATTAGTGTGTGCATATGCCAATGCGTGAAATAATTAGTGTGTGCATATGCCAATGCGTGAAATAATTAGTGTGTGCATTATTCTAATGCACACACTAATTAGTGTGTGATTACACACACTAATAGTGTGCTTACATACACTACTTAACGTGTTCTTTACACAAACTAATTAGTGTGTGCATTATTCTAATGCACACACTAATTAGTGTAAGTAAAGACACACCAATTAGTGTGTGCACATGTTAAACTTAACACATTTTAATCTTGACATTGGCGACCTAAACTTAACACTAACTTGCAAAACCTAAACTTAACACACTCCTGAGCACAGCTATCGGCCAGGAAATGTCCATGATGTCGAGTAGAAGACAGCTATGGGAGAGAAAGAGGACGAAAGGGCAATGGGTGCGAGGATGTTTACGCGCCAAGTTGAGGCCAGATCCCATCAGACTTCTACGCATTATGGTTTGTGAGGAAAAACGGCTTGGAAAGACAAATATGTAAGTAAAAATATTAGTTTTATTGTAAAAAACCTAATGTTTTTCATTTAATTAATTGGTTGCTGTTTTTTTGTCAGTATAATATTACCATGAGTCGCCTGACCAGAGATGTGCAGAGATATAAGAGATAACCATACCGAGTATCAAACTTGGTGTTAATTGTTTGAAAATCAAATGATCTCTCGAGAGGAGTTCGAAAATGCGTGCAGAACTCTGCAACATGTAAGTTTAATCTTATTTAAATTATCAAAATGTTGATTTTATATCAAATATTAAATAACAAAGTGTTAATTGTTTATTTTTCTGGTTTTGCAGAGTCAAGGAGTTCCACGTGAAATGCCACCCTCTCCCCCATGAGAAAATTGCACACACGCATCAGCTTTTTGGCCATGATCATCCTCTATTTTGTATACGCGGGCTTTTTTTGCCCTCTTTATGTAAATGCAATTACCTATCATTTTTTTGGCTCAATGTATTGTCCAATTGTATTTCCACTTATGTAAATAAAATTATCAATCATTTTTTTGGCTCAATGTATTGTCCAATTGTAGTTTTCTCACTTGATATTTTGTTGTAATTAAATTTCTTGTAATTAATAATAATTTTGAAAAATATTTTAAATAAATAAAAAAATAGATGACCTTATGGATGGTCCTGCAAAGGATCATCCAAACGGTCATCTATTTTTTTATCATAAACCAGTACTCGGTAATGCTGCGACAATAGTCTTCGCGGTAATATGTGTGAAAATGCTTGCAGTAATAAACGCGGTAATACGTGCGAAAATATAGTCGTAGACATTACTGCAAGTCCATTACCGCGGTCATTGCCGCAATCATTTTCGCTTACGAGAAATTTCACAATACAATTTTATTTGTTTTTGTGCGGTAATGCCTGCGATAATACCACGCATATGTTATAGTGGATGGTAATGGACGCGGTAATGACCGCGGTAATAATAGCGGTAATAACAGTGGATATAGTCGCGGTAATACTTTAAACAAAAAAAAAACCCCCCGCCCTCCTCTCTCTTGTTTCTCTCATTGAATTTACACCTTCTCTCTACAAAACACGGTAAAATAACGCGGTAAACACTTGGAGATTTATATAGTGCAGCTATTCCTTTTCATCGAGAAGCTCAAGTCTTTACATGTACCTTAGCTCAGGATGTTTTGTGGAAAATTAAGACTATAACCGTGAAACTAAGAGTAGAGTGTCCACAGAAGAAATTGCAAACCAAAGGAGACCTTTAGAGACCATGGCGGAAGAAGTGCTAGACACTTACTCCCACTCGATTTTCGAGATGTCTTCTCTTTTTACTCAATTAGAAATGGCCGGAACCTCACTCAAGTTCAAGTACATTCTGACCTTTTTTAAGACTAACAGGTACGATGCCCAAATTTATCTGGATCTTAACAAGAAGTTGTTAGGGTTTAAACCTACTTACATCCCATGCCTATGTGAACTATCCCTCATGGTGCTAATCTCACATAATTGTTGGAAAAATGCCTACACCTAACACTTCGTTTATATGCCACATGGAGCATACACTTGTCCTAAATCTTCTCATGCACCAACACCTAAACACATATGTGGATGCACTAGCATCTGCCACTTCTACTACTTGCATGTATCACTCCATCTATAAATGGAGTTCCACTATACAAATTTAATCTACTGCATCCTTTTGGATAGTATTATTAAGTGTCTCTTGATGATATTATAATCTAATGCATCCTTTTGTGTAGTATTATTAAGTGTCATTTTAAGTGTTAATTTAGGTTAGGATAGGTTGATTATTATTATGAATGCAAGCAATAATTATCCGCCATGATTAGTTGAGCCTTACAAGTGGTATCAGAGCATTATTGTGAGCCTCACTGTAATGATTATTAGCATTATTACTCATTGTAAACATATTACTTTTGAGGTGTCGATTTTAAAAATAATTAGATGTCTTTATGTTAAGTGTAAAAGCTAAGCCTCATATTCTTAATACATAACCATCAAATTTTAAATAAAACTAAAAGTCTTTTATCCTCACAGTCCAGGGGAGGGGAGACTGCACATCTGGACCGTACATCTACTGGCGGTTAAAACCCAGAATATGCTGCTGCGGATTGTCAACCTGCACTGCACTGATGCACTGTACCGTAGTGCAAGCCTGCAGTTCATTCTCTTGCTGACACATCAGCAGATAGAACCCCCCTATCACTCTGATGATGACACATTAGCACTCATAATTAAGAGGCTTTTGGCAAATCATGGATTGCTTGACAAGTCAGCATCCAGAACGTCAAATTTTGCGGGATCTGGCTGGGAAAGGTCGTCCAATGACCTTTCCCACGTAATATTCGCTCCCTCACGGCTCTCGACCTCCGTCGATCACCATGGGGTCACACATATTATGAGGAAAGGTCACTAGACAACCTTTCCCTACCCCTTACCCACCTTGAAATGGCACCATCGTCCCAAGTGGTGTTGCATTGTTGAAACCCACTGAGTCATCGAAAGGCACTAATTGCTTGCCCATTAGCATGCACGGGATGAAGCACCAACAAAAGCACTCGTCATCATCTTGCAAGGCTCTTCACTCCAAAATGATCTAGTGAAGCTGGCCGCCTCACTATACCAATCGGCTACTTCCTTCGAGTCCCACCGCTTGTCATTGCAGCTGCCTATCAGCTTGCATTATACTCGTGACTCGGGGGGTTCACTATGTGTAAAACTACCATATCATGTGCGTTTAAGACATGTTTGTAAAACCCTTTATCTGTGAACTTTGTTAAGAATATAATGTACCCTTTTCTTTTACAATTTGTAAGTTTTTTTCAAATTTGAAAAAATAATGCCTTCTGTATATATATTTCTGTAAGTTTCAAGAACTTTAAATACCCTTCTGTTGAACTTACGTGATAGGTTACATTTTTATTAGGTGACCTCCCCGGGACTTGCGAGGTCCCATTCCTTGCAGAGCTTTTCCCAAGGAATGGAGAGTTAACAAATTTGTAATGTACTGCTCCTTCTCCGCGTTCAGGGTGCCTCTCTCCAACCAGGATTTAATATTTATGTAATTACCAAAACATTTGTGTGATCACAAGGTCTTTTTGACATATTTACATAATCACAGTTAACATGATCATAAATAAGCTGGTTCAAAGCAACTTGGAAACCCACAAAAAGCCCACCGGAATTTTGCAGTTTCCCTACGGGCCCGCCGGGAAACCCCTAAAGCCTGGTGGGCTACAACTTAATATATACAGGGACCGCTTGGTGTTATATATATATATATATATATATATATATATATATATATATATATATATATATATATATATATATATATATATATATATATATATATATATATATATATATATATATATATATAGAGAGAGAGAGAGAGAGAGAGAGAGAGAGAGAGAGAGAGATCAATGACTACCTTTGTTGTGGGAGCTACCTAGTGTCTCCACAATCATAATGACTACTTGCACACAAAAAATAAACATCATTTGATACACTTACAACCACAAATATCTCGTAGATGCGTTAGCACACATGCTCTAGTTCACGAGGAATGTTTGGCATTGTTGTGTAGCTCTCTCCGAGCCAATCGTGATGGTGCAATTGAATCTCCAATGCGATGAGCAAACAAGAAGTAGCATCAAGATGAAGTTTACACTCTTTCTCTTTCTCTCTCACACACGGTCAATGACAACTTAAAACTTTGATTATGACTAAGTTCTCTTTACAAAATGACCGAGGTACCTTATATATTAGGGCTACCATAGGTTAAATCAAAATAGAGTTCAAGGGGTCAAATGGATTTGTATTTACAATCTGGAAGTGCCATTGCACCCCGGCTTCTACAACTAGAATAACTACTCATTATAAATGATGTTTTTAACCATAATCCGCATCATATAAAAAAATAAGACTTTGGTATGGAAATTGAGTTATGTCGTGTTGTTGACCAATGGGTCAACACTCCCCCCCCCCCGCCCCCCCCTCCCAATTCATTTCGTCCCTGACATGACTTCATTGTCAATGTTGGTGGGGTCTTTGTTGTTGTTTTGCTTTCTTGTGCTTTATGCCCTTCACATCCAAACCCCGAGTGGCAACATCTGTTGTTGTCATTATAGGGCTATTTCCATATCTAAATTCAGAAAGAAGACAATCTCATTCATCTTGACTCTTATTATCATGGATAGATAAAGCTTTATTATCATGGATAGATCTACCAATTTTGAGTATTTCTCATTCTCAAAAACAACTTCTACAATATGTAGAATTGAATGATCGGCTTTCAGAGCTTATAAACCAATGACAACTTTGTAAGGATTCTGTAGAAACTGTCCAGCTAAACCTTCAACTTGTTTAGGCCAAGTGATACTCCAATACTAAGTCTTTTTGTCAGGCCGAATCTGGGAGATAATTTTTTTAACTTGAGACTCAAAACCCATGTTTGCTAGGGGCTTGTTAATTATTTGCCTTCTTCGCATCACTTGTGCCGACATTTTTCTCCATTGCTTTCAATTTAATACTGAAGACATAAGAACTAGATGTTCAATATTTTTTTAAATCTTTTCAATATATATTAGAAAACAATCACTTAGAAAGCAATCAAATCTACACAATAGGAGATTTGCAATGCACTCTACTCAATTCCACGTATCGACCACATATGTTTTGAGCGAAAATACACATTGCAATGCACTCTCTACATGGCAATATTATGGATGCAAAAAAAAAATGAAATTGTCGATGCAATTATCAATATAATGATTAGTTATACATTCTCTACGATTTGAAAACAATAAGACACAACTATTTTCACATGCTACAAAGAATCATCAACATTACATTGAAATGATGATAATTATTTGCAAAATACACATGAAAGCAATAATGTTGATGATTGACCATCTCATGCACTAACAATCTTTTATAATACATAATGCACTCCCTATATAAACCAGTGCATAAAAAAAGGCAATGAAATCTTCAATACACTTACACAAATGCGATACAAAGAATAAGTACTACATCTCCTAGAGTAACCCTTCCGGTGAGTCACATTATATGTCCATATAAATGAACTAAGATACCTCATAATTAATTGGCAAGCATTATGCATAGAAATGCACAACTCCTGCGTAGAAACACGAGCTATCTCTCTGTGATTAAAGGGGAGTTCATACTAAATCAATATTGGAACAAAATGAAGTAAAGTTGAGAGAGTCTTACCTAACCAAACATTCTTTCCTACTTCAGACAATATATCATCAAACAATTCCTTCCTATTAATTCAAACTTAAGAAAATAACAAGCTCAAATGATGTAGTCTCCGAGTGACCCAATATTTTTAGGTCAATGTTTCCTTCCTAATTGCTCGTGATGCAACAAACATTAAATATCCAAAAAATTTTCCTACCTTCTCATGAGTGATGTCATTGCTTTGCGAGAAGATTGGTACTTCTTCATTCATAGAGGCTTTTCCTTTGCCATTTCCATCACTCGTTCCAGTCTCATGATCATGCAAACCACCAAATTAATGAGTTCTCTTAGGTATCATTCTCACTACTAATTAATTAATTGACTTGAGAAATTGTAAGTTAATTGTGTAAGGAAAGAGATGGAAGTAAGGCAAGTGAGCAAAAATGTTATAATATCAATAACATATGGTCATGTCACACATTACTTAAACATATAGTGTGCTTAATCTTGTCATATACTTATGATAAATGTATACTATTACTCATACACTAATCTCATTTTTCCATATTCATGGACGCCCAAGGCGTATCCTCACCAAGTTTGAATATGCATTCACAAAATTTAGCTTATAAATTACACTATCATCTTATACAGATATTTGATTATTTTGTTTTAAAATCCATCTCTTCAAATTTTAATGTAAAATTAACGAAATGCATGTGTATACCAAGACAAAGAAGTGCATATAGAGGACCACAACCTTGATCGCATAAGTACAACTCTTGCTTTGAATTGATACCATCTTGCATGCATATTATCCATTTGTGTGCTAATCACATGATTAGTTTTATAGATTTACTTGAAGCACAATCCATCATGTTGGTTGGATAAATTTTTCAACAAGATTGGCTTAATTTCTACAAGCATCTATATCACATTGATGAATAATTTGAGCGTATGATCAACAAAAATGATTATCTAATCAAGCAATCAGATCATTATCATTAATCCATAGAGTATATGTAGAGAATTTACCAAAGAATAGGTGTAATCCTTTTCGATTCCCAGCTAAATATAAGTACATGATAAGAATATAGCATTGATGGTATTGTAACAATTAAAAAGGATTCCAATCGAATGAGAGAAGAGAGTGAAGATAGCTTGATTAAGCATAAGAAAAGAATAAATTCCATTACCTAATTGTTCTTTGGAGTTAATGATCTCTCAAACCTTTGATGGAGTAATCATCAAGGGTTATTAGCCACAACAGGAGAGCTTCCTTCTTCCAAGTGTGTGTCCAAAATGAGTGAGAGAAGGTCCCTTTTATAGAGTTTTGGTGCTTCCTTGCCTCCCAAGCTTGCCCATACCTTCCTAGGGCACCACCTATTGATATTACAAGTTGGAGAGGTGTCCTAACCTCCATTGCTTTCCCAAGAAAGGTCAAAAGTACCCATTCCCTAAGCCTTCCATCCCAATTTTGGGTGCTACACCTCATGTAACACCATGTTTAGAGCCAATCTTTTCAAAAGAGATGGGTCCATGGTCATGGGTCATTCTATGGGCATACATGGAAATGCATACACATGCACATACATGCCCATGCACATGCATACACGTTACTACCTTAGAATTGTGACTTAATTCCATTAACATGAGGATAATGATTAATTGACTAGAGTGAGAATAGCTTATCAAAATTCAATTTTGAAAGATGATTCTAAAAGACGAGTAGGTGTAAGATGCACACACTTGCTATATTTAGCATGTTTTAGACCAGATAGCTATTTTTATGGAAATTCAGTGTGGGGTAGATTTAGATAAGATGATCGCATCTAGCTAGGTGCAAACACCTCAAAACTCACTATTTTTTTTATGAAAGTGACAAAAAGTAAAAATTTTTAGTTTTGAAAATCTTATATTAATAGATACATCGGTAACTCATCAAAGGTGAAAAATTGCTAAAAATAGAAACTTTCTATAGATGAATAAAATCATTCTTGTAGATGTATTTTTTAAAATTTTTGCATGCAGTAGACCCCTCTACTAGGGTGGTGGAGACCTTACATCAGACTCCGGTTCAGACTCAAAACCAAATGAGATAGCATACATTGGTTTGAAACGATTTCAAATGTTGCTTATGGGGGCCTAGAGAATAATTGTTAGAAGCTGGACACACCCCACGACAACTAACTACTCGGAGGATTATTATTTTTGTAATTATTCATTCATTGAGGAAAACCCGATTTTTCATCTTGTAAATATTGGGACTTACATAAATTTCCAGATTGTATCCCAGTTTTGATAGTTAGATTGAGTAGATGGTTGATTTTGGAACTTTAGGGTTTGAGAAATTGTAAGGTATATATACCACTTTTTGACCTTAATGAAAGGACCTTTTTTTCATTTTTAAAAAACAAGTTTTTGAAGTCTGTGAGTGAGTGTACTGTGTACGAGAGAGAGTGTGAGCTTCATCTTGACCCTACATGTGCTCCGGTGGTCGGAATCGAGTGCGAAGAAGTGCAGCGTGTTGTCCCCGACGAGAGCTACGCGCCGATACCTACATTGCGCGCGTACGGTCCGGTTTTGCGAGTTCCTTCTACGAGCTTCATCAGGTGTCTGGGCGAGCATACATTGTCCGATTTTGCATTGCAGCATATCCACGCGTTCACATTGAATAGAACTACACATTAGGAACTTTAGATTTCGAAAACGAAGACCTGCAGATTTCGGCCAGACATCCTACGTGTTTTTGCACCAGGTGTTTTGGGTTGGGATTTTGGTTCATAGACCTTAGGGAGAGTGACCTATTGGTATTAGTAGGGTCTCCTTCAAGTTCTATGGTGTTTCGAGACTGTTTGATGGGTGTTCGGCTCTAGAAAGCGTTGTAGGAAGTTCTCTCTTATGTACTCTTGAACGCAGTGACTTAGACAATTGGTAGAGACCTCTGTAGGAATTAGTTAGGAGTCGGTCGAGTGTAGGTTGACACCTTATGCTTGCTTCCACGCGCTTGCAGGTCGAGCTTCGTCCTTAGCTGACATTATATGTTAGGTGAGTTCTCGCTGTGCTGACGTTCGTCGCGGCGTATCCGTCCAACATTGGCGCCGCTACCGGGGACGAAAACCTTACGTAGGTGACCGAGACTAATCCTTGAGGATTGGGATTTTTGGCTTGCCAAGAGTCTTATTTTACATTTAGACAGGATGAGAGGGTGGAGGACTCTCTAGTTCTTAGAGGGAGTCTGGGAAGCGTGTGTCTAGCCTAGATCCTTCGACTTAGGTAGTTTAGGTAGACCAAGATAGTTTTAGGTAGTAGTCGAGTTCTTGAGTAGGAGTTGGAGTGGTAGAAGCGGTGAGAGGAGAGCTTGAGAGTCCGAAGAGGCCAAAAAGCAACCAAAAACACCATTATCACCATTTCACATGATAAGTAGGAGTAGAGTAAGTAGGACATCATGATTCAGGATCTAGAGCATTTCATGCATGTACACTTGCTTGGTAAAGTCATCACAAGTTTGTAAAAGACGCAAAAGTGTGTTTGAAAGCCTAATTGAAGTCCAAAAGTTACTGTGAGTGTTTTTGATAGATCTATAGAGCATCAAGAGCATTCCTGCCAGAAAAAAATTTAATTTTAAGCCAGGAGACATCCTACGCGTAGGATGTCTACAGGCTATTCTGGGAGGAATTTTGGGATTTTGAGTTGACCAGTGTGTTCAGAAGGTGGGGTTTACCCTAATTTCAACTGGAAAGTGAAAATTTGACCATATCTTGACAGGATAAGGCCAGATAGACTGAAATTGCCAGACATCCTATCCAACATGTACCAAAGCATTATTTTGAGACCAAAACCCTAAGATGGCTGCATGAGCATGTCTTGCATGATATATTGAGTGACTGAAAGGGGTTTCATTTCATTTGGGTGAGAAAATTGGGTTCAAAGCGGACTTTAGCACTTTTGACTAAAAAAGGCAAGAACAGCTAAAATTTGGGACTTTTGAAATCCAAACCAAAATCTAAGCATACCACTGGGTTACTGACATCAAGGGGAAGCTGTGGGACAAGTCTGGGGTCAAACAGGCCAAAAAGACATCCTACACGTAGGATGTCTTCTGAGTGATTTTGGACTCCAAACCAAATTTTGAGTATACCAAAGTGATTAGCAACTCAAGGGGAGCCTGGGCTTTGAGTTTGAAGCCATTCTGATGAAAAAGACATCCTATGCGTAGGATGTCTAAAGCAAGAAATTGAAGCCAGACTTTGACAGTGAGCATAGCAAGGTGTTGTATAGCCTAATGCAAGCCTCCTAGTCAATTTTGGTCCAAATTGGAGTTGATTAGACTGATCAATATCAGCAATAGGCTGTCGGAACAGATTTTTGACTCATTGACTAGCTAATAGGTGTCCAAATGAAAAAGTAAAAACAGTTGTGCGCTCAACACATCAAAGGGAAACCATAGTGCAAAAATCCAGGCAAAACAAAGCAGGAGACATCCTACGCGTAGGATGTCTATTGGGGCATACTGCAAAGAAAATTTGACTGGGCATAGACAGTGAGATTCCATTTGGCTTAAGGGTTCCGGAACTTCTTTCATAAGTGAATTTGGACCTTGTTTTCCCATTTGATGGAGCAAAGACTGAATTCAGACTCTTTCGCGTAAATTGACCAACATCTGAGGGAAGTACAGTTTCAGATTAGCAGACCTAATCCAGAATATTAGCAGTGTATAAAATACAGTAGTGGTTGAGATTAACTCTCCAGTTATACCAATCATTACTAAGATAACCTCTAACAGATAAATGCTTTGATTCGATTGCCGAAATTAAAACGATTGTGTACATGTAAATTCAGCAACAAAGCAAGAAGTTGTGCAGAAACTGATCCTTTGCCAGGTGAGTGGTTGGATTTGTGATAAATTGCATTGATAAGTTTGATGAATTTAAGATCAAGAAGATACATTATTAGAGACCAGAAGGTGGCAGGTGACCAAGGTAGCTTAGTGTCCACCGAAGAGAGTGTAACTCAGGCAAGGCTAGATCCACTAGCACCAATTATTGAGGAAGGTAGTGATACTGACACTTCGTCAGACAAATCTTTCTTCATGATGGGTAGTCAACAGCCAGGAGGTTTCACCTATGATGGACCTATGCCAGGAGGAAGCACCTCCCAAAATCCTTTGAATGATTCCAAGCTAACTGTGATCTTCTTAGAGGGAACAAACTCGAGGGGAGGCCTAGTCTATTTTGACTATCGAGGACGCAAGTGCATTTGTATCGAGGAGAGGCCAGCTCAAGATTGGAGATAATTCGAGTCTATGATGATGGAGATAGATTCCGAGACAAAAAGGGGAACCACTATCTGATAGTTAGTAACCCTGAAGATAACAATAGATATGGAGATAACGTGGCGAAAGGGAAAATGGTTTCAGAAACTCAAGAACCGCCACCAAACATTGATCGGCATGGAGCTATTTTTATGTATGATAAGAAAACAACCAGGGTTCCAAATTATAACAAAAACGTGGGAATTTACAAGCATGAGAGTGAGGGTATAGTCCCTTACTTTCACAGCAAAGAACCATATGTAAACGAATGAAGCAAAGACAAGGTTCTTTACTTATTCTCTTATGAAACTGCTACGGAGAAGGGTATAGTTTTTGTTGATAGATACGGGCGAGAATACCAATGTATTCTCCCAGAGGAGGTAGAAAGGGCAATAGGTCCAGGAGCATCAGCATATGCCCCTAAGGAAGTGCCAAGAGCCACCTACACCCCAAGCAAGTCAATGAATCCTTTTTCAAATGAGTATGACGCTACCTCACATTCCACCCGACCGCAAGCATTCAACAACCCAGACCAACCGGCAAACCAGCCATCATTGCAGGTATGGCTTTGACAGAGTGCAACAATGGAACAAGACCGAAACCGAGATGGTTATCAAGCCGCACGAGGGCTAAGGGATTTGCAAGAACCACCACTCTATTCAAGGTATCAAGGAGAGAGTCAGCCAAAGACTATTATGGCTTAGGAGCACCACTGGGAGAGGAACCAGCCTATTACAGAATACCTGAGGAGGTATTACGATTAGGACGGGGAGATCCAATGATGAGGTTTGTAGATCATCGGAGAATTAGGCCTTCTCAAGTGCAAAAATGGGTAAACAAGAAATACACAGGAAGCAGAGACCCAAGAGATCATGTAGCAGCGTTGTGCGTGTAATTAGAGCCGAAGAGGTGTTAGATTTTCCTACCCAATTTGCAGGGTTTGGACTAACCCTAGAGGACGATGCTGCCACTTGGTTTGACTCTGTAGAGCGTAGAGACTTTGAGTCCATGGAGGAAGTGTTTGACGAGTTTATCAAGGAATTCTCACAAAGGGGAATAGCTCATAATACCGTCTCACAGATCCATAAATTCAAACAGAAAGATGGAGAATCTGTACGAAAGGCAGCCCTAAGACTAAAAAGATATGCGAAGTTCTGTCCTATTGAAGAACTGCCAACTCAGTCCAGACTTATGCTAATATTCATCCAAGCACTAAGGAATGCGGATCTCCAGAAAGACTTACATATGAAGAGGAGCACGACGTTGAATGAATTGACCAAGGAGGCTCTTTACCTTGTGGACAATTGTGCGGTCTACAAAGAGGGAGAGTTCAAGGACCTTGATGACGATTCGTCTTCACAACAAAGTGGAAGCAAGTCTTCTAAGACAGCACCGAAAGGAGAAGTAGCTGTAAACCAGGAGTAGCTTGTAGATGAAGTGCTAAAAAAGATCAACTTGTACGCCAAACCCCAGGCTAAACAGCCCAAGTGGTGTGCTATTGAACAAAAATGGACAAACCATGGGACCGAGGAATGTTATTATAACAAGGGGTATGTGAGAGAGAGACCTTACGCTCCCCAAGCTCCGATAGCTTCTCCTCAAGTTCCACCGATGCCTAGATATCAAGCAGGCAACCTACCAGGACCTATAGGTGTAGAAAAACCACAACCGGTGTTGGGGCAACAACCACCCCTACCAGGATTACGACCAGTCGGTATAAGATACACACCAATAGTAACTGAATCAGAGGATAAGGCTTTGGTGCCTATGCATGCATATTATGAAGATCCCAATGGATATGCGGCAAACCCTGTCTATTATCCACCGGAAGAACCCTCGACACCAGAACCATGGATCATGATAGGAAATACAGGACCACCAACCGCTGCACAGGCAGCAGGAGAAGGAAGATATAGCTTAGATGAACGCTGATGTTCATAGCCAATGGGGGCATGGGAGGACAGAGACATGCTTACCAACAAAGAGGATCTCAAGGAGCACCTCAACAACCCAAGGGACCTTGCTACAAGTGTGGTGGAGACCATTGGCTGAGGGACTGTCCTCATGATGAAATCATTAGGGTCAATGCGTATTGCCCAGAATGTGGAATTACTCATTTGATTCCCGATTGTCCTAAAAACCCGAGCAAAGGAGCAAAAACAACCTTGAACATGCTAGAAATAGTACCTTCTAGTGGAGGATCGGAAAATGAAACAATCATACCCATCCAGGCGGTACCACGAGCCCAAGCTCAAGGAAGGACGAACGAACCCATAGTTGAAGAACCAAAAACCGACGCCCAAAGTTCAGAAACAAGAAATCAGAGAAGCACTTGGAAAGCTAGAAAGGCGCGTAGGAAAGCAAGGAAAGAGCGAGAACAAACAGCTCTATCCGAGTAGTTAAAATATACAAAGGAGAGATTAGAGTGGTTAGAGGATCTAGCTAGCTTAAGCTCACACACCACAGCAACCATAGCACCCAAGAAAATAGCAAAGCCCAAAAGTGCAGGATCAGGAGGATCTGTACTGGCTGACAAGGTAAATGAGCAATTGGATGCACTTCTAAAAGCTTATGAAGCTCGACTAAAAAAGAACCAAACCCAGGAGCAAAGGTGGATGACTTATCCATATGCATAAATAGAAAAACAAAGGTTGGAAATGTGTAAAAAGATGATCGAAACAACTCAATCATTGATGGAAGACCCACTGGGTAAACCTGCAAATTGGGATGAGGCACCAGCTCCAACCCCTATCCAACCAACTTTAGAGGAACATGTGGAAACAAAGGAAAGAATCACTAATGCCTACGAGTTCAGAGGAGAGCCTATCATAGTGCCAAATACCACAGATGGGACAAGTGATGGGTTCCAGCCTAAAATATTGGTAGAAATGGGTAAGGACTGTGACGGTCTAGACGATTTGTGGAAGCAAATCCGTGAGGCCAACGAGGCTAATAGGATGAGTAACCACGTGAATAGCATGAGAAAAGAAAAGAATGTGATCTTACCTCCTATTGAAGAATTTGAGGCGAGATCACAAATGAACTTTGAGATACATTCACAAGGGGTAGACCAAGGATCAATTAGTTCGGGGCACAGCCAACCAGACTCGCTGAGAACTTTACCCTCTTACCTAGGAGAGTATGAAGCTAAGTCGGAAGTGAGAGCAATCCCATCTCAAAGACTTTCTTCTAACAAAGTGATGGATTCGCAAGGATTGATTGAGTTGTTGTCCACCCCGATGGCATGCACAATCACATTAGCAAAACTCCTAAGGTTAAGACCAAACATGTGGACCACAATAGGTAAATGCCTAGAAAAATTTGGAGTGAAAGACCCCACCTTGAGGCTTCAGGAAGGGATCAAAGAGTTGGACAGGCCTCAACTAAACACTAGGCCAGTACCATTGAACAAGGTTGGAGAGTACTGTGAGGGAGAAGATGGAAACACCACGCTACCAGTAGAATTCCAAGGAGTAGTTTCCAAAGCTATTCTTGACAGTGGAGCGGGAGTTGCTATCGCTACTAAGAAAATCTGGAAAAAATGGGGAAAACCAGCTTTGAGGGCTACTAGAATGAAACTACAGTTGGCAGATGGGTTCATGGAGAAGCCTCTAGGACTCTTAGAGAAAGTGATTTTCACTTCGTGTGGAATCGAGTATGAGCATACATTTGCAATAGTCGATTTTGACAAAAAGAACAATTATGAGATCATCTTGGGACGACCATTCATGCGACAATTGAAGATGGTCCAAGATTGGGGTTATGACCACATATACCTCAGACATGGCGAGACAACAACTAAAATACACTTGAAAGACCATAATTACAAAGATGTGAACCAAACACATGTGGAAGAGTTTGATTCAGCTACAGTAGCAGGATCAGAACTCCCAGCATAGTTAGGGCAACCAAAAGAGCTATGGATGTGCGGAGCTTCACATTGTGGAAGCTTAAGAAGAGAGGAATGCATCTTAGAGAGAGCGATAGAGGACAAGGAGTATATTCCGGAACCTTTCCCCAAAGATGCCTTGGAACCTCTAGAATGGGAACACATACTAGCAACATTGGATGTCTGTACCATTACAGATAGTCCAACAACAAAATTTTGCGATAAGGATGGCTATGATGTGTTACCCTATTACATGGTAAGAATTATACCAGGAGAAAAAGAGACGGTAGAACCACTAGAACAAGAAGACTTTTACAACTCCTCTGAACATTTGGAAGTAAATGACGATGCAGATAATGAGTGTTCAGATACCTCAAGTGAGCGTGGAAATGAAACCGAGAATGCCAAGTTTTATGATTTTGCTAATCAACACCCTAGACGCCAGGAACGCTATAGGAGGAAACGAGCATTAAACAACACGAGAGAGAACCTGATGCCCAAGACAAAAGGTAAAACTCGCTATTTGATGCTTGTAAAAGTAGAAGATTGTGTTAAAAATCAAATATCAGGAAGATTCTCAAAAGATTGAAAAGAAAAAACGCGAGAGGAAATAAAACAGGTATGAAAAGCTAAAACCGAAACAAAATCACAAAAATCTCAAAATTCAAAAAAAGAAACAACAAAAGACCAAGAGTGGACCAAATTGGAGCGTAAACAGAAATACCAAGAAGTGAAACGGTCTTTACGTGAGATATGGACTACTGAAGAAGATAGTGATGGTAAAGGGGAGTCAGAAAAGGAAAACATGATTGTACCATCACACTATCAGAAATTTACTATCCAGGGCAGAAAAATCATCATGACACCACCAGTCAGGGAAAAAACCAACCAAGAATCTTACGATGGGCCAGAAAATGCAAAAAAGATAGACCTTGCAGAACCAAGTGAAAAGCCTCAGCCGGTCTATATAGCCAACGATTTAGAGCCTGAAGAGGAAGAACAACTAACAAAACTTCTCAAGAAGTATAAAGATGTATTTGCTTGGTCCTATAAATACCTCAAAGGAGTTGATCCATCGATATGCCAACATACAATTCTTTTGAAATCGGATGCAAAACCTAGCAAACAACGTCCTTATACATATAATGACACCTTTGCTAAACAAATCAAAGAGGAGATTGATAAACTGATGGAAGCTGAATTCATCTATGAGATTGAACATACAGATTGGGTGTCACCCATTGTGGTAGTTCCCAAAAAGAATGAAAAACTGCGAGTGTGTGTAAACCTAAATGCAGCCACCATAAGGGATAATTATCCCTTGCTAATCACAGAACATGTACTTGAGCGAGTGGCCGGGAAACGGGCTTATTTATTTCTGGATGGGTTTTTAGGATACAACCAACTGGCAATAGCAAGGGAGGATCAACACAAAATAGCGTTTGCCACAGAATGGGGGATTTATGGGTATCGAGTTATGCCATTTGGCTTAACTAATGCCCCAGCCACTTTCCAAAGGTTAATGATGCACGCATTCAAGAAATACCTAAGAATATTCTTAGAAATTTACATGGATGATCTTTGTGTACACTCTCTTCTACGAGAGGAACATATTGACCATTTGCAAAAGGTCTTTGAAAAATGCAGGACATATCGAATCTTTCTTAACCCCGAAAAGTATGTATTCATGGTTAAGCAAGGCCGCATTTTAGGACACATTGTCTCAAGAAATGGCATAACCACAGACCTAGACAAAGTCAAAGTCATTGTAGACCAACCCAGGCCTACTAATGCGAAACAAGTGCAATCCTTCATGGGACATTGCGGATATTATCGAAGATTCATATACATGTATGCGGTTATCGCACAACCTCTGTATCGTTTGCTAGTCAATTTTGATTGGACCGAGGAGTGTGAAACTTCATTCCAAAAGCTGAAGGAAAACCTTATATCAACACCTGTACTGAAGGCACCAGATTGGGAAAAGATATTCCATGTTCACATTGATGCTTCTGCATATGCCATTGGAAGTATTCTGGCTCAACCTGGAGACGGAACAATGGATTTTCTGGTTTGCTATGCGAGCCGACAACTAAAGAGTGCGGAAAAGAACTACACAACCACCGAGCGGGAAGGGTTAGGAATGATTTATGCTGTAAAGAAATTTCGGCATTATTTGCTTGCAAACAAATTTGTGTTCTTCACAGATCATCAAGCTCTTTTGTACCTGGTAAATAAACCATGCAATACAGGGAGAATCGTACGCTGGTTTATTATATTGCTAGAATTTGACTTCACAGTGGTGGTAAAAAAGGGTAAAACACATCTACATGCGGATCATCTTTCAAGGATATACAACGGGGAAGCTCCTGAAGGAGTAGATGATGACATACCAGATGCTTATCTTTTCAATATTGAAATGGTACCCAAATGGTCTCAGGAAATTGTTAGCATTCTTTCATGGGGAAGTGGGTTTGATAATACGGAATACAGATTCAAACAACAAACAATTCGACAAACAAAAACTTCCAGTTGATAGCAGGATGGCTGTATCATCTTGGATCGGACCAAATCCTACGATTATGTATAAATCCGGAAGAATTCGAGTGCTACCTTGAAGAGGCACATGTCCAGGATTGTGCATTTCATTGTTCAACGGTGAAAACACACCAGAGACTGAAACAGTTAGGGGTTTATTGGCCAACTATGTATGCGGACACACATTCTTATGTTACCAATTGTACTATATGTAGTGCCAAAAGACCAGTGGATCACGCAACTTTGTTTTAGGTAAACATTGCACCTGCATGGAGTTAATATATCATTGACTTCTTAACCACCAGGACGTTCCCTGAGAACATCACAAGAGCACGGAAAAAAGCTATAGAGCTGGGAGCTCGTGACTTTCAGTTAATTGGGAACCAACGTACTCTATAAGCGAGGAAAGCACAATCAACTTAGAATCTGTGCAAGTGAAAGCGAATACCTGCTGATTCTAGAACATGCACATAGCGGAATAAGTGGAGGCCATTTTTCGGGCGATAAGACGACAAAAATTATCTTAACCGTACCGCAGGAATTTGGTGGCCTACATTGCACATGGATGCTGAAGAGTGTGTAAAGCGTTGTGACGCATGTCAACGCACCAAGGTGCCAATAAAAAGAGATGAGATGCCATTACGGCCAATGATGGGAGCAAGAGCATTTGCAAAATGGGGCATTGATTTTGTGGGACCTATATCACCCCCTGCATATCGCACCCATACCCAATATATCATTGTGGCTATGGACTATCTCACAAAATGGGTCGAAGCCAAGGCAACACAAAAAGCTAATACACGCACCACTGCACAATTTTTGTATGAGAATGTTTTTGTACGTTACGGGTTACCAATAGAAATTGTCAATGATCGTGGGACACATTTTCTCAACGAAGTCATTGAATATCTGCTAGAGGAATTCATGGTCATACATAGGAAATCTGCACCATACCATCCACAGGCCAATGGACAAGCTGAGGCCACAAACAAAACACTATGCACGGTTCTCACTAAAATAGTATACTAAAGAGTTCAAAACAGGTGATTACGTACTTGTTTATACTTTGAAGCAGCATGCCAAGAAACTTAAAAAGCGAGGGATGGGACCATTTGTGATTAGTGATCTATCACAAAGTGGAGTTGTCAAGCTTGCTACATTAGCAGGTGAAGAAATGCCAAACTGGATTAGTGGATGTCGAGTGAAGAGATATCATCTACCACTCACACAGGAGATGCTCCAACAAATTCATCAAGGAAAACAAAGAATGAAGGAAATACAGAGAGTGCGAGAGGAAGCTCAAGCAGAAGCACAAGAACGCATTGCAAAAAGAAGACTTCTGCGACAACAACAACAAAGTGGACCACCATTGCGAATCAATGCCATTCGACTGATGAAGTTGGATGAAGAAACAGTGGAGCCAATAATTGCGGTCAAAGTGGGCAGGAATCAAGTTTAATCGGCGGCATTGCTTGATTCGGGAGCTCAAGAAAATTTGATCTCTTACGGAGTATACCAACAACTCAAATTCACGGGTCCACTTCATCCTACTCCTCAAGTGCTGGAAAGTAGCACATCACACCTGTTGAAAACATTGGGATGGACTATATTGCATGTACAGATACATCAATATATTTACCCACACAAATTCTATGTGGTAGAGGATGAAAGCACACAACACCCAATGATGTTGGGTTGTGCAACCTTGGCAAAAAGAGTACAATGTGCAGATAGATTGGAATGCAAAGGCAGTCAAAATTCAACATGCACATGAACAACAGGTGATAGCCTTTGCTCAGCAATACCAGAATGATCAACTACAAGCCATGAAATCACTGGAAAAACAGCCAAAATAAAAAATACCATCAAAGAACAACATGATACCCGAGACCAACAATCAGGTAAAAGCTAACCACGCTAATTACCGACATATGAAGTCACTGGCTGCAATGCAAAGATCTAAGTTACCAAAACAAGGGAAACAAGTATGGATGCGGAAGGATAGAAGTGACATGGCATACAAACAACAATGCAACAAAAGAATTCCAATGAAGCAGATGGTTCAACCAAAAACCAAGGGCATAAAACAGATATGGATCCCAAAGAAAATGCTTAGCCATAATCTCAATGTCACTCGCATTTGGATACCAAAACAAAAGCAAAAGGAACTCCGTTCAGTACAAGCAACAACGGAAGGCAAACAGATGCACTTGAAAAAGGAAAACCGACTTATGTGGATGCCAATCAACAACAAACCAGTGGCAAACAAGGAAGTGCCAAAACATCTACAAAAACCGGCAACAACAAAATACCAATGGAAAGAAAAGGCAATACGGCCCAACCAATTCTCTCCTTAGAAACAGCTATGGCTCTATCAACAGTTTCGGCAAAGCAATTGCCTTTTGCAAAAAAGAAAATTAAACAGAGAGCAGTAGAGTTACAACTGTTACTTGCAAAGAAAACAGGAAACCTTGACGACGAATGCCAATAAGCCTCTTGCTTATTCCCTTCTCTTGCACAGCATTAATTTTTCCATGCATTGACCGAGTATGCATAAAATAGGGCCACATTAATCGGCCAGGCATTAGCACAACTTTTTCTCAACCTATGCACGACACATACTCCGAGGTGATACCTTGTCGTCCGGGAGGACTCCGGCTAGGAAGGGGGGAGGCATTCTCAAATGCGTAACCAATAACAGAAACAACAAAAATGGGCATGATTTTTGACTATTTTAAGGGTTGTTGTTTGATTGTCAAATTTTCTGGTGTAACCCAAGTACATATGCCCTTATACAACATGTATCTACAGGTATATGGGGCCAAACACCAAATCAAGACCCTAGGTGTGTGTATATAAGTAGAAATAGCCATTTTTCGGGCAAAATATTGGTAAAACGGAGAAATCTGGCCATAAAAATTGCATGTGAGTGTATATAATGTTTTGTGGTGATGTTTGTGATTTATTATGATTTTTGGGGATTTTTTGGGTTTGATTTGCTATTTTCCTTTTAATTTTGCTAATTTTCGGCAGAAAAACTTCAAAAATACAAAAAGGAGGTGAAAAACAGTTGTAATGAAAAACAAAAAATATGGGGATGATCAGTGACTATAGGACAACCTATGGTACAGTGGGGGTGCAATTATGAAACTAAAGCGGAAAGTGTGTTTTGGCCAAGTTTTGATCGAAATGCCAAATTTCTGCTAAACAGAGCAAATGGAGTCCAAATCAAGAAATTTTTGAGCCTAAACCGCATCTCGCAAGAAGATAGGAGCACATGTCAAATTTCATGAAAAGTGGTTCAGGGACCTCCATTATAAGAAATTTTCACCTCATTTTTAGCTATTGACTTTGTGGAGAGAGCTTCTGCCACCTAGAGCAGACCGATTTTCCAGCAGCTTCTACGACGTGCACGACTACCCGACGAGCTCCAGATATGAGAGGTAGGCTCACGACCTTGAGCTTTTCGCGCATGTTTGTCATTATGTCACGAAAACTAGCGTCGGGGTCACACACAAAGCGGGCGGTAGAGACCTACAAGTAGAGACGGCGGCCTAACAGCTAACCCGAAAGCAACCAGACTTCATCGAAAGCTTACCCTAGCCTAGGAGACCAGTCCTGGATGTCCAAAGGCAGTAGAAATCTTCGGGAAAAACCCTAATTCCCAGAAACCCACAAGAGGCCACCAAATGGGAAATCGGCGAAACGGCGACCAAATGCTACCAAAATTCATGGGTAGGAGCATCTCGACATGCTCGACAAGTCTATGTGACCTGCATGACCAAAAAGTGACCCGAGATGGCACTAAACTTCAGAAACGGCATCAAACACACAAAGCGTCAAATTGCTCTTGCGGCCAAACCGCAAGCTCGTTTGCCACCAAACTTCACGAGCGGCCTTCCTAGACCATCAACAACCAAGTCCTATGGTAGTAGACCACCACAAATCATCGAAGGTATGTAAACGCAACTATGGGTTCTTCTAGAGCGACAAATTGCCAAATGACGCTCCGGGGAAGCCAAAGTCGACAAAAACCATACGGCAAGGATCCCCAAGGGATCGGGAAGCTATGGAGACCAACATCAAGAAATTTCATCGCCAAAAAGAACTCCAAAAGTCAGAAAACGGCTCGGAGGCTCTGAAGTCCACACAGGGAGTTCTATCCATTTTACTTTTTTGTTGAAATTAGGCTCAAAAGGGACTCAAGGGGACCAAGGGCAAGCACTGGAAGCACCATCCATGAAAAATTCACCAAGAGACATCCTACGCGTAGGATGTCTCAAGGGCACTTCTGGGCACAATCTCCAACATTTTTCATCATGCACATTTTCTGAATGATATTTACAAGCTATCCACCAAGTCTCATCACATTTGGACCAAATTTGATCTCATATGCATGAAAAAACGCAAAGTTAGGGCATAGAGGCAATAATGGGCCATAAACCTACCAAATCTTGTCCAAATCCCATGAAACTTGCACAACACATTCACCAACACATCAAAAACCAATCTGTATGGTTAGAAGCAAAAAATGATGAAATAGACATCCTATGCGTAGGATGTCTATTTGACTTTTTTGAACAACAGGGGATGTTTGATCATTCCAGATCCAATCACCTCATCATCACGAGCTCATATATCAAGTTTGAAGCCATTCTAATCATTTTTGAACCCCAACACTATCAAGATACACTTTTTGAGCCCAAAAACACCACACAGGCCCTTACAAGCATCAATCCTTATCCAAATCCAAATCCAAGAACATGGCCATGTTCCATAGGCCAAGGACTACCCACAGGACAAGTTTCATGTCCTTTTGATGAAAAAGACATCCTACGCGTAGGATGTCTCCATCATAAATTTAGCCTTCTGTGCAAAGAGTGACATCATGGGAGCCAATACCATGGTGCAATGAGCCCATATACCAATTTTCAACCCATTTGGACATCAATTGCTACCTATGATGGACTTTCTCCCCAAATTGTGACCTAAAGCCTGAATCAGCCCAAAAATCCACTTTTTGTTGACCAAATCCAAATCCAAGCATATAGCCATGTTCCATGAGCCATACACTACCAGCATGGCAAGTATGAACCAATTCTGATGAAAAAGACATCCTATGCGTAGGATGTCTAGATGAAAATTTTTGGCCAGATTTTCACTGTGAGCACATGCACAGCTTCACAAGTTCCTTTTAAGCTTTATTTTCAATTTTCAAGTCATTTGGATAAGTAAAACTCAGTTTTGCAGCTAATATGAAAAAAACGCTAACTTCGGACTACTGAGTGCAACAGGATCTATGGCAGCTGCGAAGTCACCGGCAAAGAAGAAAAGAATGACCATCAAGGATTACCTGGAAGAAGTGGAACCCTTCGTCATTTTAGAAGGAATACTAAAGCCCACCAGCACATGGATACAAGAAGATCTATTAGAGTCCAACGACCTAAAGATCTACCAAGGAGTGTTCAAAGACACTGAAGGCAATTTTATCGAGCTACCAATGCTGCCAAGAGAACTCAATGAGTTCGTACAAAGCAAGATGGCCGGATACTTGGAGAAGATTGATCTCCATAACTACTGTGAAGCAATACCGGCAAGGGTGAACATCAAGAGAGTCTGGGAGTTTGTGACAACCATCAAAGAGGATGGAGTGGCCAAAGTAACAGACCTACAAAGCAGGCCAGGAACAGAGATAACCATCACTGAGCGGGTTGTAGCAGATGCACTAGACCTCTCCAACGAGGGGGATAGTGTAACTAAAAGAAGGGATGAGGTCAAGGTGTACCATGAGAAGAAGGGGAATTACACCTTTGAAGACATTTCCAACCCAAGAGTGGCAATCATGAGCCAGTTGTACAACCAATACTTCCACATGTGCACAAAGAGGCCACAAAAGTACAGAATGCCACCAGGTGCAATTGCCACGACATTCACTTGGGCAATGACGAAAGGCACCCCAAAGATAATCAACTATGTGGCATATATACATGACAACCTAGTAAAGATGGGCAACAAGAAGCCAACCTATATAGTGCCAAGAGAACTAATCACCAAGGTGATTTATGGGGCACTACACGCAAAAGGAAGGTGGCCTGACCCCCCGTCTCAGAATGACTGGTTGAGGCTAAAAGAAGACAAGGAAGATGAGCCGCAAAGAGCACCAAGGGTGGCTACAAGATTGAAAAGACAGCTAGAGCCAGTTCAAGAGGAGCAGCCCGAGTAGAAGAAAGGGAAGAAGGAATTTGCTCAAGTGCTGGCCAACGAAACAAGGTCACAGAAAGCAGCAAGACTAGAGAGGCTAATGGAGAGCTTCCTAGCAAAGAGAGCCCTCAAGGGTGATTTAAGTGTATTCTGGAAGCCTTCTCTAGAGTCTATGTCAGGGTCATCCAGAAGAGTGCAAAGGGACCGATTTGAGGACTATATCAAGAATTTTGAGATTCTTGATGCTACATCAGAGAATATTCCCCATGTGCCTTTCACAGAGGAGGAAGTACAACAAATACGGCAGAAAATGCTAGATGAGCAAGAGAGCCAAGAAAGAGAAAGAAAAACTAAAGTAGACAGGGATTTAAAGGGCAAGCCTGCATCTCTATCGGCCAGCCCTAAACCCAGCCCACAGCCATCACCACCGCCCTCACCACCTCCTAGCAGCCCTCCGCAAGAAGATAAGGAGGCTGAGGACAAACAAGAAGAACAACAAGCAGGTGAGAAAGAGAAGAGACAAGAGCCGGAGCCAAAAGAAGAGGCTAAGCCTCAAAGTGAGCAAAAAGAATTAGAAGATTCTTATTACGCATTTTTGGGCCTGCTAGCCGCAGGATACACGAAGGAAGAAGCCTCCACAGTCGCATTCGACTTGGCGAGGACAAGGCCTAAAGAACAGATGCAAGGAATCAGGCTAATGGAACTAAAGGAAATTGCTACAGATACAGTGGACCTGCACCCGCCCTCCAACGACCGGGACATGGTGATGACGAAGCTAACAGGGTGAGAGCGCAATCCATGGCTTCAGAGAAAGAGATGACAGCTCTCAAGCCCACTGAAGTAAAGATTAAAATGGAAGTAGATGCTCTGCAAGGACAAAGCCAGAGGCAAAAGGAGAGAGAAGCTGAGCTACAGGCAAGCCTAGCAAGGGCACTACAAAGCTGCCAGGCAATGAAGGAAGCCAATCAAGCAGCCGCAAAAAGAATGCAAGCAGTTGAAGAAGAGTGTCAGCAGTTCAACAAATCATTGCTAGATGCCGAGAAGGAAAGAGATAACTTGACACTACAACTGGAAGAAGAATCTAAAGAAGTAGAAGCCATGAGAAATGCTAAGGAAAGAGCAGAGATAGATCAAGAAGCAAGCCAGGATGAGGTCCTTGAGCTCAAGGACCAACTCAAAGTAAAAGATCAGACCATCCAGAGGCTGCGAGCATCACCTGCCAGAGTCAGAGCTACTAGCTCGACTCAAATCACGACTGAGAGTCAACTCTATGAAGAACAAATGCAAGAACTTCAGAAAGAGCTGACTCTAGAGAAAAAGCAGAGATTGATGATGGCAGAAGGATCTATTGTCATGCAAACAAGAATGGAAGAAGGCCAAAAAGCCCTGCAAGAGGAACTAGAAAGCATGAAGAGAAAGCTCAAGGAGGCGGAGAGAATAAACGCTGAACTAAATGACCTCCTCGTAAATATGGGCGAAGAAGAAGAAACAAAAAAGCAAAAACTCCTGAGTCAAATTGAGGAGTTAAAAGGACAGCAAGCAGGAGAGCCAGAAATCACAGGGCCAGTAGCCAATGAGGGCATTGACTTAGAAAATGTGGCAGATCCAGTGGACACGCCTATGCAAGAGGAAATCCTAGAAGGATCCTCTCAAGAGCCACAGGATCTAACACAAGAAGAGGAGGAAAAACTGCGTAAAGCAATAGAGGTGGAGCTCAGAGAGACCACAAAGGAAGCCTTGGAGTGGGAGCAGAGGGTCTTCAAGTCTATGACTATTCAGAAGATCGACGCCAGCAACCTCTGGCGCGAGTGGCTTCAACCCTCTCTCCCATATCCATTGCTGAAATATGAGGCAGCTACCATAAACAAGCGGATCAGAGAAGAGCCAGCTGTACCCCTTTACAATGCAGATACCTCAAAACCAGAAGGGGTCAAGCTCATTGTTGATTCTCAGCCAAAGTGGAGGAATGCCTGGCTTACAAAGTACCCACAATACCTAATCCACTTGGTAGAGGCATCGAAAAATATCAGAGACAACCTCAGCTTTTGTCCTCTACCAAGGATCAGGACGTGGAAAGCGCAGGAAATATTGCAAAGGAGCCAACCCACTTGGCTGAACTACCCTAAGCTGCCAGGCTTAAAGGCAGGTGAGAGAATAAGTGTCCAATACATGGTGAAAACCCTAACGGGCGCCATAAAGTTGTTCACTGGCTCACCTGACCTTACATGCATTATGATGAGGAAAATCTGCAGAACCCTCTTAGCAGTGTTCGAGACTTTCAAGCCAGGCCAGGTGACCGACAACATCTTTTTCTTCCAAGATACATACAGATGCGCTTATGATCTGTCTGGTCAGCCTTTCAAGGAGGTGATACATGCAATGTATCAGAGAATAATGTTTCTACCATCCTATCACCTCCAGGCTTTTGAAGAAGCGTTCTACACAGGCTTCTTCACAATAAACACTGACATTTTTGGCCCGACAATGATGAACCTGCATGCAAGATACGAATCATTGCTAAAGATGCGAGAAACGATACGATGAAGAAGCAGATCAGCGGCCATGTCGGGGACGACATGAGCAAGGAGGGGGGGAGTGTTAGAAGCTGGACACACCCCATGGCAACTAACTACTCGGAGGATTATTATTTTTGTAATTATTCATTCATTGAGGAAAACCTGATTTTTCACCTTGTAAATATTGGGACTTACAGAAGTTTCCAGATTGTATCCCAGTTTTGATAGTTAGATTGAGTAGATGGTTGATTTTGAAACTTTAGGGTTTGAGAAATTGTAAGGTATATAAACCACTTTTTGACCTTAATGAAAGGACCTTTTTGTCATTTTTAAAAAACAAGTTTTTGAAGTCTGTGAGTGAGCGTACTGTGTACGAGAGAGAGTGTGAGCTTCATCTTGACACTACGTGTGCTCCGGTGGTCGGAAAAGAGTGCGGAGAAGTGCAGCATGTTGCCCTCGACGAGAGCTACGCACCAATACCTACATTGCGTGCGTACGGTCTGGTTTTACGAGTTCCTTCTACGAGCTTCATCGGGTGTCTGGGTGAGCATACATTGTTCGATTTTGCATTGCAGCATATCCACGTGTTCACATTGAGTAGAACTACACATTAGGCACTTTAGATTTTGAAAACGAAGACCTGTAGATTTCGGCCAGACATCCTACGTGTTTTTGCACCAGGTGTTTTGGGTTGGGATTTTGGTTCATAGACCTTAGGGAGAGTGACCTATTGGTATTAGTAGGGTCTCCTTCAAGTTCTATGGTGTTTCGAAACTGTTTGATGGGTGTTCGACTCTAGAAAGCGTTGTAGGAAGTTCTCTCTTATGCACTCTTGAAGGCTGTGACTTAGACAATTGGTAGAGACCTCTGTAGGAATTAGTTAGGAGTCGGTCGAGTGTAGGTTGACACCTTATGCTTGCTTGCACGCGCTTGCGGGTCGAACTTCGTCCTTAGCTGACATTATATGTTAGGTGAGTTCTCGCTATGCTGACGTTTGTCGCGGCGTATCCGTCCAACAATAATCAATGCTCAAGGGATGCATTATCACTATAAGAGGAGTTGTTTATAACCGCTAACATTGCCGCAGAAAAACAAAGGAAAAAGGAGAGAGAAAAGTTGTGGGGACGGCAATAACCGCGGCTATGCACGCGGTAGTGGTTTCTCAGCAATAAGCGCGTAATAGTCGCGGCAATATACCCATTGCTATTATCGCGACCTTTGCCGTTGTTATTACCGCGCTTATTGCCGCTACATGCCAATTCAAAAATAAAGATGCTCATTTGGGCCACCCAAATTTGGGTGGCTTAAATGAGCACCTTTATTTTTGATCTGCATAAAACAATGAAACATCAATTGTTTTTTGGAAGAGTATAAAAAATACCAAAGAACTGAAATTGAATTTACTTTAGCTTGACAATAAAAAATGTAGAAGATCAACTATTTAAAAAAGTTACAATAAAAAGTAAATAGTTGTATATACATTGTGCCACATTGGGACTTTACAAAAGTTTTGAAAAAATATTTTTCTATCTAATCCTCCTCTATCTGGTCGTCAATCCGGAGGCACGTATGTTGGATCACTTTGACTCTATATAAACCCAAACCAAATTAAACAATTATCAACAGCTCAAAACAATTGATACAAAATTACTTGTTTAAACTTACCGCTTGTAGTGGTCCAACCGCTGCGTCGAATTGCTTGCCAGAGATGTGGTTGTTTTTGAACAAGCATCACCAAGTATCAAATTCTGTATGTCGCTCTTGTTACTTGACCATCTCTCTGGTTGGTCGAGTGAGAGTGACATTTTCCTAAGTTAGCAATAACAATACCAAATTATCAACTACAATCTTTATAATCACCGGTCGATGCTATAATTCAATTAATCTTACATATTTATCCTTCCAAGCTCCCTTGCCTCCTGAGACATAGTGCGTGGGAGTTTGTCTTGCGCGAGCTTCGCTTTGTTGTCTGTATGATGAGACCATCGCAGCTTCATCTCTCTTCTCTTGAATTGCCGACTTCCACTCCGCGTCTGCCATGTTGCCACCGTGGTAACTCCCATCTGGATCTCTGACCTGGTTGGATGCTGCGCGCCGCACACTGGACTGCTTATTTTTTAGAAATGTCTTTCTGTAGCCCTCCAACCATTGTTGTGAAACACGTTGATCGGGGACGTTTGGAAATCTAGCTAACAGAGCATCCTCAATGTACCGTGCATGATCGGACATCTGGTCTCTAAACTTTATAAAACAGTTCTTATACATTGAATGTAAAAGAATTTGTAGATGGCGTCGAAATGCCCTGCCCTGTGCTGTGCCGAAATCCACCTCCTGTCATATTTAACCCTGTAGTAGGGCCCATGCGTGTCTAGCATGGGTGCGTCAGTATCCTCGTCCTCTGTGTCAAGTGTGGCACACTCTCAAAGTGGGGACTCCGTTCTCACGCCACTAGCAAGACATGCAAAACCACAAGATCCGCTGCTGCTTCGTCCCTCACGGCGCTCACCGTCCTGAGACGAGCATCGATGCTGCTGCCAGAGAAAGTCCATCGATGATGTTCTGGCGTAGCAGGAGTAAAATGGAGTGACGTAGGACCCTGTGATGCCATGGGAGTAGGACCCTGTGATGCCATGGGAGTAGGACCTTGTGATGCAAGGGTAGTAGGACCCTGTGATGTAATAGGAGTAGGACCCTGCGATGGAATAGGAGTAGGATGATAGGAAGGGAGAGTAGAGGGATGTGTCGTCGCTGCGAGCCTCTGTAGATAAGGAGTCCCTCCCTAACTCCCCCATCGTGTAGTCTGCAGAGAAATGCCGTAGGTCGCAAGTTGTTGCGGTGCGTAGCGGCCAAATAAATCCTCTGTCAAACGGAGGTACTGCTCTCGTAAAGAGAAAGCCCGCTGTAAGTCAGAATCTACAACCGGTGGAGGAACTTGAGAAGGGTAGGTGTAGGATGGTCATGCCTACAAATAACAAAAAAAAACCTATGACACTCATGGTTTAGGGTTAAGTACGTAGAAACATTATTTATTTCTTTCCTTGTTCTCACCGACTCGAGACTCGGGTCCACTAGAGGCGATGTCCATCTCGGGTGGGAGCCCACTTGAGATGTGAACCAACCAAAAGAAGAGCCATCTGGCTGCTCCTCACCAGTTGGTCTCTCGTCTAATATCTACATTACAAAGAGCAATATAAGATTAAGCTTTCCACCCTACGTACTCATCTATAAATACGTACATAAGTATATTAGCACACAAACACGTAGATATATATACATACTAGTAGACCTAAGTAGAGGCTAGCAGTGCCAAAAGGTCAATTGTACCTCTTTAGATATCGCAGTGTCAATCGTGGTAAAACCAAAGGTACATTGCGGTAATCTATGCATGAGTGGATCAATGACCGCAACGCCACGATTAAAAAGGGACTATACCCAAGAGGAAGCGTCTAACCTTCGGGTGCTATGCTCCGTACTTAGTGCCTACATACATGCATAAATAAATATATATGTACACACATATATATGTTATGGTTGTAAATGTAGCCATCGTTTTGTGTTGGCTGCACCTAGATTCAACGTCTAAATGATTAATTGATCGTAACATTACAATTCTCTCCCAGGGGATATATATATTAGCACACAAACACGTAGATACATATACATACTAGTAGACCTAAGTAGAGGCTAGTAATGCCAAAGGTCAACTGCACCTCTTTAGACATTATCGCAGTCTCAACCCACTACAAGAAGTCACTTAAATTTTGGCGCCACATTACCGGTGTCAATGGCAGGCATCGGTATATGTGTGACGTCAACGCGCATGGACTTTCTGACGCTTGTTCCAACAGTTGTTCCGACGTCTAAGTTGACTTTTGTACCGGCGGCACATGCAAAAAACAAAACCGCAGGCTTTCTGTGCGCATTTCTCTTGTTCTTGCACGTTTTCTCAAGCTCTCTTCTTCCCCATCTTCCACAGATCTTGTGCGAAACAAGCCATCGGAAGTGCTAATCTTGCTTGTGGGTTAACGCATAACACTAAGGTGAGATTTTTTTCATGTCTACTTGTAGATTTAGGGTTTAGGGAAAAACTTTGTGTTTTTGTGTACGTTTTTGCAGGTTCCAGGACTTTTACAACAACTTTCATTGCTCAAATAGAACAAATGTGAGTGCTCGAACCTTGAAATGCATATTTATTTAAATTACTTTGTATATTAATAAAAGAAAATTTCATGCTTTAAACTTTCAATGTTTTAAAAGAAATTATGGTTTGTGATGTGAAATTTCATTTTAAATTATGAAAAAAATTTGTTTTGGTTTATGAGAAAATTTTGTTTTGAAGAAATTTTGTTTTGAATTATGTCGTTTTTGAAATTATTCAATTGATGGGGTTTATGTTTTAGGTTAAGTTTAGGTTATAAGTTAAGTTAGATTAGGTTAGGTTAGGTTATCTTATATGTTAGGTTATGTTAAGTTGAGCTACGTTGTTAGGTTAGGTTATACGTTAGGTTAGGTTAGGTTACGTTAGGTTAGGTTATCTCATACGTTAGGTTATATTAAGTTAAGCTATGTTAGGTTAAGTTATATTAGGTTAGGTTAGGTTAAGCTACATTAAGTTAGGTTAGGTTATCTTATATGTTATGTTAGGTTAAGTTAATCTACGTTAGATTTAGCTACATTAGGTTATGTTAGGTTAGGTTAGGTTAAGATACGTTTGACAATTCGGCAAGCCATTGAGCTTACCCACAGCGCATATTAAAAACAACACAATGGTGATCCGTTCATCAATATGGCAAGCCATAAAGCTTACCCACAACACATATGCATTGTGGGAAAGCTCTATGGCTTTCCATATTGCCAACAGCTCGCCATTGTGTTATTTATATGACCACGAGCAGTTTTCAAGTCCTAAAATAGCTAAGCAGCCCTGAAAATAACACCATGGTGAGCCGTTTGGCAATACGACAAGCCATAGAGCATGCCCACAATGCATATGCACTATGGGCAAGCTCTATGGTTTGACGTATTTCCAAACGGCTCGCCATTGTGTTTTCTATATGTCTGCAAGCGGTTTTCAAATCCTAAAATAGCTAAGTGGTCCTGTAAACAATAGAATGGCAAGCCTTTTGACAATACGGCAAGCCATAGATCTTGCTTACAATGCATATGCATTGTGGGCAAGCTTTATGGCTTGCCGTATTGCCAAATGTCTCGCCTTGGTGTTGTCTATATGTTTGCGAGTGATTTTCAAGCACTAAAATTGCGTTGTGTTCCTAAAAACAACACAATGGCGATCCGTTTGGCAATACGGCAAGCCATAAAGCTTACCCACAAGGCATATACATTGAGGGCAAGCTCTATGGCTTTCCATATTGCCAACAACTTGTCACTGTGTTGTTTTTATGTCCGCAAGAGGTTTTCAAGACCTAAAATAGCTAAGCAGCCCTAATAACAACACAATGGAGATCCATTTGGCATAATGGAAAGCCATAGAGCTTGCCCACAATGTATATGCATTGTGGGCAAGCTCTATGGTTTGCAGTATTGCCAACGATTTGGCCGTTGTGTTGTCAATATATTTGCGAGCGATTTTCTAGCGCTAAAATTGCCTCGTGTCCCTAAAAACAACACAATGGTGATCCGTTTGGCAATACGGAAAGCCATAAAGCTTGCCCACAAGGAATATGCATTGTAGGAAAGCTCTATGACTTGCCTATTGCCAACGGCTTGCCATTGTGTTGTCTATATATCTGCAAGCGGTTTTCAGACCATAAGATCGCTTCACAACCTTAAAAACAACACAATGGTGAGCCGTTTGCCAAATTGGCAAGCCATAGAGCTTGCCCACATCGCATATGCATTGAGGGCAAACTGTATGGCTTGTCGTTTGCTAAACACCTCACCATTGTGTTGTTTTTATGTTAGGTTAGGTTAGGTTAGGTTTAGGTTATAGGTTATAGGTTAGGTGAGATTATAGGTTAGGTGAGATTATAGGTTAGGTGAGATTATAGGTTAGGTTAGAGCTAGCGACAAATTAATAGTAGAAAAAATACAAACGGACTTTGAAGATGACTCGTGTACTTGTAAAAACGCAAACGGACTTCGGTTAGGTTAGTTTATAGGTTATGTTACATTAAATTAGGTTAGGTATAGGTTTTATGTTAGGTTAGATTATAGGTTAGACATAACGATTATAGGTTATGTTAGAGCTAGCGTCAAATTGATAGTAGAAAAAATGCAATCGGACTTCGAAGATGACTCGTGTACTTCTAAAAACGCAAACGGACTTCAGTTAGGTTAGATTATAGGTTAGGTTTAGGTTACATTAAGTTAGGTTAGGTTTATGTTATAGGTTAGGTTAGAGCTAGCGTCAAATTAATAGTAGAAAAAACGCTATCGGACTTCAAAAGTGCACACAGACTTCAAGAACCTTAATATATAGTCACTGACCAATAAAGACGAGATAATTACCCTGTGGTCCTAACCTTCGTGCACCTCTAGACCGAGGTGTGCGGGGATTGGGCCTGGCTAGAGAATGTGAGGTTGTTAGAGCTAGCAAAAAATAATTGAAAAAACGCAATTGGACTTCAAAAGTGTACACAGACTTCAAGAACTTTAAAATATAGTCATTGACCAATAAAGATGAGATTATTACCATGTAGTCCTAATCTCCAGATTATTACCCTATGGTCCTAATCTCCGTGCACCTCTAGACCGAGGTGTGCGGGGATCGGGCCTGGCTAGAGAATGTGAGGTTGTTAAAGCTTATCACCACTAAAAATTGAGATTTGCATTGTCACCACTAAAAACTTGTGTGTGTTCCTACGCTCTTTAAGCTCACTACTCAACTTCAAGCTCACAAGTTCTACATTGTTTTCTTATGCCTAGCGCGATGCTTGTTAACTCGATTTCACTATTGAAGCATATTCTACTACGAAGTGTATGTGTGTGTGTGTGTGTGTGTGTGTGTGTGTGTGTTCCAATAACAATATAACATATACACCAAAAATTTCCTTTGAAATTACAAAAGACACTAAAAAATATGTTAATGAAAAGGTGGTATAATTCCCATTCATATTACAGAACCATCTTTATACACAAGTGATGAAATCAAGGGCCTGAAGAAATAATAGTCCCCCATCTTCAAGCCAAGGAACTTTGAAAACCATAGTTGAGAAGGTAACCCTCACCATCCATGGAAACAACACAACTTTTAGTTAGCATTGGCACCGTATGCAGATGATGCATGGGTATCCCACATGTTATAGATGTCACCCAACTAAATTGCTTTCAAAGATAAATAATAAGAAAGGTGAAGCTACTCAAATATTCAGAGATGGTTTCATTTACAAGGGAAAAGAAACATATGGAGCTCGATCCTTTTGCTTTGCTAGCTCTTATGAGATAAGGTCAGAGACGAGTTTTATGAGGTAATTTAGCCTCAAAGTGGGCCACATATACCTGTTTCTTGACTTTAAAGGAGTTAGGAATTAATTGCCGCTATTTTTTCAGGGTCAATGATAGTGCTCATATGTGCAGTCAAGATATACTTTGGAGTCACCTGTAACATATAAATATGTTAGTTAGTAAGTCCTACACCTCCTTAGACGAAATAAGCCACCATATTTGGCCATATGAGCAGCCATAAGGTATCATGCACAACCATACTTAGCAACCATATTCACAACCATATTCAGCCACAACCCTTCTTAACCATATTCACACCCATTTGGCCATATGAGCAGCCATATCCCAATGTAGCAACCATATTCGGCCACATGGGCAACCTTAAGGTACCATGCACAACCATATTCAACCACATTTCACACCCTTCACCACCATAATCATAACCATATTCAACCACAATCATTTTTAACCATACTCTCAACCAATCATTCACAACTATATTCGGCTACATGAGCAGCTTTGCCTATGAAGTAGCCAACCATTCTCATAACAGTCATAGTCAGGAGCATGCATGAGTTTTATAGTGCTATATTGCTATACTAGTACTGGTGTACTAGTATAGCAATATTGCTATACTAGTACTGGTATACTGGTGTACTATTACTGTTATAATGCAATATTGGTGTTTGTATACTGGTGTACTGGTACTGATCTTAGAATTGTAGTGCTAGTACTGGTATTGGCAATATTGGTATCGACAGTACTGGTATAACTGACAATACTCGTATTGGTACTTGCCCAGTATTGGGATAGTACTGAAACTGGTTGTACTGGCCAGTACTGGCGATACTTGTACTAGCAATACTAGTACTGGTATATTGGTTCTGATACACCAAAGAATCCTTTCAAAATACAAAAGACGCTAGAAACTATGTCAATGAAAAGGTGGTGTAATTTCCATTCATAGTACAAAATAGTCTTTATATAGAAGTATTAAAATCAAGAGCCTGAAGATATAAAAGTCCGTCCTCTTCAAGTTAAGGAACATTGAAAACCATAGTTGAGAAGGCAACCCTCACCATATCTATTTTGTCAAATTTTGATTTAAGATGCCTTATTGATAGTATTGGAACGTTCTAAAGTAAAAAGAAAGGCTGTTTTCATGTTCCAGTAGGTTAGACGAACGTTTGGTTTAGTTTTGAAAAAATCCGCTATTTTTTACTTTTTCATGCTTTTAGGTGCTTTTTTGGCAAAAAGCAAGGTCGGATCCTTGATCTACATGTTCCAGGGAAGCTATGGTTCAATTTTGTGAAAATTTGCTTTCTGAGTGCTTTTCACACTATTTTTAGCTTTTCATGACTTTTAGTGCTTTTTAGTAAAAAGCGAGTCCGCTTTCTTATTCCAGTGGGTGAGGTGAACCCGTGGTTCAATTTTAGGAAATTTTATTTTTTTTCTTTTTACGCTATTTTTAGCTTTTCGTGCTTTTCGGTGTTTTTGAAAAGCAATGTTCTTTTTAGGATGCCCTAAATAGAAAAATATTGATTTTACTCTCCGTCGGATTTAAAAATGATCACCCGGAGCAAAAACGGGATTTTTACGAGAATTATTTTTTTAAAAAAGCGATACCGTAAATACACCGGGATAGTACAGGAAAGTCATAATTATGTCGGGACATTATGCGGCATAGTCTAGCTAAGGTTCCATTAGTTGGCCATATACTGTTCAGTTGGCCAATTTTACTGTAGAAATTGAATGGTAAGTGGGAGAGTTGACCACCAAAAGCAAAGGCATGTTTTTAGCAAAGTTCCCAAAAGCTTGGAGCTATTCCTGGCTCAAAAACTACCGCTAGCTTTTGGCTTGGGCATCACTCTAGCGTGGTGCACTTGACTATAGATTACCAGTGAGTGCTCAGTTTTCAGTGCCATCTGTTGCATCTACTATCGCAAGGCTATACGTATCTATTATACGGAGTGGTGCAAGCTCTTCATCACCATATCCATAAGCTCTTCTCTCTCGTTTCACGGTGTACACGCTCTCCGAAAGCTTTCATGGCGGATACCTCTACGTAGCTCTCATCAATGCTCTCTTGCAGAAAAGCAAGAAGTCTTTCAACAGGCCCTAATTGATTCTAAAGCACGTGAGAAGCTCTAAACTCCATATACATCATCGTCTCTCTTTGCATGTCCTTTTTCTGAGTAGTCATCCTCTCAGTGATTGTTTTTTCGTATATGAGTGTATGTACGGATTAACCAAGTATGTATGAAATTGCCCCATGATTATTCTATCATGTTTAACACGTTGATTTATGCACATGATGCGTATATGGTTACGTGCGTGCATAAAAAAACACTTTTTATTTCACGTCATAGAGACGGTAGGAACACTGTTTTGGTCATAACTCACAAACCGTTATGAATCAACCCAAACCCTTTATGCTAGAGATAAAACACATCATTTCAAACATGCTCTCTCTTTGGTGTCATGTGAAAATCATTCACGAGCTAAGAGATATGGTTAAAAAACAGCTTGTTGTCCACTACACAACCAAAGTTTTTTACTCCAGGCTCCTTGGAGACCCACTATATAGATTTGCCGGATGGGCCACCCCACTTAACCAATTTAAAATCTTGATGAAACTTGATGATAAATGTAGTGCTACCAAGCAAGAGTACCATATGACATTGTGAGTTAACCAAGTTGATTATGTAAGATTTATGATTTGTTTTGGTGAGTTGATTTCAGCTCTTAGATGCCCATAAACTTATGTGATGGTATATGGTTAGACATCCCGAACCGCATAGGCAGTAATGATGAAAGTGTCTTTCTTTTTATTGTTTGTTGTGTAAGTACCATATGAGTAAAGTGATTTGATAATATGTTAGTATATATTATGGATATGAGCTTGATGCATTGGTTTGAGGTCAAATACTTTCATTTGTATGTTATACATGCTCTTGAAAATGTCAAAAAGTTGTTTTTTGCATAGGTATGAAGTTATGGCTTATGGTTGACCTAAAGGTCGAAGCTGTTTCGCATCATTTTTATGGTGATGTAATGTTATCATATGATGTATGGAAACTTATGGATTGATGTGGATGCCTCATATGCATGGCTATGATTGCTTTCCATCTTTCTAGGTCAAAACTAGCTTTATGTGCAAGGGAGGTGAACTGCAGACGTGATGCATCAACTTTGCATGGTTGGATGTTGTCAAAATTGGATTTTTATATCATGATTAGTTGCTAGTCAGACTCTTTTTATGCATGAAAGAATCATGTCTTTAGAGTCATATGTGTGTGGACTCTGATGCGGGTACTTACCGACTCTCATGCATGGAAGCACGTAGAGGAAAGCTGGACTATATTTAAGAACGAGTCTCAATGTATTTGCTTTGGTCTGGAAATGGGCGGAGTAAACCCATTTAGATTACGGATTTCGTCATGGAGCACGTGGCCTATTTTTCTGGTTAATTATAATCTTCCACCATGGCTCGCTATCAAAAAGGGCCATCTGTTGTTGTCATTGATCGTCCTAGGAAAGTACAAAGCAAAGAACATAAATGTCTATCTCGCACCACTTATGGAAGAGCTCCAAATCCTGTGCACAGGAATCGATGTGGTTGATATGTCCCAACCAATCGGACGACGGAATGCACGTGTGCAAGGCATTCTCATGTGGACCATGCACGATTGGCTAGGCTTTGGTAAGTGCTCAAGTAAGTGCCTTTAAAACCCTCATACACATGTGATTCATGGCTATGTCAATGCTTTTATATTTTAATTTTGTGATGTTTCAAGCTTGAGTTACTCAGGCAATCATGCATGTCTGAAATGTGGTCCTCGACTTGGCTTCCGCCGCTATGAGCATTTGAGCAAGACAGTTTACAAGGAGCATGATAGATTTTTTCCTGAAGGACATGAGCTACGTGGACCAAACATATGCAAACATGAAATGCATCCACTGAAAGTGAGTGATTGGAAAAACATGTGGCTGGAGAAGGGAGATTGGATGCCACTTGGAATGAAAAGACTTTCTACTTTCCTTGATCTCCCGTACTGGAGTGACCTGCTGATTAATCATTTGCTCGACCCAATGCACATCTTCAAGAATGTGGGGGAGATCATCTAGAAAACCATCACTGGAAAAAGGGAGAGCAAGGCCCAAAGAGATGACATGCAGGCTGTGGGTCGAATGCCAGAGATGTGGCCTCGAATTAAACCCAATGGAAAGTGGTCTATACCAAAAGGTCCATGGGTTCTGAGTTGTGCAAAAGAGCAACAAGTGAAGAAGACTATATCTTCATTCAAGACTCCCACAGGGTGCATGTGATGTTTGGAAACGGATTTTACAAGAGATGACAATCTCAGTGGTCTTAAGTCCCACGATTGGCACAAATTTTTACAGTTCATCTTACCAATTGCCATAAAGGGTTGTTTGACAGATGACATTAGAAGAACAATCTACAAAATTAGTGAGTTGGTACGCTGGATCATTTCAAAAGAGATAAGAGAAGACAACATCGATGCAGCACACTTAAATGCTATTGATGGAGTGTGCATGGTGGAGAAGTACTTTCCAACAAACATTCTTACCAGCCAAATGCATGTACTTGTGCATGTGGGCGATGAAGTTGCAGTTTAATGGGGTGGTCCATAGAAGGTGGATGTTCTTCTTGGAGAGATTTATGAAGACTTTAAAGGGGTTTGTTCGTCAAAGTGCTCGCCCCGAGGGTAGCATGGCTGAAGGATGGCTTGTACAAGAGTCTCTTGTCCTCATTGGTGAAGTTTTGGTCTCAATTGATCTAGAGATGCCCCGAATATGGACTACTGAGGTCAACATCAAGGTGACAGGGGACGAGCCGCAGGGACAAGGCATTGTTAGGAAGATGGATATCACAATGCGAGAAAAGGTTATGAGATTTTTCCTTCTCAACTCAGACATCATGCAAAAGTGGCTAGAGAGGTACGAAGGGGAACAACAACGTTTGATAGATCGCCTTCAATTCAAGCGCAACCGTGCAACTAGAAACCTTTCTTTTCCAGATCATCTTCAAAAATTTCTCGACTTTCCAATTGGGCGGTGGTTAGATGCGACACTCTCAGAGGCAAAGAGGAATGGAGTGTTGATTACTAAGGAGGAAGAGGAGATGTCAATGGGTTGCGATTGGCATGTATATTTCACAACTTCCTTTTTTAGCTCCACATAGGATTAGTTTGCTTTAATAACTTTTAGTCTATTTCAATTTTGTGGCTGCAGTATCACAAATATGGAGCTTTGTGGTCGCATGGAAAGCACTTCAGGGTGCAACGGATCGACAAAGAAAGGGCCACTTTCAATAGTGGTGTTAGGGCAAGCTTCATCCAAGAAAGTAGGAGTAGTGCTAGGGATGAGAATACAAAGACTAACCAGCTTGAATACTTTGGCTACATCCAAGACATCTTGAAGATTAGCTTTAGAAAGTTTGATATGTTTATCTTTGATGTCAAGTGGTTTAAAGTTATTACTAGCGGCCCTAATGTAATTGTGCGTAAAGACAAGGGTGGATTGATTCAAGCGAACTCTAGGCGGGTGTGGACAGATGTGCGGAATACATTCGTACTTCCACAGCACTGTGAACAAGTTGTGTTCATACACGATCCACTATGGATAGAAAATGATGATAATGATCTATCTAAACACTGTTGGCTCTATGTTGTTCAAGTTGCTCCACGTAGCAAGCAAGTGTATGAAGGATTGGATGTTGAGGTTGAAGAGGTATTCACGAACAAAGTGCAGGATTTACTCCAACTTTAAGTTTAGATTTTGAGGTGGATGTCAGCATTGAGAAATTTTTTGAAGCTAGAGATGAGGTGTCAAACACCGAAGCTAATGCGAAGAGCAACGAAGAAGTAGAGTTCGATGATGAAGATGTAGAAGTACAGATTGAGATAGACATCTTTGGTGCATCAGATCTCGTAAACTAACGTATTTTGTGGGTATTGTTTGTGTATGATTAACCATGGACGATGACGATGAGCCATACTCTCCTAATTTTAGTTTTCCTGTCACTCCAACCGGCATGTCACCCAAGCAGATGGGCTTGTTTTTATCTTAGTTCACATTAGAGCAGATCGCAATGGCACAACACCTTTGGGAAGCACGTCCCTCTAGACCTACTATGGCCAACCTTACGCCCGGGACTAGTGTGGTCCCTACACCGAGCGGCCCCACACCTCAGTCTAGTGTGCCCCCTATGCCTAGGACTCGTGTACCCCCTACACCAACGGGTGGTTCATCCTCGAGACAAGGTAGGCATCGTTTTGGAGGTGGTGGTTGCTGTGGTAGAGGTTCTACCGATGCGTCCACACCACCGAGAGAGTGTCCACCACTCTCTTTAGTAGATAGTTCACCGATTGGCACACCACATACACCTTGGGGGATCACACAAGCATGATCCTAGCAAGGTGTACAAGAGCAAGGATGAGGCTGTTGTGGCAGTA